>NC_052070.1:1755016-2055016 GCF_015852505.1 Tachyglossus aculeatus | reverse complement strand
GGAAGGGGCTCAGTCTGGGAAGGCCTCCTGGAGGAGGTGAGCTCTCAGCAGGGCTCTCCTGATAATCAGTCTGATCTGATTATCTTGTATCAACCCCAGTGCTTAGTTCAGTGCTTGGCATATATTATGTGCTTAACAAATACCACTAAAAAAAAAACAGAGCAGGGGACTGGAATTTGAAAATCCAGATTCTAATCCTGATTTTACCCCTGACCTCCTGTATAACTTTTACAGATGAGGTAACTGAGGCCCAGAGAAGTGAAGTCATGTACCCAAGGTCACACAACAGGAAAGTGGTGAAGCCAGGATTAGAAACCATGTCCTTCTGACTCTTTGGCCCATGCTCTATCCACTAAACCGCACTGCTTCTCATTCATTCAGTCATTCATTCAGTCATATGTATTGAGCTCTTGCTGTGTGCAGAGCACTGTACTAAGCACTCAGAAAGTACAATCAAGTAATAGAGACAATCCCTGCCCACAACAGGCTCACTGTCTAGAGGGAGGGAGTCAGGCATCAAATAAATAAATAGAATTATAGATATATACATACATCCAGCGCTTAGAACAGTGCTTTGCACATAGTAAGCACTTAATAAATGTCATCATTATTATTATACATAAGTGCTGTGGGGCAGAGAGAGGGAGGGAGAGAAAAGCCCCACTGAGAGCTCACCTCCTCCAGGAGGCCTTCCCAGACTGAGCCCCCCCTTCCTCTTCCCCTCCCCATCCCCCCCCGCCCTATCTGATTCCCCTCCCTGCAGCACCTGTATATATGTTTGTACAGATTTATTACTCTATTTATTTTACTTTCATTCAATCATATGTATTGAGCGCTTACTGTGTGCAGAGCACTGCACTAAACGCTTGGACATATTTGTACATATTTACCATTCTATTTTATTTTGTTAATATGTTTTGTTTCGTTGTCTGTCTCCCCATTCTAGACTGTGAGCCCACTGTTGGGTAGGGACCGTCTCTATATGTTGCCAACTTGTACTTCCCAAGTGCTTAGTACAGTGCTCTGCACACAGTAAGCACTCAATAAATATGATTGAATGAATGAATGAATGAATGAATGAGTGAGTTAAGGTGACGTGGAAGAGAGTGGGAGCTAAGGAAAAGTGGGGCTTAGTCTGGGAAGGCCTCCTGGAGGAGGTGCACCTTCAGTAGGGCTTTGAAGGGGAGAAGAGTAATTATCTAGAGGATTTGAGGAGGGAGGGCATTCCAGGCCAGAAGTAAGACGATGGCCAGGGGGTCGACATCTGGACAGGCAAGAATGAGGCACAGTGAGAAGGTTAGAGGCACCAGAGGAGTGGAGTGTGTGGGCTGGGCTTTAAAAGGAGAGAAGGGAGGTGAGGTAACAGGGGGCAAGGTGATGGACAGTTTTGAACCCAATAGTGAAGAGTTTTTGTTTAATAAGTGAGGAATTTAAGTTTGATAAATATTTCATGCCTGCATTCTTCTGGGCTGGGATTGTCATCTTCTACTTCTCCTTCTCCACCTTCCTCTTCTTCCTCTTTTGCACTGTCCCCCAAGCTCAGCTCTGTGTTTTGCACATAGTAGGCACTCAAGTCGTTACTACTGGCTAATTATTTTGACTGACTGATGGGCCTTCCCCCACTAAGCCTTCATTTTCTCATCTCTCACTCCCTTCTGTGTCACCCTGGAACCTGGATTTGCCTCCTTTATTAACCCCTCCTTCAGCCCCACAGCACTTCAATGTATATCCGTTATTTATTTATTTATATTAATGTCTGTCTGCCCCTCTAGATGGTCAGCTCATTGTGGTCAGGGAACGAGTCTACCAACTCTGTTGTAGTCTCCCAGTGCTCTGCACCCAGTAAGTGCTCAATAAATGTGATTGATTGATTGACTCATTAGGCAATCTGGGCCCTCTTTGTGTTGGCTGGCAGAGATCTAGGGCAATGCCCAGAGCTGGCACTATGCCCAGAGACCCTGTCTCTCACTTTTGCCTCCAGGTGTCTACTTGGGGGAGCTCCTGGGCCTGCCATTTCCCAGCTGCAGGAGATAATAATAATAATAACAACAATAATAATAGTTATTATTTGGTATTTCTTAAACATTGCTATGTGCCAATCATTGTCCTAAGCGTTTGGTTAGGTACAAGATAATCAAGTCAGACACAGGTCCTGTCCCACATAGGGCTCACACTCTAAAAGGTAGAATAGGTATTGAATATAATAATAATGGCATTTATTAAGCGCTTACTATATGCAAAGCACTGTTCTAAGCGCTAGGGGGATACAACAACAACAATAATAATAATGGCATTTATTAAGTGCTTACTATGTGCAAAGCACTGTTCTAAGTGCTGGGGAGGTTACAAGGTGATCAGGTTGTCCCACACGAGACTCACAGTTTTAATCCTCATTTTACAGACGAGGTAACTGAGGCACAGAGAAGTTAAGTGACTTGCCCAAAGTCACGAAGCTGACAGTTGGTGGAGCCGGGATTTAAACCCATGACCTCTGACTCCAAAGCCTGTGCTCTTTCCACTGAGCCACGCTGCTTCCACATACAAGTTAATCAGGTTGTCCCACATGGGGTTCACAGCCTTAATCCCCATTTTACAGATGAGGAAACTGAGCTACTGAGAAGTGAAGTGACTTGCCCAAAGTCACACAGCTGACAAGTGGCAGAGCCGTGATTCGAGCCCATGACCTCTGACTCCAAAGCCCGGGCTCTTTCCACTGAGCCACGCTGAATGTCTACCAATAAATCAATCAATCATATTTATTGAGTGCTTACTATGCACAGAACACTGTACTAAGCACTTGGGAGAGCACAGTACAACAGAATTAGCAGGCACTTTCCCTGCCCACTCAAGCTTAAAGTCTAGAGAGAGAGAGACAGATATTAATAAGAATGAAAGGTGTTAATATGACTAATTCATCATTTGCCAGATGAGGAAACTGAGGCCTGGAGAAGTAAAGTGACTTGCCCAAGGTCCTACAGCAGGCAAGTGGCAGAGCTGGAATTAAACCTAAGTCCCTCACACTCCCAAGCCTTGGCTCTTTCTACTAAACCAGGCTGCTTCTATGGGAACAGGCCTCTGCTGCACACAGTAAGCGCTCAATAAATACGATTGAATGAATGAATGAATGCTGTGCCAGTCATTTGCAATTGACCCAACTGCAGGCAGGGGAGCCAACTGCAGGGGTGCCAGCTGCAGGTAGCTGAGCTTGCAGCAGGGGTGGTGGTCAGCTACAGAGAAGCCAAGTCAGCTGCCAGGGAGCATGGTGAAGTCTTACCGTGTTGTAGGAAAGCTGGTTTGTCCTCTGACAGAGAGAGGTTTCCAAACCGGATCCTGGGCATCATCTCAGATTGATTTGTACTGTGTGCCACAGTGAGCTTTGGACACATCGCTGCTTTCTGCCAGCCGAGCATTCACGCAGCAACTTACCGCCTCACACCCCTTCGCCTCTGCTCCAAGCGAGCGGTTCGAGCTGCTCCTTTTGCTAGTCCTCCTGGCTTCTGGGGGAGAGTGGAGAAAGCCAAATAGTCCCCTCCACCTCCTCCAAGGAGCCAACTGCAGTAGCCCCATGAGCTCCAGGGGTCTGGACAGGCTCTGACTGAGCCCTGCTCCGATTGTCACTTCACATCTCTGGGTCTCAGTTACCTCATCTGTAAAATGGGGATTAAGACTGTGAGTCCTATACCGGACAGGGATTGTTTCCAACCTGATTTGCTTACATCCATCCCGTGCTTAGTACAGTGCCTGGCACATAGTAAGTGCTTAACAAATACCACTATTATTATTACACAGGGATTTGGCCCCTGTTCTGAAGTTTGCCTTTAGTGTGGAGACAGTGTCCAGGACCCATTGTTCCCAGGATCTCTGCTTCTGGAGGAGTTGAAAGTCTAGTTTCTTTGCAGGTGCATTAACTCTCTCAGGGTGCTGACTAATGGAGTGAACACTTCCCTAGTGGTGGCAAGGAAGGCTAGTGGGGTCTAGTAGAGAGCTTGGGGTTCTGGTCCCAGCTCTGACTCAGGCCTGTTGCCATGATCGTCTCACTCTGCCTCGCTCTTGCCTATCTCACTTTTGACCCCTGGCCCACATCCTGCCTCTAGCCTGGAAAGCCCTCCCTCCTCAAATCCCACAGACAATACTCTCCCCACATTCAAAGCCTTATTGAAGGCACATCTCCTCCAAGAAGCCTACCCGGACTAGGACCCCCTTTCTTCTTCTCCCACTCCCTTCCGCATCACCCTGACTTGCTCCCTTTGCTCTTCCCCCGATCCCAGTCCCACAGCACTTATGAACATATCTGTCGTTTATTTATTTGCATTCATGTTGGTCTCCCCTCTCTAGACTGTAAGCTCATTATGAGCAGGGAATGTGTCTGTTTATTGTTGTATTTTACTTTCACAAGCGCTTAGTACAGTGCTTTGCACATGGTAAGTGCTCTGCACACGGTAAGTGGTCAATAAATATTACTGGATGAATGAATGAAAGAATGAAGTGACTGTGGACTCTTGGGGCCTTGGTTTCTTCTTCTCCAAAATGGGGCTAATATGACTCAGCTTCTCCCCATGAAGCATGGTTCAGTGGAAAGAGCACGGGCTTTGGAGTCAGAGGTCATGGGTTCAAATCCTGGCTCCGCCACTTGTCAGCTGTGTGACTTTGGGCAAGTCACAACTTCTCTGAGCCTCAGTTACCTCATCTGCAAAATGGAGATTAAGATTGTGAGCCCCACGTGGGACAACCTGATCACCTTGTATCCCCCCAGCGCTTAGAATAGTGCTTTGCACATAGTAAGTGCTTAACAAATACTATTATTATTATTATTATTATTATTATTATTATTATCATTATTCTGGTCCTGGTGAGGACAAAGAGAGAGCATTGATGTGCCTCCATATGCAACAGCAGGGCAGTTTTGTCTTTCTCAAACGCAGCCCCACCTTTGCAACTGGCTGGTCTTCTAGACTGGGAGCTCGTTGTGAGCAGGGAACATGTCTCCAAACCCTGCTCCATTGGACTCTCCCAAGTGCTTAGTACAGGGCTCTGCACACAGTAAAGGCTGAATAAATACCACTGATGGATTGCTTGAGGGCAGGGAGAGCCATTTCCCTGGCTGGTCAACATCAGCTCAGCGCAGGAAGGAATAGGGCACGGAGGGTGGGGGTTTGAAGGCCGTGGGGAGCACTCTGCTGGGGGAGGGTTCAGGAGGAAGCTGGACTCCATCTGAGGTCAGCTGGTGGATCTGTTAGCCCCCTGGCCCCTACGGCATCTTTCCCAAAAGGAACCAGGTCTTAGTACAGGGCCTGGCACATAGTCAGCGCTCAACAAATACCATAATTATAATTATTATTATTACCTGAACTGACCCAGAGGCGAAAAGCATTAAAGAATGTGTTCATCTGCAATCAGGTGAGAAGCTGTGTGGCTTAATGGTGAGAGCATGGGCCTGGGATTCAGAAGGACATGGATTCTAAACCCGACTCTGCCAATTGTCTACTGTTTGACTTAGGGCAAGTCACATCGCTTCTCGGTGTCTCAGTTACCTCATCTGTAAAATGGGGATTAAGATTGTGAGCCCTGGGGGAAATAGGACTAGGTCCAACCTGATCAATTTTTATCTACTCTAGAGTTTAGCACAGTGCATGTTCCTCTGCCAAGCTATGATGTGATCAATGAAGTGCCACTCTTTGAATTGGAGATACATCAGTCCATCAACTTGTACTTCCCAAGCGCTTAGTACAGTGCTCTGCACACAGTAAGTGCTCAATAAATACGATTGAATGAATCAATCAATCAGTCAATGGTACTTATTGATTGTGTGCAGACCACTGTACTAAGCACTTGCGAGAGTACAACAGATTTGGTAGACCCAACCCCTGCCCATCAGAAGCTTACATCCTAGAGTGGGAGGCAGACATTACGATAATAATAATAATAATGATTAATAATTATTATTATTATTTGTTAAGCACCTACTATGTGCAAAGTACTGTTCTAAGTGCTAGGGAGGATACAAGGTGATCAGGTTGTCCCACGGGGGGCTCACATTCTTAATCCCCATTTTACAGAAGAGGTAACTGAGGCACAGAAAAACTAAGTGACTTGTCCAAGGTCACACAGCTGACAGTTGGCAGAGCTGGGATTTGAACCCGTGACCTCTGACTCCCAAGCCCGTGCTCTTTCCATTGAGCCACGTGCCACGGGGCTGAGCGTCAGGTGAATATCAAGTGCTTAGATGAGGCAGAGGGGAAAGGGAAGAGGGAAAATGAATCAGGGTGACCTAGTGGAAAGTGCACAGGCCTGGGAGTCAGAGGACCTGGGTTCTAATCCTGACTGCCACTTCTCTGCTGGGTGACCTTGGGCAAATTCATTCAATCATATGTACTGAGCACTTACGTTGTGCAGAGCAAATCACTTTACTTCTCTGAGCCTCAGTTACCTCATCTGTAAAATAGGGATTAAGGCAGTGAGCCCCATGTAGGACAGGGACTGTGCCCAACCTGATTATCATAATATAATGCTCTGCACATAGTGATTAATTTAACAAATACCATTAAAAAAACAGTGAGGATTTAATCAGGGAAGTCCTCTTGGAAATGTGATTTTAATAAGGCTTAGAAGATGGGGAGAGTGGTGATCTGTCAGATACTTCATATCTGGGGGAGGGAATTCCAGGCCAGAGGGAGAAAATGGGAAAGGGGTTGGCAGTGAGATAAATGACATCGAGTCAGTAATGAGTAGGTTGGTGTTGGAGGAGCAAAGCGTGGACAGACAACCACCAGGGAAAGACAACCACTGGAGTTTCTTGAGGAGTGGAGAAACATGAACAGAATGTTTTTTTTTCAGCAAAATAATCTGAGAAGCACAGTAAAGTATGGACTGGAGTGGGGAGAGACAGGAGGGAGGGAGGTCAGCGAGGAGGCTGATGCAGTAATCAAGGTGGGGTAGGATAAGTGCTTGGATCAACATGGTAGCAGTTTGGATGGTGAGGCAAGGGCAGATTTTAGCGATGTTGTGAAGGTAGAACCTACAGGACTTGGTGACAGATTGAATATGTGGGTGGAATGAGAGAGATGAATCCGGGATGATGCCAATGTTACAGAATTTGAGTCAGGGAGGATGGGGATGCTGTCTACCATGACAGGAAAGTCACTGGGAGGACGAGGTTTGGGTGGAAGATGAGGAGTTCAGTTTTGAATACATTAATTTTGATGTGATGTCGGAACATCCAAAAATTGATGTTCTAAAGTCAGAAGAATATGCAATACTGTAGAGAAGGAGAGAGATCAGGACTGGAGAGGCAAGTTTTGAGAATCATCCAAGTAGAGATGGTAGTTGAAGTTGTGGGAGCAAATGAGTTCGTACATTGAGGACGCGGCTGACGAAAGATGGTGTCTGTAATTATTAGGTGCAGTTTGGCTCGTTCACTCAGCAAAAGTGTCCCTGCCCCGTGCTGAGCAGCAGACTGTGCCGTGCCCTCCTCTGGTTTGTACTGCTTTCTCAGTCAATCAGGCAGTCAGTCGGATTTATTGAGTGCTTATTGTGTGTAGAGCACTGTACTAAGTGCTGAGGAGAGTACAATATAACACTAAACAGACACAATCTTTGCTCACAGTGAGCTTATAGTCTAGAAGTGATGGGGAGGTTCTCAAGTGAGACCCTCTCATCCTCTGGACCAATTTCTGGGGCCTGTCAGTTTTTCTTAGAAATCCAGATGGGTCATATGGCCTTGGAACAGAAAATCTCAGCCCTGCCTCAACCTATTGGCAAGAAATAGATACAGAATCTGTGGGAGTTTAACTTTTTTATTGGGAAGGTCTTCAATGGGAAAGAGTGACATAACTGGCGTCCTTTCACGTGTCCCAAGCCAAAGAAATTAAAAAAAAAAAAACATGTAAGCTCATTGTGGGCAGGGAATGTGTCTGTTTATTGCTGAGAAGAATGCTGAGAAGAACGTGGCTTAGTGGCTGGGGCATGGGCCTGGGAGTCAAAAGGACCTGGGTTCTAATTCCGGCTCCGCCACGTCTACTGTGTGACCTTGGACAAGTCACTTAACATCTCTGGGCCTCAGTTATCTCATCTGTAAAATGGAGATTCAGAGTGTGAGCCCCATGTGTGACAGGGACTATTTCCAACCTGATTAACTTGTATCTACCCCCACACTTAGAACAGTGCTTGGCACATAGTAAGCATTTAATAAGTATTATAATTATTGTTTAGCAGCATGGTGTAGTGCATAGAGCACAAGCCTGGGACTCAGATGGTCATGGGTTCTAATTCCAGCTCTGCCACTTGTCTGCTGCGTGACCTTGGGCAAGTCACTTCACTTCTCTGGGTCTCACTTACCTCATCTGTAAAATGGGGCTTGAGATTGTGAGCCTCACGTGGGACAGGGACTGTGTCCAGTCCGATTTGCTTGCATCCACCCCAGCGCTCAATACAATGCTGGGTACATAGTAAGCACTTAACAAATACCACAATTCTCTCTAGACTATAAGCTCATTTTGGGCAGAGAATGTGTCTGTTTATTGTTATTATGTACTCTCACAAGTGCGTACTACAGTGCTCTGCACACAGTAAATATGTATAACTGAATGAAAGAACTCTCTGGTCCCACTCACCCACCTTCCTCTCCCCCACCTCCAGCAGACCGACCCTACTCCACCAAAGACATTCAGACACTGACCATAAAAAAGGGCCGACTGTCAGCTTAAACTCCATCTACAAACTTTACTCTTCTGCAGTGCTCGCAATGAGTGGCAGTCAAAGCATGTCAATAGATTGATTGAGCAGATTCTATAGGTCCTCTCATCATTAGCTGCCAAAGGAGTGGGGGCAAAGCTGGGGCTCTACCCAGATACCCCTGTCTTTAATAATAATAATGATGATGGTATTTGTTAAGTGCTTACTATGTGCAAAGCACTGTTCTAAGCTCTGGGGGGATACAAGGTGATCAGGTTGTCCCACTTGAGGCTCACAATCTTAATCCCCATTTTACAGATGAGGGAACTGAGGCACAGAGAAGTGAAGTGACTTGCCCGAAGTCACACAGCTGACAATTGGCAGAGCCGGGATTTGAACCTCTGACCTCTGACTCCAAAGCCCGGGCTCTTTCCACTGAGTCTTAGGGGTCCGCCCCAGGAAGGCTCCTGGGCCTGCCAGTTCCCAGATGCAAGGGATAATAATGATAATAATAATATAATAATAATAGTAATTGAGATACTTCTGAAATGCTTATGACGTGCCATGCACTGAACTGGGTTTGAGAAGCAGCATGGTGTAGTGGATAGTGCATGGGCCTGGGATTGAAGAGGTCATGTGTGCATTCATTCATTCACTCATTCATTCATTCAATCGTATTTATTGAGTGCTTACTGTGTGCAGAGCACTGTACTAAGCGCTTGGGAAGTACAAGTTGGCAACATATAGAGACGGTCTCTACCCAACAGAGGGTTCACAGTGTAGAAGGGGGAGACAGACAACAAAACAAAACATATTAACAAAATAAAATAAAAAGAATAAATATGTACAAGTAAAATAAATAGAGTAATAAATATGTACAAACATATATACATATATAGAGGTGCTGTGGGGAGGGGAAGGAGGTAAGGCTGGGGGGATGGGGAGGGGGAGGAGGGGGAGAGGAAGGAGGGGACTCAGTCTGGGAAGGCCTCCTGGAGGAGGTGAGCTTTCAGTAGGGCTTTGAAGGGAGGAAGAGAGCTAGCTTGGCAGATGTGCAGAGGGAGGGCATTCCAGGCCAGGGGGAGGACGTGAGTGAGGGGTCGAAGGCGGGACAGGCGAGAACGAGGCACGGTGAGGAGGTTTGCAGCGGCAGAGGAGCGGAGTGTGCAGGATGGGCTGGAGAAGGAGACAAGGGATGTGAGGTAGGAGGGGGCGAGGGGATGGACAGCTTTGAAGCCAATAATGAGGAGTTTTTTCTTGATTCGAAGGTTGATAGGCAACCACTGGAGATTTTTGAGGAGGAGAGTGACATGCCCAGAACGTTTCTATAGAAAGATAATCCGGGCAGTAGAGTGAAGTATAGACTGAAGTGGGGAGAGACAGGAGGTTGGGAGATCTGAACCACAAATGCTGGGTTTTACTGGGAGAGAGGGGATGACCCCTCCCCACTTTGCTGGGAACAGCCTGGGTGGTGATAGAATCAAAGAGTCATTTAAGGAAGCCAGCATGTTCACCATTTAAAGCCCAGGTCTTACATGTGCTGTTCGAGGAGTTGAAGAATCGGTTATTTGCTTTTGTGAGGAAATGCAAACTGTACAGTTCTCAATTCAAGGAAATGAAAGTGTTCTCCTGGTTATTTTTCAGAAAATGTCCTGATAAGGGCTCATTCCTTGTCCCCCCCCCCACCCCGCCCCGTTCATTCCCTACTCACTCTGTGCTTCCCCCTGCTCATTCCCTGCTCTCTCCTGGTCTCCCCTGATTCCCCCCTCTGGGGACATGATCCAGGAAAGAACATGGAGGCCGGCGGGCCCAGGCATCAGGGTTGTTAGCCTGGATTTGGCCAGTAAACGTTTCAGGTTGCTGTGGGAAAAGAGAGGCAGCAGAAGGAAGCAGCCCCTAGGGGAGCAGCCCCAGTCTGAGAGTAGAGGCTGGGGCGGGAGGGGAGAGGGGGTCTGGAGGGGGTGAGGGGGATTGATTAATTGATTGATTGATTGGTCACCCTCTGTCTCCACCACATGACCAAATAAGACACTCCTGAAATAGCCCATTTGGAACCTGCCAATCAATCAGTCGACAGCATTTATTGAGCACCCACTGTGTATGGAACACTATACTGAGAACTCATGAGAGAATAATATTATTTCTACTACTACTGTTATTTCAGTCCCGCCAAAGCAACTCAGAACTGTAGCCAACCTGAGCACTTATAAATCTTATAGAGTCTATTTTTTTTCTTCTCAGTAATGTATTTTAGTGTCTGACTGCCCTGATAGATTAGGAGATTCTTGAAGCACAGGTAATACTCATAATAATAATGATGGTATTTGTTAAGCACTTACTATGTGCCAAGCATGGTTCTAAGTGCTGGAATAATTACAACATTATCAGGTTGTCCCACATGGGACTCACAGTCTTAATCCCCATTTTACAGATGAGGTAACTGAGGCCAGAGAAATTAAGTGACTTGCCCAAAGTCACACAGCTGACAAGTGGCAGAGCCGGGATTAGAACCCATGACCTCTGACTCCCAAGCCCGAGCTCTTTCCACTTAGCCACGCTGCTTCCCTCATAGCTCGAAGATCATAGCTACTATTTTTTTATGGTATTTTTAAGTGCTTATTATGTGCTTGCACTGTTTTAAGTGCAGGGGAAGATACAAGCTAATCAGATTGGACAGAGTCCTTGTCCCACCTGGGGTTCACAGTCTTAATCCCCATTTTACAGATGAGGTAACTGAGACACGGAGAAGTGAAGTGACTTGCCCAAGGTCACACAGCTAAGTGGTGGAGCCATCTATCTCTATTGTTCGATACTATTTCAATCATTCAATACTATTACTAATGTTTTCTCCCAGGTGTTCATTAGAGTGTTCTGCACTAAGTAGACTGTAAATCAATTAATCAAATTGCAGTATTTGAGCACTTAACAGTGTGCAGAGCACTGTGCTAAGTACTTGGGAGAGTCCAATATAACAGAGTTGGTAGACACATTTCCTGCCTACATTCCCTACCTGTAAGCTCCCCAAAGGCAGTAATCATGTATACATAAGCTATTGCATGTACTATCCACAAGTATTTAGTAGCTTCTTATGGCAAGACATTGTGTCTATTAGCTGTCTTATTCTTGACCACTTAGTACAGTGCTCTGCACAAAGACTGTAATCTCCCTGAGGGCAAGGACTGTGTTCACTCATTCTATTTTAGTCTCCCAATCACTGTCAACAAATGATATTTATTAAGTGCTTATTATATGCATAGCCCTGCACTAAACACTTAGTAGAGTACAATGGAATAAGTAGTCATGATCCCTGCCCTCAAGGACCTAATAATAATAATGATGGCATTTGTTAAGCACTTACTATGTGCCAGTCAGTGTTCTGATAGGAGGCAAGTGCTTAGTACAGTGTTGTGCATATGATAAGTACTCAATACCACTAGTTTTTTGGGGTGATGAGAAAGCAGAAAACATAGAATCTGCCTGTCCTATGTTTACTGAACACTTTCTGCCTCCCTAATCAATCAATCAATCAATAGTATTTATTGAGTGCTTACTGTGTGCAGAGCACTGTATTAAGCACTTGGGAAGTACAAGTTGGCAACATATAGAGACAGTCCCTACCCAACAGTGGGCTCACAGTCACTCCCTGGTGCGTAATACAATGCCTGGCAAGTAGTAAGTACTTAATAAATACCATTTTAAAATGCCTTTGTGAACTTAAATAAGGGATGGCTGTGATGGAGACAACAATAAAGGTGTATTTATCTCTTTATGGTATTTGGTAAGTGCTAACTATGTGCCAAGCACTGTGTTGAGCGCTAGGGTAGATACAAGCTAATCAGGTTGGATGTAATCCATGTCAATCCCCATTTTACAGTTGAAGTAACAGAGGCACAGAGAAATTAAGTGACTTACCCAAGGTCACCCAGCAGGCAAGTGGCAGAGGCAGAATTAGAACCTACATCCTTCGGACTCCGAGGCCCATGCTCTATCCACTTTGAAAGTCATTTGTCTGTTGGTTAAAATCATGTTTACTAGGTATGAAACCTTCTTTTTGAAATGTCATATCTTCTTAGGGCTAGTGTTTCAGTCCTTTGCCACCAGAATGGGTACTGGTTGTGGAATATTTTGAAAGTGAAGTGGGATCATTGTAATTCATATTCAAAAAAGCCGCCACTGATGGTGAAGTTCAACCTATGAGAGACAGAGACAGAGACAGAGTGTGTGTGTGTGTGTGTGTGTGTGTGTGCACGCATATGTGTGTGTAGTTGAAAAAGCAAAGGTGAGACCCACAGTCCTGGCCACATCGGCCACACAAGACTGTCCCTTATTGTATTGTCTTGATTAATATTTGCAGTACCTGGCATTGTTTCTCTTTTGCTTCCTTGTCTGTCCTTCTTTATTTAGTTTTGTTTGACAAGAACCCCACCTTTCTTGATGGTGGGGTGCCATACTTGTCTGTCCTCAGCCACTGACCCAATTTTCAGATAGGACGCAGCATTGTCTGAGGTGTTGTTTTACCGTGTCTTTAAAATACTTGTCCTACCCTGCTTTCTTCAGTTTCCCAATTCCAGCTCTTCATAGAGCAGCTGTGTGGGTCTCCTGCTAGATAGCTCATTCTCCTCTCATGTCCCACCCAACACAGTTGAATTAAGGCAAGCACAGGTCCGTTACTCTGACACTGACAGCATTCCAGGACTTCACTGTTGGTTATTTTGTTTTCCCACATGATCTTGAGTCCTGGAGGAACTGCTCAAGGAGCTGGATTGGTATCAATGTGGGTCTTACCTCCATAGAGCATGTTGGACAGCAGTATGTCTCTGTAGATTTTTAGTTTGTTCTGGAACCAGATATCAAGTTGCTGTTTGACCATCTCCCAAAGAATGTGCCAGCTTTCTTGATTCAGTTTTCTTCTTCCTTGTCTAGCTTAGGGTCATTCACCACTGCACAGCCTAAGTAGCAGAATTCCTTGACAACTTTTAGAACTGTGCTGATGATGTAAATTTTGGTTCCATAATTGGCTGATACATCATTTGGTTTTCTTTAGAATTTTCATCAGGCTGAAGCACCTGACATTCAATGACGCGGTTTATCATAATTTCCTTGTCTTCTTCATCATGGCCATTCAGGATGCAATCATCTGTGTACATTAATTCTTGAAAGACCATTTCTGGAACTTTGGATGGTGCTTTAAGTCCATGAAGTTGGAAGGGTTTCCCAGGGGTGCAAAACCTTTCTTAACCCCTAAATCCAGGCCTCTTATTGCCTCCTGTAGACCATAAGCTTGTTGTGTACAGGGGATGTGTCATGCAGTTCTCTTGTACTGTGCTCTCCCAAGTGCTTAGTACAGTGCTGTACACACAATAAACACTCAGTAAATAACATTGATTGATTGATCCTCCAGCAAGGCTGCAGAGAGCAGGTTGAGCAGGCCCTGGCCCATGTCCCACCGGGCCCTGTTCTACTGCACCTGAGATGGGCAATGGCTCAGAATGGCTATCCAGTCATCCAGACAGGAAATAGTCTTGGGATCTCAAACTTTTCAGGGCAGCCAAATTTGCTTAGCAATTTCCAGAGCCCAGCTCTGCTAATGGTGTCAAATGTTTCTGTAAGTTCCATGAAAACTGTGGAGTGTTCTTGGCCCTTTTCCCATAGCTGGCACACAGCAGCAAAGATCCCATCCATTGAGCTGTGCTGTTCTCTGAAGCCACATCGTGATTCTGGGAGTGTCCGATCCTTGATATTCTTTAGTACCCAATCCAGGGGGACTCGATAATGCTCAATAATGGCCACGATCTGATCTTTAGCCTGCCTGCTTGGAGATGGAGTCACAGAGCACTGTACTAAGCACGTGGGGGAGTACAATATAACAATAAATGGACACATCCCTATCCACAGTGAGCTTACAGTCTAGAGGGGGAGACAGACATTAATCTAAATAAATGAATAACAGATGTGGACATAAGTTCTGTGAAGCTGGGAGGCGGGGGATGAATGAAGGGAGCAACTCAGGGCAACACTGACCATATTCCAGATAAGAACAGGCCAGCCCAACTGTGGACAAACAGGCCTGGCTGTGGACAGGCTAACAGAGCTAGGAAGCAGTGTGGCTCAATGGAAAGAGCATGGGCTTTGGAGTCAGAGGTCATGGGTTCAAATCCTGACTCCACCAATTGTTAGCTGTGTGGCTTTGGGCAAGTCACTTAACTTCTCTGTGCCTCAGTTACCTCCTCTGTAAAGTGAGGATTAAGACTGTGAGCCCCCCGTGGGACAACCTGATCATCTTGTAACCTCCCCAGTGCTTAGAACGGTGCTTTGCATGTAATAAGCACTTAATAAATGCCATTATTATTATTATTATTATTATTAACAGATCAGCCTGGCTGAGGACAAGATACCCCAGCTAAGGACAGGCTAGCCAAACTGAGAATAAGCTGGCCTAGTTGAGGACAAGCTAGCCCAGCTGTTGACAGGTTATTCTGGCTCTGCACTGGCTTGTATGGCTGTAGACTGGGTAGCCCAGCTATGGACAGGTTAGCCCAGCTAAGGATAGGATAGCCCAGATGCAGGTAGGCAAACCCAGATGGGGACAGGATAGCCCAGCTTCCGATTGGATGGCCCAGCTGTGGACTGGCTAGCCCAGCTATTAATACTGTGAGCTTCATGTGGGACCTGTGCTTCATGCAGGAGAAGCAGCGTGGCTCAATGGAAAGAGCCCGGGCTTGGGAGTCAGAGGTCATGCGTTCTAATCCCGGCTCCACCGCTTGTCTGCTGTGTGACTTTGGGCAAGTCACTTCACTTCTCTGAGCCTCAGTTACCTCATCCGTAAAATGGGGATGAAGACTGTGAGCCCTCTGTGGGACAACCTGATCACCTTGTATTTTCCCCCAGCGCTTAGAACAGTGCTTTGCACATAGTAAGCACTTAACAAATGCCGTTATTATCATTATTATTATTATTACCTGAACTGTGTCCAACCTGATTAAGCTTGGCTCTTTCACAGCATTTAGTACAGTGCCTGACACCTAGTAAGTCCTTAGCAAATAACATAAGATTAAAAAAAAAAAAGAACAACCAAGAGCAACAGGTTAACCCAGTAGTAAATGGGCTAGTTCAGCTGTGGACAGGCTAGCCCAGCAATGATCAGGCTAGTTGAGCTGTGAGCAGGCTAGCCCACCATGATCAGTTAGGCAAGCTGTGGACATTCTAGTCCAGCTGAGATCCGAATAGGTTCACCCTAGACAGGCTTGTTCAACCATGGACAGCTGGGGCCAGCAGTGGGAAGATGGATCAGTCCGGCACTGACAGCAGCACCCGGGAGCAGGATGACCTTCAAAGAGCAGGACGGTCCAAAGAACCCGTCGTGAAAAAGGCAGCAGGCCAAGGCCGGGAAAGCCAACCAGAAGAGGAGGAGGAGGAGGAGGAGAAAGGAGGAGGAGGAGGAGGAGAAGGAGGAGAATTGTCGCAGCCCGGCCAGGCGCCTGCTCACACGTCGATCCCATCAGCCACACTCATGCACACTGATAAAATCTCACCACCCAGACCGTCATCTCCAAATCTCCAGGGACGGCTATGTTTAGACCATCCTGAGCTTGTTTTTTTTCCAATTTGTGGATAACTCTTCATGGGCCGGATGTGGTGAAATTGGACATGGGTTACGAAGGACCAGACCCTTGCAGATGCAATGAAATCTCGCCCCCGCCCCCCGCCGGACTTCCTCATTTCCCTAAGTTGGAGTGGGAATGCCAAAGCCTTGGATATGCTAAAAACTGCTAGTTCATTGATTGATTCATTCATTCATTGTATTTATTGAGTGCTTACAGTGTGCAGAACACCATACTAAACACTTGCTAGACTGTGAGCCCATTTTTGGGTAGGGACCATCTCTATGTGTTGCCAACTTGTACTTCCCAAGTGCTTAGTGCAGTGCAGTGCACACAGTAAGTGCTCAATAAATATGACTGAATGAATGAAATTATAGAGCACACAATAACAATAAACAGACACATTCCCTGCCCATATCAAGCTTACACTCTAGAGTGGGAAACAGACATTAATATACATAAATAAAATTACAGATATGTACATAAGTGCTATGGGGCTGGGAGTGGGAATGAATAAAGGGAGCAAGTCAGTGACACAGAAGGGGGTGGGAAAAGAGGAAGGAAGTCTTTAGTCGGGGAAGGCTTTTAGGAGGAAATGTGCCTTTAAAAGGCTTTGAAGAGTGGGAGAGTAATTGTCTGTTAGAATTGAAGAGGGAAGCATTCCAAGCCATAGGTAGGATGGAGTGTGGGTAGGTGGCATGGAGATATCTGAAAGCAGCCTCAACCAATCAATCAATCAATCAATGGTATTTATTAAGCCCTCAATGAGTGCAGAGCACTGCACTATTCTAAGCCTTAGGAGAATGCAATTCCTGCTCTCGAGAATTTTATAAACCATTGTGTGCAAAATACTGGGCTAAGCACATAGGAAAGGTTGTGATATTCTGACAAACAATTACTCTCTCCTCCTTCAAAGCCTTATTGAAGGCATATCTCCTCCAAGAGGCCTTCCCTACCCTATCAATCAATCAATCAATCAACGATATTTATTGAGCGCTTACTGTGTGCAGAGCACTGTTTCCTCTTCTCCCCTCCTTCAAAGCCTTATTGAAGGCATATCTCCTCCAAGAGGCCTTCCCTACCCTATCAATCAATCAATCAATCAACGATATTTATTGAGCGCTTACTGTGTGCAGAGCACTGTTTCCTCTTCTCCCACTCTCTTGTTCATTGCCGTTGCACTTGGATTTGCTCCTTTTATTCACCCCTCCCTCACTCCATAGCATTTATGTATAAAGCCATAATTTATTTATATTACTGTCTGTCTCCTCCTCCAGACTATCAGCTCATTGTGGGCAGGGAACATGTCTACCCACTCTGTTATACTGTACTCTCCCAAACACTTGGTACAGTGTTCTGCATACAGTAAGCCTCAATAAATGTGACTGATTAATTGATTGATTGGAAAATACAACAGTGTTCGTAGACACAATCCTTGTCTTCAAGGAGCTTACAATCTAGCAGAGGAGTTAGAGACTGAAATAATTTTCAATATGAGGAAGAATAAAAAGTGCAGATATATAGATTAATCAATTAATCAATCAATCAAAGGCCAAAGCAGGATGCCAATGGAGAACTGCAGTCTGGTGACGGTACCATTCCTCATCCTAGAGGAGAGAAGTCCTGCTGGAAGCTGGAAACATGATCTGATGGAAAATTGAGCCAGGCCACATAACAATAATGTTGCTTTGAGTAGTTCCATCAAGGTAATATAAAAATAATCACAACAATAATAATAATTGTTAAGCACCTACTACATGCCAAGCACTGTACTAAGCACTGGGAGAGATAGCAAATATTGAATCTCCATTTTGTAGATGAGGGAACTGAGGGATAAAATGTGACTTTGGGCAAGTCACTTAACTTCTCTGTGCCTCAGTTACCTCAACTGTAAAATGGGGATTAAGACTTTGAGCCCCCCGTGAGACAACCTGATCACCTTGTAACCTCCCCCGCACTTAGAACAGTGCTTTGCACACAGTAAGTGCTTAATAAATTCATCATTATTATTATTATTATAAAGAAGTCAGATCTTGTTTGCCCAAAGTCAGGCAGCAGATAAGTAGCAGAGCCAGGATTAGAAGCCAGGTCTTCTGACTTCATTCATTCAGTCATATTTATTGAAAGCTTACTGTGTGCCAAGCACTGTACTAAGCGCTTGGGAGAGTACACTATAACAACAAATGGATACAGTCCTTCCCCACCACGAGCTCACAGTCTAGAGACCAGCTTAAGGTCTGACTCCCAGCACCAAGATTTTTCCAATAGGCCATGCTGCTTCCCATTTACAGGCCACTCTCAGTATCAAACAGCAAGACAGAATCACCCCAACAAAGTTCTAGGACAAAGTCTCCTAATAATTATAATGATTAATAATTATGGTATTTGTTAAGTGCTTACTATGTGCCAGGCACTGTATTAAGCTCTGGACTAGACACAAGCTAATCAGGTTGGACAAAGTCCATGCCCCACATGGGGTGCACAGTAGTAATCCCCATTTTAAAGAAGAAGCAACTTGAGGCATAGAAAAGTGAAGTGACTTGCCGAAGGTCACACAGCAGACAAGTGGTGGAGCTGGGATTAGAACTCATGTCCTCCTGACTTCAGGCCTGTGCACTATCCACTAGGCCACACTGATTCTCCTAGCATTAAGTCATGCTCAGTCATTTAACTTCTCTGGGCCTCAGTTTCCTCTTCTGTCTAATGGGGATTTTGTGAGTTCCACGTGGAACAGGGACTATGTCCAACCTGATCAGCTTGTATCTACCCCAGCACTTAGTACAGTACAGTGCTTGGCACATAGTAAGCACTTAACAAATGCCACAATTATTATTGTTTTTATTGCACAAGGTAGGACATGTGAGGAGAGTAAGCTACAGCAGAAGATCTAAAGGTTGCTCTAGGGGGAGCTGAATGTGGGAAGCTGAAAGCAAAGAGGACAAAGGATGTGGTTTAAGAATGTAGTTAGATGAAGCTTCAGAAAATCTTGCATCCCGGCTACAAGGTGGAAGTCAGTCGCCAAAGATAGTCCAGCATGGTGCACTGCCACCCAGAAAGAAGTGGGTTTTTTAGGGAAAAAAACTGCACAAAGCATGAGAGAAAAGGAGGTGAAAGAAAAAAACATCTCCAGGCACAGCAAATGGTAAGCATAACAACACTTCAAGGGATGACCTTTTTGTGTATCTAACGTGGCCCGGACTGCGGGTCCTGCATTGACCTTTTCAGTCTCAAATCACTCACAGGAGAACGTCATCCTAGGAGGTGCTTCTCTGAGAGGGAAGGATAACTGCATATAACATTGCCAAAATCAGCTGACAGCACTAGGCTCTTCAGCCGCTGATGGATTCTGTTGGTGGGCATTGTCGGGGAAGGGCAAAGATAGCCCACGTTCATGCCAGATCGGCTTGGATACTTTCTCCCTGGTGAAACGCCACCACCGCTGCTGACTTTTTGAACCCGCTGCAGTGGTAGTCAACAATTCTTAGAAGAGAAAAACAAGCTGAGTTCTATGTTCAATAGGAACTGCAGGGGGAACTAGGAAATGCAAGATGTAACTACCCAAATTGGAATTTGGCTACAATGCCAGAGCTGACATGTCTCTTCTTGTGAAAACTGTCTTGGCATCAACCATGACCACACTTGGTCAGGACTTCAGCTTGAACATCTTACCCCGCGGGTTTGAAAAACTGTTATTGAAGAAATGAGAACCACAAGCCAATACAATCCTGTTTGGAAGCAGGGCGGGACAGGGTGGTTGGGGTGGGGCACCT
The DNA here is from genome assembly GCF_015852505.1 of Tachyglossus aculeatus. Taxonomy (NCBI): domain Eukaryota; kingdom Metazoa; phylum Chordata; class Mammalia; order Monotremata; family Tachyglossidae; genus Tachyglossus; species Tachyglossus aculeatus. Next base: position 2,034,975 of record NC_052070.1, on the reverse strand, counting down.
GGAGGGCCGGCAGGCAGGCCCAAAGCAGGGTCTTCAGGGTCCAAGCCAGTTTCCACGGACAGCAGGCCACGTCGCCCCAGGACTAGATGCCCGGGTGGAGCACTCCCAACAGGCTCTGCCACTTGTCTACTGTGTGACCTTGGGTACGTTACTTCACTTCTCTTTGCCTCAGTTACCTCATCTGTACAATGGGAATTAGAAGACTGTGCGCCCAATGTGGGGCAGGGACTGTGTCCAGCCTGATTTGCTTGTATTCGAGAAGCAGCATGACTCAGTGGAAAGAGCCCGGGCTTTGGAGTCAGAGGTCATGGGTTTGAATCCCGGCTCCGCCACGTGTCTGCTGTGTGACCTTGGGCAAGTCACTTAACTTCTCAGAGCCTCAGTTACCTCATCTGTAAAATGGGGATGATGACTGTGAGCCCCACGTGGGACAACCTGATCACCTTGTATCCCCCCCAGTGCTTAGAACAGTGCTTTGCACATAGCAAGCACTTAACAAATGCTATCATTATTATTATTATTATTATCATCATTCCCCCTCAGCACTTAGTACAGTGCTTGGCACATGGTAAGTGCTTAACAAATACCATGATTATTATTATTATTATAATTATTATTAGGAAAAGTGATTATGTTTCAGGTAGGATGTTACCCCATGTCCCCATCCCCAATGAGGGAAAAGAAGTGGTTTTGCCCAGAATGCAGGGCAGGCTGGAAGTTGGCTATCCCTTTGTCGTCAAGAATTCCCCACTTCCCCAAAGCACAGTTTGAAGATCAAAGGATCCAACACCCAGGGCTGCAGTGTGGCCTAAGTGGCTAGAGCCCGGGCCTGGGAGCCAGAAGGACCTGGGTCCTAATTCCCGCTCTGACACTTGGCTGCTGTGTGACCTTGGGTAAATCATCATCATCATCAATCATATTTATTGAGCGCTTACTGTGTGCAGAGCACTGTACTAAGCGCTTGGGAAATACAAGTTGGCAACGTATAGAGACAGTCCCTACCCAACAGTGGGCTCACAGTCTAAAAGGGGGAGACAGAGAACAAAATCAAACATATTAACAAAATAAAATAAATAGAATAGATATGTACAAGTAAAATAAATAAATAAGTAGAGTAATAAATATGTACAAACATATATACATATATACAGGTGCTGTGGGGAAGGGAAGGAGGTAAGATGGGGGGGATGGAGAGGGGGACGAGGAGAAGAGGAAGGAAGGGGCTCAGTCTGAGAAGGCCTCCTGGAGGAGGTGAGCTCTCAGTAGGGCCTTGAAGGGAGGAAGAGTGCTAGCTTGGCGGATGGACAGAGGGAGGGCATTCCAGGCCCGGGGGATGACGTGGGCCGGGGGTCGATGGTGGGACAGGAGAGAACGAGGTACGGTGAGGAGATTAGCGGCAGAGGAGCGGAGGGTGCGGGGTGGGCTGGAGAAGGAGAGAAGGGAGGTGAGGTAGGAGGGGGCGAGGGGATGGACAGCCTTGAAGCCCAGGGTGAGGAGCTTCTGCCTGATGCGCAGATTGATTGGTAGCCACTGGAGATTTTTGAGGAGGGGAGTAACATGCCCAGAGCATTTCTGGACAAAGACAATCTGGGCAGCAGCATGAAGTATGGATTGAAGTCGGGAGAGACACGAGGATGGGAGATCAGAGAGAAGGATGATGCAGTAGTCCAGATGGGATAGGATGAGAGCTTGAACGAGCAGGGTAGCGGTTTGGATGGAGAGGAAAGGGCGGATCTTGGCAATGTTGCGGAGCTGAGACTGGCAGGTTTTGGTGACGGCTTGGATGTGAGGGGTGAATGAGAGAGCGGAGTCGAGGATGACAGCAAGTTTGCGGGCTTGTGAGACGGCAAGGATGGTAGTGCCGTCAACAGAGATGGGAAAGTCAGGGAGAGGGCAGGGTTTGGGAGGGAAGACAAGGAGTTCAGTCTTGGACATGTTGAGTTTTAGGTGCGGGCAGACATCCAGATTGAGATGTCCTGAAGGCAGGAGGAGATGTGAGCCTGGAGAGAGGGGGAGAGAGCAGGGGCAGAGATGTAGATCTAGGTGTCATCAGCGTAGAGATGATAGTTGAAGCCGTGGGAGCGAATGAGTTCACCAAGGGAGTGCGTGTAGATCGTGCATGTAAATCACTCCGTCACATCACTTCTCTGTGCCTCATTTACCTCATCTGTAAAATGGAGACTGGAACTGGGAGTCCTATATAGGACAAGGACTGCGTCCAACCTGATTATCTTGTAACTACCTCAGTGCTTAGTACAGTGCCTGGAACATAGTAAGTGCTTAACAAATACCACAGTTATTATTATTGGGAGCCCTGTGTAGGAAAAGGACTGTGTCCAACCTGATTATCTTGTATCTGCCTCAGTGCTTAGTACTGTACTTGGAACGTAGTAAGCACTTAACAAATACAACAGTTATTATTATTGTTATTACTATTACTAGGGCACATTTGCCATTGGACGAAGTGCCCGTGGAGATGTGAGAAGAAGAAATGGGAGGGCAATTAAGACTCCACCTGGTTGGCTTCTGAGAGCAAACCAAGGGAATTCTGATGACCAGTTGATGGGGGTCAGGGCATCTGGTTAAAGAACCTTCACATTCCACTCAATCAATCAATCAATCAATCAATCGTATTTATTGAGCACTTACTATGTGCAGAGCACTGTACTAAGCGCTTGGGAAGTACAAATTGGCAACACATAGAGACAGTCCCTACCCAACAGTGGGCTCACAGTCTAAAAGGGGGAGACAGAGAACAGAACCAAACATACCAAAAAAATAAAATAAATAGATAGAAATGTACAAGTAAAATAAATAAATAAATAAATAAATAGAGCAATAAATATGTACAACCATATATACATATATACAGGTGCTGTGGGGAAGGGAAGGAGGTAAGATGGGGGGATGGAGAGGGGGACGAGGGGGAGAGGAGGGAAGGGGCTCAGTCTGGGAAGGCCTCCTGGAGGAGGTGGGCTCTCAGCAGGGCCTTGAAGGGAGGAAGAGAGCTAGCTTGGCGGAGGGGCAGAGGGAGGGCATTCCAGGCCTGGGGGATGACGCGGGCCGGGGGTCGACGGCGGGACAGGCGAGAACGAGGTACAGTGAGGAGATTAGCGGTGGAGGAGCGGAGGTTGCGGGCTGGGCAGTAGAAGGAGAGAAGGGAGGTGAGGTAGGAGGGGGCGAGGTGATGGAGAGCCTTGAAGCTCAGGGTGAGGAGTTTCTGCCTGATGCGCAGATTGATTGGTAGCCACTGGAGATTTTTGAGGAGGGGAGTACTATGCCCAGAGCGTTTCTGGACAAAGATAATCCGGGCAGCAGCATGAAGTATGGATTGAAGTGGAGAGAGACACGAGGATGGGAGATCAGAGAGAAGGCTGGTGCAGTAGTCGAGACGGGATAGGATGAGAGCTTGAATGAGCAGGGTAGCAGTTTGGATGGAGAGGAAAGGGCGGATCTTGGCAATGTTGCGGAGCTGAGACCAGCAGGTTTTGGTGACGGCTTGAATGTGAGGGGTGAATGAGAGAGCGGAGTCAAGGATGACACCAAGGTTGCAGGCTTGTGAGACGGGAAGGATGGTAGTGCCGTCAACAGAGATGGGAAAGTCAGGGAGAGGACAAGGTTTGGGAGGGAAGACAAGGAGCTCAGTCTTCGACATGTTGAGCTTTAGGTGGCGGGCAGACATCCAGATGGAGATGTCCTGAAGGCAGGAGGAGATGCGAGCCTGGAGGGAGGGGGAGAGAGCAGGGGCAGAGATGTAGATCTGGGTGTCATCAGCGTAGAGATGATAGTTGAAGCCGTGGGAGCGAATGAGGTCACCAAGGGAGTGAGTGTAGATTGAGAACAGAAGGGGACCAAGCACTGAACCTTGGGGAACCCCCACAGTAAGAGGATGGGAGGGGGAGGAGGAGCCTGCAAAAGAGACTGAGAAAGAACGACCGGAGAGATAAGAGGAGAACCAGGAGAGGACGGAGTCTGTGAAGCCAAGGTCAGATAGCGTGAGCTATCTTCTAGACTGTGAGCCCATTGTTGGGTAGGGACTGTCTCTATATGTTGCTGATATGTACTTCCCAAACACTTAGTATAGGGCTCTGCACACTGTAAACGCTCAATAAATGATTGAATGAATGAATTAATAAAATAAATAGAATAATAAATATGTACATATAGACACAATCAATCAATCGTATTTATTGAGCGCTTACTGTGTGCAGAGCACTGTACTAAGGGTGCGGGGGTAGAGAAGAGGGAGGGAGTTGGGGCGATAAGGATGGAAGGAGGAATAGAGGGAATGGGGCTCAGTCTGGGAAGGCCTCTTGGAAGAGGTGAGCTTTCAGTAGGGCTTTGGTGGGGGGAAGTGTGCTAGTTTGGTGGATGTGAGGAGGGAGGGCATTCCAGGCCACAGGTAGGACATAGGCTAGGGGTCCGACGGCAGGACAGGCGAGAACGAGGCACAGTGAGGAAGTTGGCACCAGAGGAGCGGAGTGTGTGGGCTGGGCTACAGAAGGAGAGGAGGGAGGTAAGGTAGGAGGGGACAAGGTGATAAAAGGCTTTGAAGCCAGTAGTGAGGAGTTGGCTCACTAGGCAACACTGCTTCTGTGGCAATCAGATCAGAGCCCATCCCTGTTCCACATGGTGCTCACAGCCTAGGTGGGAGGAAGGAGAGGGAGGGAGAGCAGAGATGTTATCTTTAATGTCCATTTTAAAGATGAGGAAACTGAGTCTCAGAGAAGTTAAATGATTGGCCCCACGTTAAATGACAGGGTCACCCCACAGTGGAGTGGAGGCACTTGTCCTCCCCGTCGGGGGCCCGAGGGGGGCCTGAGGGGAGCGTTGCCTTGGGGTATTTGGGAGCCGTGAGGCTCAGGTCCAGCCTGGGGTCCCTCAGTCCACCCCCTGGAAGCCCCTCAGAGTGGTAGTGGCAGATGGAAGCAGGACCTCCCTCCCCCCACTGACCTCGATCTACAGCTGGGAAAGCTGCTTCTCAGAGCAGTCCAGCCAAGGGGCGCCCTGAGCTCAGAGCCCAGCCAGCTGGGGCACCACCTCGGCCACCCGAGCAGGCGGGGCCGGCCCGGCCTGGGGCTAATTCTCTTCTGGCCCCAGTCGGGGTCTGGGCTGTGGACTGTAGGAAGTCAAGGTTGAGGTGCCAATGGCTGGACATCATTGCCAGTGGTCGCTCAGTCAGTCAATCATATTAATTGAGCACTTACTGTGTGCAGAGCACAATACCAAGTGATTGGGAGAGTACAATAGAAAAATATAACTGACATATTCCCTGCCTACTTACAGTCTCTAGGAGGGTAGACAGACATTAATATAAATAAATAAATTACAGATATGTTCATAAGCGCTGTGTGGCTGGGGGGCAGGGGTGAATAAAAGGAGTAAGTCAGGGAGACACAGAAAGTTGCTGAAGAAAAGGAAAGGAGAGCTTAGTCTGGGAAGGCCTCTTGGAAGAGCTGTGCCTTCAATAACGCTTTGAAGTGGGGGAGAGTCATTGTCTGTCGGATTTAAGGAGGGAGGGCGTTCCAGGCCACAGGCAGGATGTGGGTCAGGGGTCGGCAGTGAGACGACAAGGTGGAGGCCCAGGGTGAAAGTTAGCAACAGAGGAACAAAGTGTGCTGTCTGGGTTGTAAAGGAGAGTTGCGAGGTGAGGTAGGAGGGGCAAGGTGATGGACTGCTTTAGAGCCAATGTTGAGGAGTTTTTGTTTGATGCAGAGGTGGATGGGCAACCGCTGGAGTTTTTTGAGGAGCACGGTGACATGTCCTGAATATTTTTGTAGGAAAATGATCTGGGCAGCAGAGTGAAGCATGGACTGGAGTGAGGAAAGCCAGGAGGTCAGCAAGGAGGGTGATGCATTAATCCAGGCAGGGTAGGATGAGTGACTGTTTTAGCGAGGTAGCAGTTTGGATGGAGAGGAAGAGGTGAATTGGAGCGATTTTGTGAAGATGGGACCGACAGGCTTTAGTGATGGATTGAATATGTGAGTTGAATGAAAGAGAGGAGTCAAGGATAAGATCCAACCTGATTCCTCCAGAAGACATTTACAATCAAAGAAAGGGTTAAACTTGCCGCGTTTACAGATGCAAAGGGCGGTTTGGGTCTGCCCTGGAAACTACCACTAGCCCTTCCATTGACAGCATGGGACTGAGACAGGAAATCTCTGCACTTATTAATGGCAGTCTCTCTCTTGGATGACTTATTACGTGGGCTCCCATAGACCATCTGGAGACAAGACTCGACACTGGATAGTTTCTATTTTTAACGGGTTTTGGCAGGGTGCTTGCATTCCATTTAGAGTGAGGCAAAAGTCCCAGTCCGCTTGAATTATTGTTTTTTTTCACCTATCGGCTTGATAAGGCTCTGTTCTTTGCTCCCGGTGATCGATTAGGAGCCATAAGCGGGGAAATCGGAAGTCACACTTGAACTGGAAATCTTTCATCTCGGTTGCAATTCTTCTGCAAGGGGAGAAGCTGAAGGCTGGTGGATCTGCCCTCTGGGATGGATGGATCACCAAACGGGAGCCCCAGTGGGATTTCTAGAGCAATGACCTGGAAGTCAGAAGATCGTATTTGTACTTCCCAAGCGCTTAGTACAGTGCTCTGCACATAGTAAGCGCTCAATAAATACGATTGATGATGATGATCGTGGGTTCTAATGTGGATCCGCCACCTGTCTGTGGTGTGACCCTGGCAAAGTGTCTTAACCTCTCTGTGCTTCAGTTACCTCATCTGTAAATGGGGATCAAGACTGTGAGCCCGATGTGAGACAAGGACTGTGTCCAACTCGATTTGCTCATATCCATCCCTGCGCTTAGTACAGTGTCTGACACATAGTAAGCGCTTCACAAACACCATAATCATCACTATATTTATCATTCTCATTATTATTATTTCTCCCTTTGTTAGGGGTGGCAGATGTAGGGAACGTCCTCATTGGGCACTGTGGAGAAGACCGAGGCCCGGAGTGGCAAGTATTTTAGCCAGGTGAATCTCTGAATGAGCCAACCCCCTGGGCTAGGCCTGACCATTGGGCCTCTCTGTAGACTCCAGCTTCATCTCATTCAGTCCTGGGAGCCTCAGTTTCCTCTGGGGTGGAGAGTAGGGTTCGGGTAAGGGTCTTCCTCACCTTCCCCATCCTGGGGCCCCAAGAGACAAGGGTGACTGTGGGTCACTTCAGAGTTGGACTGCTGTGGATTCAGGCCTCCTGGGCAAGTCGGGAATCCTGAGCTCATAGCTAGTTCTTGCCACTCTCGGGTAACCTGTGCCACCACAAGGAAGGGACTGCCTCACACAGTGGAGCTTGGGAAAAGCTAGGGCAAGCAAGGAGAAGCAGCCTGGTCTAGCAGAAAGAACATGGACCTGGGAATCAGAGGACCTGAATTCTAATCCCAGCTCCACCACTTGTCTGCTGGATGACCTTGAGCAAATTACTTGCTTCTCTATGCTTCAGTTACCTCATCTGTAAAATGGGGATTAAGACTGTGAGCCCCATGTGGGACATGGACTGTGGCCAATCTGATTAGCTTGTAAATACTCCAGCACTTAGTGCAGTTCCTGGCACATAGTAAGAGTTTAACAAGTACCATTAAAAAAAAGAGAGAAAGAGAAGCAAAACAAACATCATCTCCATCATGATCAGCCTGATGAGCATTTACTGAACATTGCACTGCTCTTGAGGCATTCTATACAGTCCATCCCTGGCCCCTTAAAGAGATTTCATTCTAAAAGCCCATCTCCTCCAAGAAGTTTTCTCTAAGCCCTCCTTTCCCCTTCTCTCTCTCCTTTCTGTGTCATCTACGGATCTGTAATAATAATAATTGTGGTATTTGTTAGGCACTATTGTGTGCCAGGCACTGTATTAAGCACTGGGGTGGATACACGAGAAGCAGCATAGCTTAGTGGAAAGAGCATGGTTTTCAGAGTCAGAGATCTTGGGTTCTAATCCCAGCTCCGCCATTTGCCAGCTGTGTGACTTTGGGCCAGTCACTTAACTTCTCTGTGCCTCAGTTACCTCATCTGTAAAATGGGAATTGCCTTGTATCTATTTTGAATTGTTGTCTGTCTCCCCCTTCTAGACTGTGAGCCCGTTGTTGTGTAGGGACCATCTCTATATGTTGCCGACTTGTACTTCCCAAGTGCATAGTACAGTGCTCTGCACACAGTAAGCACTCAATAAATATGATTGATTTAATTAATTAATTAATCTAACCCCAGCATTTAGAACAGTGCTTGGCACATAGTAAGTACTTAACAGATGCTTACAGTCCCTAGACTGTGAGCGCATTGTTGGGTAGGGACTGTCCCTATATTTTGCCAAATTGTACTTTCCAAGATCTTAGTACAGTGCTCTGCACATAGTAAGCACTCAATAAATACGATTGAATGAATGAACAAATACCATAATTATTATTATCATTATCATTATTATTATAAGCAAATTGGGTTGGACACAGTCCCTGTCTCATGTGGGGCTCACAGTCTTAAGTCCCATTTGAGAGATGAGGGAACTGAGGCCCAGAGAAGTAAACCGACTCGCCCAAGGTCACACAGCAGACAAGGGCTGTACCCTTTAAGCACTTGATATTCACCCATCCTCAGATGAACAGCACTTATACCATAAAAAAATCCGTAATTAATATTAACATCTGTCTCTCCCTCTAGACTGTAAGCTCTTCGAGGGCAGGGAACATGCCTACCAACTGTGTTGTATTGTACTCTCCAATGATCTTAGCACAGTGCTCTGCACACAGTAAGCTTTCAATAAGTATCATTTATTGATTAAAATAAGCCAGTTGATGACATATAGATGGATTCCTTTGGAACCATTTGACTAAATGAGTATTGACATAACATACCAGTGGATGGGGAAGGAGACATCTCAGAGGCCAAGTGAATATACCCATGCCCAGAAGGAAGCCAGTCAATCAATCAGTGGTATTTATTGAGCAGTTACTATGTGCAAACCTCTGTACTAAGCTCTTGGGTGAGTCCAGTATAACAGAGTTAGTAGACATGTTCCCTGGGCAAAGCATGTTTGCATTCATTAGGCCAGTTTATGGTCATCCGCAATATATATCCAGGAAATATCCAGACAGAGTAGGACAGTGCACTTGAGGTTGAAAAAGAATCAGAACACGGGGGAGAGAAAGTGCCTGCCCTCAGTCTAGCTTCCAAACAATTTCAAAAGAAACAGAAAATTGGAAAAATAAAGGCATTCCGTGTCAGTAAATAAACACTATGGAGCCATGCTGGCTAAAGGACAGGTCCACTGAGCCGGGAACTATTACTGCTGCTGTTGCTACTGCTGATGGCTGGAATAACAATTAGAACTGTGGTATTCATTAAGCGCTTACAATATGTCAAGCACTGTGCTTCGTACAGGGGGTAGATAAAAGATCATCAGATCCCACAGTCTAAGTAGGAGGGAGAACAGGTAGTGAATCCCCATTTTTGAAGATGAGAGAACTGAGGTACAAAGAAGAGAGGTTTCTTGGTTGTTTCTATTTTTTGTTTTTTACGGTATTTGTTAAGCACTTTCTACGTGTCAGGCACTGTACTAAGCACTGGGGTAGACATGTGCTAATCGGATTGGACACAGTTCATGTCAATGAGTCAGTCAGTCATATTCATTGAGCAATTACTGTATGCAGAGCACTGTACTAAGCTCTTGGGACAGTACAATACACAAATGAATGGTGACATTTCCTGGCCACAAAGAGCTTACACTCTATAGGGGGAGATAGTCATTGACATAACTAAATGAATTATGGATATGTACATTAGTTCTGTGGGGCTTTGGAGTGGGGATGAACAAAGGCCGCAAGTCAGGGAGATGCAGCAGGGAATGGGAGAAGAAGAAAGGAGGGCTTAGACAGGGAGACCTCTGGAAGGAGATGTGTCTTCAATAAACCTTTGAGCGGGGGGAGAATAATTGTCTGTCTGATTTTAGGAGGAAGAGTATTCCAGGCCAGAGGCAGGACATGGGTGAGGGGTTGTTGGCAAAATAGATGATATCGAGGTACAGTGAGAAGATTAATTATAATAATAATAATGATGGTATTTGCTAAGCACTTACTATGTGCCAAGCACTGTTCTAAGTGCTAGGGGAGATACAAGATTATCAGGTTGTCCCAGGTGGGGCTCACAGTCTTAATCCTCATTTTAGACTGTAAGCCTACTGTTGGGTAGGGACTGTCTCTATATGTTGCCAACTTGTACTTCCCAAATGCTTAGTACAGTGCTCTGCACACAGTAAGCGCTCAATAAACACAATTGACTGATTGGTTGATTTTACAGATGAGGTAACTGAGGCGCCGAGAAGTTAAGTGACTTGCCTAAAGTCACAGAGCAAAGTGGCAGAGCCAGGATTAGATCGCACAACCTCTGACTCCCAAGCCTGTGCTCTTTCCACTAAGCCACACAGCTTCTCTAGCATTGGTACTAGGATTAGCATTAGAGGAGCAAAGTGTGTGTGGGGGCTGGGTTGAGACAGAAGAGTAGCGAGCTGAGGTAGAAAGAGGCAAAGTGATAGAGGGCAGTAGAGCCATTGGTGAGGAGTTTTTGTTTGATGCGGAGGTGGATGGGCAACCACTGGACTTTCTGTGGGGAAACATAGTCTGAACATTTTTGTAAAAAAATGATTCTGGCAGCAGAGAGAAGTATTGACTGTACTGGGGAGAGGCAGGAGGCTGGGAGGTCAGCAAGGAGGCTGATACAGTAATCAAGGTGGGGTAGGATAAGGGATGGCATTAGCATGGAGGCAGTTTGGACGGAGAGGAGAAGGCAGATTTTAGCACTGCTGTGAAGGTTGATCTGACAGGATTTAGTAATGGACTGAATATGTTGGTTAAATGAGAGAAAGGAGTCAAGGACAACACCAAGATTACGGACTTGTGAGACAGGATGGATGATGGTGCTGTCTACAGTGATGGGAAAATCACAGGTAGGACGGGGTTTGGGAGGGAAGAAAAGGAGTTCTGTTTTGTACGTGTTAAGCTCGAGGTGACAGAAGGTTATCCAAGTAGAGATGTCTTTAAGGCAGGAGAAAATATCAGACTGCAGAGAGGGAAAAAGAACAGGGCTGGAGATGTAGATTTGGGTATCATCCACATAGACATGGTAGATGAAGCCATAATAATGGTGGTATTTGTTATGTGCTTACTATGTGCGAAGCACTGTTCTAAGCGCTGGGGGGATACAAGGTGATCAGGTTGTCCCACGTGGGGCTCACAGTCTTAATCCCCATTTTACAGATGAGGTAACTGAGGCACAGAGAAGTTAGGTGACTTGTCCAAGGTCACACAGCCAACAAGTGGCTGAGCTGGGATTCAAACCCATGACCTCTGACTCCCAAGCCCGGGCTCTTTCCACTGAGCCACGTGAGTGAATGAGTTCTCTATGGGAGTGGGTGTAGATGGAGAAGGGAACGGGATCCAGAACTGAACCTTAAATAGCCCCCACAGTTAGAGAGTTGGATGCAGAGGAGGAACCCATGAAAGAACTTGAGAATAAGCGGCCAGAGAGGTAGGAGGAGAACCAGGAGAGGACAGTGTCAATAAAGTCGAGGTCGGATAATGCTTCCCGGAGAAGGGGCGGTTCGACAGTATTGAAGGCAGCTGAAAGGTCGAGGAGGATTAGGATGGAGTACCACAATCATTATTATTATTATTGTAGAATAGTCCTTTGTGTTAATTCTGGCATACTAGTTACCAGGTTGTTTCAATGACTTGTAAATGAGACATCTCCTGGAATTATGGTCCTGTTCTCTGAAGAGTTTGATTCTGAGGCTCTGGCAGGAAGTGGCCAGGACAGAATTTACCATTCCATCTATAAACCATGGTCCTCAGGCACAACATAGAAGCTATGGCACTGATCCTTCCATTCATTCTCCTTTCTACGTTGCCTTTTCACTTGGATCTGTTCTGCTTAAGAATTTGATAATCCACCCCAGACCTACAGCCCTGAAGGCTGATCCCATTCTCCCATCAGTAATTTATTTCAATGTCTGCCTCTCCCTCTAAACTGTAAGCTCCTTGTGGGCAGAGTCTATATCTCCCAACTCTATTGTTTCCTCCTCCCTTGGTGCCTCATGAATTACTTGGCACACAGTTAGCATCAGTAAATACCTTTGGTTATTTGATCTTCCATACAGGCACAAAGATCCTCAGACGTCTGCAGACCTACACACACCTGCACACATTCATTCATTCATTCAATCATATTTATTGAGTGCTTACTGTGGGCAGAGCACTGTACTAAGCACTTGGAAAGTACAATTTGGCAACAGATTGAGACAATCCCTACCCAACAACGGGCTCACAGTCTAGAAGGGGGAGACAGACAACAAAACAAAGCAAGTAGACAGGCATTAGTAGCATCAAAACAGATAAATAGAATTATAGATATGCACATAATTAATAAAATTAATAGAATAATAAATATGTACAAATATACACAAGTGTTGTGGGGCGGGGAAGGGGTTAGAACAGAGGGAGAGAGTAGGGGCGATGGGGAGGGGACGAAGAGCAGATGAAATGGGGCCCTCAGTCTGGGAAGTCCTTTTGGAGGGGGTGAGCTTTCTGTAGGGCTTTGAAGGGAGGAAGAGAGCTACTTTTGAAGATGTGAGGAGGGAGGGCATTCCAGGACAGAGGTAGGATGTGAACGAGGGGTCATTGGTGGGACAGGCGAAACCAAGGTCCAGTGAGGACGCTAGTGGTGGCAGAGGAGCGGTGTGTGTGGGCTGGGCTGGAGAAGGAGACAAGGGAGGTGAGGTAGGAGGGGGCAAGGGGATGGAGAGCTTTGAAGCCAATAATGAGGAGTTTTTTCTTCATATGAAGGTTGATAGGCAACCACTGGAAATTTTTGAGGAGGGGGGTGACATGCCCAGAGTGTTTCTGTAGAAAGATAATCCGGGCAGCAGAGTGGAGTATTGTCTGAAGTGGGGAGAGACAGGAGGTTGGGAGGTTAGAAAGGAGGCTGATGCAGTAATCCAGTTGGGATAGGATGAGAGATTGTACCAATAAGGTTGCTGTTTGGGTGGAGAGGAAAGGGCAGATCTTGGTGATGTTGTGAAGACATGCTTCAATATGTGCAGACATACACCTAGGTTCTTTGCAGGGTCTAAGATGACCATGCTGAATTCGAATAATAATAATTATTATTATCATTATCATAAGAATAGTATCTGTTAAGCTCTTACTAGGTACTAGGTACCTAGGTACCTGGCATTGCACTAAGTGCTGGGTACCTAGGTACCTGGCATTGTACTAAGTGCTGGGATGAATACAAGCAAATCAGGTTGGACACATTCCCCATCCCACATAGGGGTCACATTCTCAATCCCCAGCCCAGCAGCGTGGCTCAGTGGAAAGAGCCCGGGCTTGGGAGTCAGAGGTCATGGGTTCAAATCCAGGCTCCGCCAACTGTCAGCTGTGTGACTTTGGGCAAGTCACTTAACTTCTCTGTGCCTCAGTTACCGCATCTGTAAAATGGGGATGAAGACTGTGAGCGCCCCCATGGGACAACCTGATCACCTTGTATCCTCCCCAGCGCTTAGAACAGTGCTTTGCACATAGTAAGCACTTAATAAATGCCATTATTATTATTATTATTATTATTATTATTTTACAGATAAGGTAATTGAGGTCCAGAGAAGTAAAGTGACTTGTACCAGGTCACACAGCAGACAAGGGGTAGAGCCAGGATTAGAACCCAGGTCCTTTGGACTCTCAGGCCCATGCTCTACTGGGCCATTCTGCTTCAACTGAGCCTGGGGATGGGACTGAGCCAAAGGCCACCTAGGCCCCAGGTGGACAGCAAAATAGCTGGCTCATGTGGGTAGCAAGGAGCAAAGCGGTTGCTGAGGCAACCACCTGCAAGCTCATGATACTATTCATTCATTCATTCATTCAATCATATTTATTGAGCGCTTACTGTGTGCAGAGCACTGTACTAAGCGCTTGGGAAGTACAAGTTGCTATGGCACAGCATCAGCACATCAAACAATCAGTCAATCAAATTTATTTAGCACTTACTGGGTGCAGAGCATTGTACCAATTGCTTGGGAGAGGACAATATAAAAGAGCCAGTAGACAAGTTCCCTGCCCACAGTAGCTATTTCCAGATATAGTCATCCTACATTTTCAAAGTCATCACTAAGCACAATATAGTATTTATTAAGCACTAACCATGTGCAGAACATTGTACTGAGCACTGGGAAAGGGTGGAAATTAGATACAGTCCTATGAGCGTGTGTATGTGGTTGAGCAGGACAAAGCCTAGAGCAGTGCTTTGCACATAGTAAGTGTTTAATAAATGCCGTTAAAAAAAGAAAGCGGGACACACTGCCCCAGTCACATTGCACATAAGATGACTGTCCCTTGTCTAGCTTAATGTTGGCTGTGCTGGGATTTCTCTTTTACTTTGATTGTTCGAATTTCAACCAGTGGTATTTACTGGGTGTTTTCTGTGTGCAGAGTGCTGTATTAAGCACTTGGAAGAGGACAGTATAATCAGTAGAGATGTCTCTACCTCCCTTTCTCACGTTCCTTACAAAACTTTGGCTCAAAGAGAGATGCTCCCTTCTGGATAGCACTGCACCATACTGGGCCAGCCTCAGCTACTCACCCAGTTTTCAGCTGGGATAGGCAGCATTGTCTGAGGCTTGGTTTGACCATGTCCTCGAAACACTTCCCCAGCCCAACTTGCTGTCCATTTCCTGGGTTCAGTCTCTATAGAGTAACTGTGAATGAATGAGCTGTCATTCATTCTCTTCACATGTCCCATACAACATAACTCTGTTAAGGTGTGCATAGCTTCGATGCTCAGAGACGGACTGCGTTGCATTCCATCTGGATGTCTGCCCGCTATCTAAAACTCAACATGTCCAAGACTGAACTCGTTATCTTCCCTCCCAAACCCTGCCCTCTCCCTGACTTTCCCATCACTGTTGACGACACTACCATCCTTCCCGTCTTACAAGCCCGCAAACTTGGTGTCATCCTTGACTCCGCTCTCTCGTTCACCCCTCACATCCAATCCGTCACCAAAACCTGCTGGTCTCACCTCCGCAACATTGCCAACACCTGCCCTTTCCTCTCCATCCAAACTGCTACCCTGCTGGTTCCATCTCTCATCCTATCCCGACCGGATTACTGCATCAGCCTCCTCTCCGATCTCCCATCCTCCTGTCTCTCCCCAATTCAAACACTCTGGGCATGTTACTCCCCTCCTCAAAAATCTCCTGTGGCTACCAATCAACCTAAGCATCAGGCAAAAATTCCTCACCCTCGGCTTCAAGGCTGTCCATCACCTCTCCCCCTCCTACCTCACCTCCCTTCTCTCCTTCTACAGCCCAGACCGCACCCTCCACTTCCCTGCCGCTAATCTCCTCACCATGCCTCATTCTCGCCTGTCCTGCCGTCGACCTCCAGCCCACGTCATCCCCCTGGCCTGGAATGCCCTCCCTCTGCACATCCGCCAAGCTAGCTCTCTTCCTCCCTTCAAAGCCCTACTGAGAGCTCACCTCCTCTAGGAGGCCTTCTCAGACTGAGCCGCCTCCTTCCTCTCCCCCTCTTCCCCCTCTCCATCCCCCCCCCGCCTTACCTCCTTCCCCTCCCCACAGCACCTGTATATATGTATATATGTTTGTACGTATTTATTACTCTACTTATTTATTTATTTTACTTGTACATATTTATTCTATTTATATTATCATCATCATCAATCGTATTTATTGAGCGCTTACTATGTGCAGAGCACTGTACTAAGCGCTTGGGAAGTACAAATTGGCAACATATAGAGACAGTCCCTACACAACAGTGGGCTCACAGTCTAAAAGGGGGAGACAGAGAACAAAACCAAACATACTAACAAAATAAAATAAATAGAATAGATATGTACAAATAAATTAAATAAATAAATAAATAGAGTAAAAAAATATGTACAAACATATATACAAATATACAGGTGCTGTGGGGAAGGGAGGGAGGTAAGATGGGGGGTTGGAGAGGGGGACGAGGGGGAGAGGAAGGAAGGGGCTCAGTCTGGGAAGGCCTCCTGGTGGAGGTGAGCCCTCAGCAGGGCCTTGAAGGGAGGAAGAGAGCTAGCTTGGCGGATGGGCAGAGGGAGGGCATTCCAGGCCCGGGGGATGACGTGGGCTGGGGGTCGATGGCGGGACAGGCAAGAGCGAGGTACGGTGAGGAGATCAGCGGTGGAGGAGCGGAGGGTGCGGACTGGGCTGTAGAAGGAGAGAAGGGAGGTGAGGTAGGAGGGGGTGAGGTGATGGACAGCCTTGAAGCCGAGGGTGAGGAGTTTCTGCCTGATGCGCAGATTGACTGGTAGCCACTGGAGAGTTTTGAGGAGGGGAGTGATATGCCCAGAGCATTTCTGGACAAAGATAATCCGGGCAGCAGCATGTAGTATGGACTGAAATGGAGAGAGACACGAGGATGGGAGATCAGAGAGAGGGCTGATGCAGTAGTCCAGACGGGATAGGATGAGAGCTTGAATGAGCAGGGTAGCAGTTGGGATGGAGAAGAAAGGGCGGATCTTGGCAATGTTGTGGAGCTGAGACCGGCAGGTTTTGGTCACGGCTTGGATGTAAGGGGTGAATGAGAGAGCGGAGTTGAGGATGACACCAAGGTTGCGGGCTTGTGAGACGGGAAGGATGGTAGTGCCGTCAACAGAGATGGGAAAGTCAGGGAGAGGGCAAGGTTTGGGAGGGAAGACAAGGAGTTCAGTCTTTGACATGTTGAGCTTTAGGTGGTGGGCAGACATCCAAATGGAGATGTCCTGAAGGCAGGAGGGGATGTGAGCCTGGAGAGAGGGGGAGAGAGCAGGGGCAGAGATGGAGATCTGGGTGTCATCAGCGTAGAGATGATAGTTGAAGCCGTGGGAGCGAATGAGGTCACCAAAGGAGTGCGTGTAGATCGAGAACAGAAGGGGACCAAACACTGAACCTTGGGGAACCCCCACAGTGAGAGAATGGGAGGGGGAGGAGGAGCCTGCAAAAGAAACTGAGAAAGAACGACCGGAGAGGTAAGAGGAGAACCAGGAGAGGACGGAGTCTGTGAAGCCAAGGTCAGATAGCGTGTTGAGAAGAAGGGGGTGGTCCACAGTGTCAAAGGCAGCTGAGAGGTCGAGGAAGATTAGGACAGAGTAGGAGCCGTTGGATTTGGCAAGCAGGAGGTCATTGGTGACCTTTGAGAGGGCAGTTTCCGTGGAATGTAGGGGACGGAAGCCAGACTGGAGGGGGTCGAGGAGAGAGTTGTTATTGAGGAATTCTAGGCAGCGAGTGTAGACAACTCGTTCAAGGAGTTTGGAAAAGAATGGTAGGAGGGATATGGGACGATAACTAGAAGGTGAGGTGGGGTCAAGAGAGGGTTTTTTTAGGATGGGAGAGACATGGGCATGTTTGAAGACAGAGGGGAAGGAACCAGTGGAGAGTGAGCGGTTGAAGATGGAAGTTAAGGAGGGGAGAAGGGATGGAGCGAGAGATTTCATGAGATGAGAGGGAATGGGGTCAGAAGCACAGGTGGCCGGAGTAGCACTTGAGAGGAGGGAGGAGAGTTCCTCTGAGGATACCGCTGGGAAGGATGGGAGAGTAGCAGAGAGTGTTGAGAGCCGGGGGGGATGGAGAAAGGGGGGAAGAGACTTTGGGGAGGTCGGACCTGATGGATTTAATTTTGTTAATGAAGTAGGAGGCCAGATCGTTGGGGGTGAGGGAAGGAGGAGGGGGAGGAACCGGGGGCCTGAGAAGGGAGTTGAGTGTACGGAAGAGCTGGCGGGGGTGATGGGCATGGGTGTCAATAACACAATATATTACTGTGTTAATATGTTTTGTTTTGTTTTCTGTCTCCTCCTTCTAGACTGTGAGCCTGCTGTTGGGTAGGGACCGTCTCTATATGTTGCCAACTTGTACTTCCCAAGCGCTTAGTACAGTGCTCTGCACACAGTAAGCGCTCAATAAATACGATTGAATGAATGAATGAATGAATGACTTCATTGTTTGTGATCCCCAGCCTTGACATTTGATATTGAGTCTGGGCCCTAAGCGACACTGATGGAAGTGTTTGGGAAGCTGGATTTGGAGCCTGTGTGGGGTCCAAGTCTCAGGGCCATAGAAAAGTTTAGACAACACTACAGCTCTGTAGACCTTTAGTTTGATCTGGAGTCTGATGCCACCCTACCACCGTAATCCAAAATGTTGATCTCCAAAACATTGTACTAGCTTTCTTGATTTGGTTTTCTACTTCCTTGTTTTTCATTCATTCATTCATGCAGTCACATTTAGTGAATGCTTACTGTAAAGAGCACTGTACTATGCACTTGGGAGAGTACTACACAGCAATAAACAGTCGCACTCCCTGCCTACCAAGGGCTTACGGTCTAGAGTGGGGGAGACTGACTTCATTACAAATAAATAATATTACAGATATGCACAAAACTGCTGTGGGGCTAGGAGAGGGGAAGAGCAAAGGGATCAGGTCAGGGTGATACAGAAGGGAGTGGGAGATGAGGAAAAGTGGGGCTTAGTCTGGAAAGTCCTTTTGGTGGAAATGGGCCTTCAGTAAGGCTTTGAAGTGGGAGAGAGTAATTGTCTGTCGGATCTGGGGAGGGAGGGCATTCCAGGCCAGAGGCAGGACATGGGCTAGGGTTGGTGGCAAGACAGGCAAGATAAAGGAAGAGTGAGAAGATTAGCACTAGAGGAGTGAAGTGTAGGGACTGGGTTGTAGAAGGAGAGCAGTGAGGTAAGGTAAGAGGGGACACAACAATGTGGTGAAATGCTTTAAAGCCAATGGTGAGTTGTTGTTTTTTGATGTGGAGGTGGGTGGGCAACAGCTGCCCTGTTCTCTCTCCATTCCTTCAGGTTCACATCTCCTCCTGTCTTCAGGACATCTCTACTTGGAGATCCTCCCACCACCTAAAACTCAGCACGTCCAAGACAAAGCTCCTTATCTTTCCTCCCAAACCCTGTCTGCTCCCCGACTTTCCCATCACTGTGGGCAGCACTACCATCCTTCCCGATCACAAGCCTGCAACCTTGGTGTGATCCTTGACTCCGCACTCTCATTCACCCCACACATCCAATCCGTCACCAAAACCTGCCGGTCTCACCTTCACAACATCACCAAGATCTGCCCTTTCCTCTCTATCCAAACCGCTACCACATTAGTGCAATCACTCATCCTATCCCGACTGGATTACTGCATCAGCCTCCTCTCTGATCTCCCAACCTCCTGTCTCTCCCCACTTCAGTCAATACTTCACTCTGCTGCACGGATTATCTTTCTACAGAAAAGCTCTGGGCATGTCACCCACCTCCTCAAAAATCTCCAGTGGCTGCCTATCAACCTTTGAATCAAGTAAAAACTCCTCACTATTGGCTTCAAAGTTCTCTATCACCTTGCCCACTCCTACCTCACCTCGTTTTTCTCCTTCTACATCCCAGCCCACACACTCCGCTCCTCTGGTGCTGACCTTCTCACGGTGTCTCATTCTCACCCGTCCAGCCTTCGAACCCCGGCCCACATCCTACCTCTGGCCAGGAACACCCTCCCTCCTCAAATCCGCTAAACAATCCCACTTACCCTCTTCAAAGCCCTCCCAAAGGCTCACCTCCTCCAAGAGGCCTTCCCAGACTAAGCCCCTCCTTTCCTCAGCTCCCCCTCCCCTCCCCATTGCCCCAACTTGCTCCCTTTGCTCTACCCCACTCCCTGCCCCACAGCATTTGTGTACATATGCCTGTTTACTTGTTTTGATGTGTATATATCTATAATTATAGTTATTTATATTGATGCTATTGATGCCTGTTTACTTGTTTTGATGTCTTCTCCCCCCTTCTAGACTGTGAGCCCATTGTGGGTAGGAATGGTCTCTCTTTATTGCTGAATTACAATTTCCAGCTTTCCAAGCATTTAGTACAATGCTCTGCACACAGTAAGCACTCAATAAATGTGATTGAATGAATGAATGAATGAACCACTGGAGTTTTTTGAGGAGCGAGGTGACATGTCCTGATCGACTTTGTAGAAAAATGATCCAGGCAGCAGAGTGCAGTATGGACTGGAGTGGGAGGAGACAGGAAGTTGGGAGGTCAGCAAGGAGGCTGATGCAGTAATCCAGGTGGAATAGGTTGAGTGATTCTATTAACATGGTATCGGTTTGATGGAGAGGAAAGGGTGGATTTTGGCTATGTTCTGAAGGTGGAACCAACAGGTTGGTTGATAGTGATGGATTAAATATGTAGGTTGAATGACAGAGAGGACTCAAGGATAACTCCAAAGTCACGGGCTTGTGAGACAGGAAGGATGGTGGTGCCATCTACAAAGATGGGAAAGTCGGGGGAGGACAGGGTTTGAGTGGGAAGATAAGGAGTTCTGATTTGGACATGTTAAGTTTTAGGTGGTAAGAAGACGTCCAAGTAGAGATGTTTTGAAGGCAGGAGTAGATGCGAGACTGGAGAGAGGGCGAGAGATCTGGGCTGGAGATCTAGATTTGGGGATCATCCACATAGAGGTAGTAGTAGAAGCCATGGGAGCAAATGAATTCTTCAAGGGAGTGGGTGTAGATGAAGAATAGATGGAGGCCCAGAACTGAACCTTGAGGGATCCCCATATTTAGGGCATGGGATGCAGATTAAGAGCTTGTTAGGTGGTGCCCTGCCTAGGTAGCAGAAGTATGCCATTGTTTTTAGGTCTTTGTTCTCAATATGAATTTTTGGTGTTGGCAATAATAATAATAATGATGATGGTATTTGTTAAGCACTTACTATGTGCCAGTCACTGTTCTAAGCACTGGAGCAGATGCAAGCTAATCAGGTTGATCACAGTCCCTGTCCCATATAGGGCTCACAGCCTTAATTCCCATTTTACAGATAACTGAGGTGCAAAGAAGTGAAATGACTTGTCCAAGGTCTCACAACAGACAAGTGGCAAAGCCAGGATTAAAACCCAGGTCCTTCTGGCTCCCAGCCCCATGGTCTATTCATTCATTCAATCGTATTTATTGAGTGCTTACTGTGTGCAGAGCACTGTACTAAGTGCTTGGGAAGTACAAACTGGCAACATATAGAGATGGTCCCTACCCAACAGTGGGCTCACAGTCTAGAAATGCACTAGGCCATGATACATGGCCCAGCGCTTAGAACAGTGCCAGCGCTTAGAACAGTGCTTTGCACATAGTAAGTGCTTAATAAATGCCATCATTATTATTATACATCACCAGAGTTTTCTTCAGACATACGGCCAACCCATGGCTCCTGGCCCATTGAGTGAAGCAGTTACAATTGTTTGCTTGTTTTCTTGGCTGTGGGGCCTGAGGACACAGTCATCTCTTGTAGTAACTCTTGAATTGCTGTTTCTAGAATTTGGGATGATACTCAACATCTGTGGCATTGGAAAAGTTTCCCAGAGGTGCATGGGAACTCTTTCTAACCTCATCTAACCCCTGCATCCAGGCCTCTTGTTGTACCCTCCGGTGAGACCGCACAGTGTAGGTTGACCAGGACAGACCCACTGCCCACCGAGCCTTGCTCTACTCCATTAGTGATGGGGAACGTGTCAGAGAGAGAGACCTCAACTCTGCCCCAGCTCACCAGCCCTGCCGTCAGCAAATAGGTCGAGATTTGTAATTCATTCATTCAATCGTATTTATTGAGTACTTACTGTGTGCAGATCACTGTACTAAGCGCTTGGGAAGTACAAGTTGGCAACATATAGATGTGGTCCCTACCCAACAACGAGCTCACAGTCTAGAAGGGGGAGACAGACAGCAAAATAAAACATGTAGACAGATATCATCAGAATAAATAGAAGTAAAGCTAGATGTACATCTTTAATAATATAAATAGAATAGTAAATATGTACAAGTAAAATAAATAGAGTAATAAATCTGTACAAACATATATACAGGTGCTGCGGAGGGGAAGGAGGTAGGGTGGGGGATGGGGTGGGGAAGGGGAAAAAGGGGGCTCAATTTGGGAAGGCCGCCTGGAGGAGGTGAGCTCTCAGTAGGGCTTTGAAGGGAGGAAGAGAGTTAGCTTGTTGGATGTGGGGAGGGAGGGCATTCCAGGCCAGGGGGAGGACGTGGGCCGGGGGTCGACGGCAGGACAGGTGACAAGGAGGTACAGTAAGGAGGTTAGGAGCAGAAGAGCGGAGAGTGTGGGCTGGGCTGTAGAAGGAGAGAAGGAAGGTGAGGTAGGAGGGGGCGAGGTGATGGAGAATCTTGAAGCCAAGAGTGAGGAGTTTTTGCTTGATGCGTAGGTTGACTGGTAATGAATTTTTCAAGGAAGCCAACTTTGCTTAGTTGTTTCCAGAGCCCAGATCTGATGATAGAATCAAATGATTTCACATAAATTATTGAGAAGCAGCGTGGCTCAGTGGAAAGAGCACGGCTTTGGAGTCAGAGGTCATGGGTTCAAATCCCGGCTCCACTAATTGTCAGCTGAGTGACTTTGGGCAAGTCACTTCACTTTTCTGTGCCTCAGTTACCTCATCTGTAAAATGGGGATTAAGACTGTGAGCCCCCCGTGGGACAACCTGATCACCTTGTAACCTCCCCAGCACTTAGAACAGTGCTTTGCACATAGTAAGCACTTAATAAATGTCATTATTATTATTATTATATAAGGTCTGAAGAAACTGTGTAGAGATCCCGGTGCTGTTTTCCCCCCTTCTTCTGTACCTGAAAGGCTACAAGTTCATGATAAAGAGGATGGTCTAGTGGATAGAGCCTGGGCCCAGGAGTCAGAAGGACCTGGTTTGTAATCCCGGCTCTGCCACTGGTGTGATCTTGGGCAAGTCACTTCACTTCTCTGGGCCACAGTTCCCTCATCTGTAAAATGGGGATTAAGGTTATGAGTCCCATGTGGGACATGGATTGTGACCAGCCTGACTACCTTGTATCTACCCCAGCATCTACAACAGTGCCTGGCACACAGTAATCACTTAACAAATACCAGTAAAAAAATACTGTCTGCTGTGCTACACTGCGGAGGGGGGCCCGGTCCATTATATCCTTTAGTAACCAACCCAGCAGGACTCCTGGTAGGATCCTGCAGCGTGGCTCAGTGGAAAGAGCACGGGCTTGGGAGCCAGAGGTTGTGGGTTCTAATCCCGGCTCCGCCACTTGTCAGCTGTGGGACTCTGGACAAGTCACTTCACTCCTCTGAGCCTGTTACCTCATCTGTAAAATGGGGATTAAGACTGTGAGCCCCATGTGGGACAACCTGATCACCTTGTATCCCCCCAGCGCTTAGAACAGTGCTTCACACATAGTAAGTGCTTAACAAATGGCATGGTTATTATTATTACTATCTTGCCAGCAAAGATAGCCGTGAGATATCTCCATAACTGCTGCAACCTAATCTAACTCCTTTCTCCTTGAAGACGATGATCACCTATCAATCAATGGTATTTATTGAACACTTGCTATATGCAGAGCACTCTACTAAGTGCTTGGGAGAGTACAGTACAACAGAATTAGCAGAAATGTTCCCTGCCCATAACGAGCTTGCAGTCTAAAAGGGGAGACAGGCTTAATATAATAATCATGATGGCATCTTTTAAGTCCTGCAGCATTTTCTTAGTGGTCTCTATGATGTGAAAGAATCTGGGCAATTGCTAAAGCAGGGTGCCTGTCCCCTGCTGCATGTTTGAAGATGATGATGAAGATGATGGCATTTATTAAGCACTTACTACATGCAAAGCACTGTTCTAAGTGCTGGGGAGGTTACAAGGTGATCAAGTTGTCCCACATGGGGGGCTCCCAGTCTTAATCCCCATTTTACAGATGAGGGAACTGAGGCCCAGAGAAGTTAAATGACTTGCCCAAAGTCACACAGCTGACAATTGGCAGAGCTGGGATTTGAACCCACTACCTCTGACTCCAAAGCCCGGGCTCTTTTCCGCTGAGCCACACTGCTTCTCAGCATTAGGCATCAGCATTAAACTGTAGCCGCTTTGGCCCTAGGTAGGTCCTGCATATAAAATGCCTTCATGTAAAAATTGTGTATTTGTTAAGTGCTTACTTGTGCCAGGGACTTTTTTAAGCTCTGGGATGGGTACAAGCAAATCCGGTCAGACACAGTCCCTGTCCCATGGGGGTTCCCAATCTCAATCCCCATTTTACAGATGAGGTAACTGAGGCCCAGAGAAGTCAAGTGACTTGCCCGAGGTCACAAAGCAGACAAGTGCATTTTTCAGTGTGCTTCACCCCTCCCCACCTACTCATTTGTTGCACCCTGTGCCCCAGCGGGAACAATCAGTCAATCATATTTATTGAGCGCGTACTGTGTGCAGAGCACTGAACTGAGCACTTGGTAGATACAATATAACAATATAACAGATATATTCCCTGCCTACAGGCAGGGACAAGAGAGTGTGTGTGGCCCTGAGTAAGTCACTAACACTAGAATTAGCTCTTTCACGCAAGATCTCGGTCCAAAGTTTTTTCCGTGACTGGACCCAATTTGCTCCATCTTTGATGATGGGAGACCCCCATCACTGTCAATGACACAGATCAACTGAAGGAGAGTTAATGAAAGTACAAATAGCTCTGTCCTTTTTGACAGTAAATCTCCAATATTGTGTTTTTTATGTATTAGTTAAGCAGTTACTATGTGCCGGTTGCTGTTCTAAGCACTGGGGTAGATACAAGGTAATCAGGGTGGGCACAATGCATGTCCCGTGAGGGGCTCACATTCATAATCCTAATTTTACAGATGAGGTAACAGATGAAGTGACTTGCCCATGGTCACACAACAGGCAAGTGGTGGAGCCGGGACTAGAACCCAGGTCCTTCTGACTCCTGGGCCTGTGCTCTATCCAATAGACCATGCTGCTAAGGTCCACTCCTCTGTGAAATTTGAAGAAGCTGATGGTCAAGTACTTCTGCCTGATGTGAAGATAACTGCGCAAATTTGTGCTCAGTCAGCTACTGGCCAGCATGGCCTGGACTGGCCCTTTCGGGCACCCTTTGGACATTTCATCCCAGATCCTCTGCTGCCAGTGGCCCCAGCTCAATTTCATTCATTCAATCGTATGTATTGAGCGCCTACTGTGTGCAGAGCACTGTACTAAGCGCTTGGGAAGTACTGTTCGTGTAAACAGGTGCCATGTGTGCTACACACACATGTTCCAGGCTCCCAGCCAGGTAAACAGCAACCATGAGAGCTTGAAAAGAGATTCCTACTATCCAAGTTTTCGACCCATCCCCCTTCCTCTTCCACCTCAGCAATTGTCCTTTGATTAGAGTGAGACCTGTAGAGCTCTAAATCCGCTTTGAGGAAAAAACGTATAGAAGATGTTGTGGAGACTGTAAGCTCCCCTCTAGACTGTAAGCTCCTTGTGGGCAGGGAACATGTCTACCAATTCTGTTGTATTGTACTCTCTCAAGCGCTTAGTACAGTGCACTACACACAGTAAGTGCTCAGTAAATACAATGGATGTATTGGTTGAGGGAAGATAGATCCAGGATAGAGAAACAGCGTGGCTCAGTAGAAAGAGCACAGGCTTTGGAGTCAGAGGTCATGGGTTCAAATCCCAGCTCTGCCAATTGTCAGCTGGGTGACTTTGGGCAAGTCACTTAACTTCTCTGTGCCTCAGTTCCCTTATCTGTAAAATGGGGATTAAGACTGTGAGTCCCCCGTGGGACAACCTGATCACTTTGTAACCTCCCTAGCACTTAGAACAGTGCTTTGCACATAGTAAGTGCTTAATAAATGCCATTATTATTATTATTATTATCCAGGGCATCTCAAGAATGTATGTTTCCTCCCTTTGCCAGCAGCTGGCAAGCTGAACTACTGACCCTCTCACCCAGCTGCAGCCATGATAATAATAAAATAAAAATGATGGCATTTGTTAAGTGCTTACTATGTGCCAAGCACTGTTCTAAGCACTGGGGTAGACACAAGGTAATCAGATTGCTCCACTTGGGACTCACAGTCTTAAGCCCCATTTTACAGATGTGGTGACTGAGGCTCAGAGAAATTAAGTGACTTGCCCAAGGTCACACAGCAGACAAGTGGCAGAGCCAGGATTAGACCCCATGTCCTTGTACTTGTACTTGTACTTGAACTTGTACTTCCCAAGCACTTAGTACAGTGCTCTGCACACAGTAAACACTCAATAAATACAATTGAATGAATGTCCTCTGACTCCAAAGCCTGTGCTCTGTCCACTAACCCACACTGCTTCTCACGCCGTTGGTTCCCCAGGATTTCACCTTTCTATTCCCCTGATGCGCCGGTAGTTCGAAGTTGTTTTCATCCAGTGTTAGTCCCTGACCTGTTCCTGCCTCCAGTTTTCATGAGCGGGCAGGGCATCTGCCTAAACCTTTAGTCATAAGAGTTGGCAGAGAGAAGGGGAGAAACACGAAGACCTGGGTTCTAATCTCAGCTCCGCCACTTACCTGCTGTATGACCTTAAGCAAGTCACTTAACTTCCCTAGTGGCAAGAGCATGGGCTTGGGCATAAGAGGACGTGGGTTCTAACCCTGGCTTTGCCACTTGTCTGCTGTGTGATGTTGGGCAAGTCACTTAACTTCCCTTTGACTCAGTTTCCTCATTTGTAAAATGGGGAATAAGACTGTGAGCCCCATGTGGGACAGGGACTGTGTCCAACCTGATTACCTTGCATGTACCCCAGAGCTTAGAACAGTGCTTGGCACATAGTAAACGCTTAACAAATATTATTATTATTAGCATTATTATTCAATGGTATTTATTGAGTGCTTACTGTGTGCAGAGCACTGTACTAAGCGCTTGGGAAGTACAAGTTGGCAATATATAGAGATGGTCCCTACCCAACAACGGGCTCACAGTCTAGAAGGGGGAGACAGACAACAAAACAAAACAAAACATGTGAACAGGTGTCAAGTCATCAGAATAAATAGAAGTAAAGCTAGATGCACATCATTAACAAAATAAAATAAGTAGAATAGTAAATATGTACAAGTAAAATAAACAGAATAATAAATCTGTTCAAACATAGGTACTGGTGCTGTGGGGAGGGGAAGGAGGTAGGGCGGGGGGACGGGGATGGGGAGAGGAAGGAGGGGGCTCAATCTGAGACTGAGTCTGAGCCCCCTCCTTCCTCTCCCCCTCCTCCCCCTCCCCATCCCCCCCGCCTTACCTCCTTCCCCTCCCCACAGCACCTGTATATATGTTTATATGTTCGTACATATTTATTACTCTATTTTATTTGTACATATTTATTCTATTTATTTTATTTTGTTAATATGTTTTGTTTTGTTCTCTGTCTCCCCCTTCTAGACTGTGAGCCCGCTGTTGGGTAGGGACCGTCTCTATATGTTGCCAACTTGTACTTCCCAAGCGCTTAGTACAGTGCTCTGCACACAGTAAGTGCTCAATAAATACGATTGAATGAATGAAAGTCCTCCTGGAGGAGGTGAGCTCTCAGTAGGGCTTTGAAGGGAGGAGGAGAGCTAGCTTGGCGGATGTGCAGAGGAAGGGCATTCCAGGCCTTTATTACTTGACTTCTCTGTGCTTCAGTTCCCTAATCTGCAAAATGGGGATTCAATACCTATGTTCCCTCCTACTTAGAATGTGAGCTGCATGTGGGATCTGATTATCTTGTATAATAATTATAATAATGGTATTTATTAAGCGCTTACTATGTGCAAAGCACTGTTCTAAGCGCTGGGGAGGTTACAAGGTGATCAGGTTGCCCCACATGGGGCTCACAGTCTTCATCCCCATTTTATAGATGAGGTAAATGAGGCCCAGAGAAGTTAAGTGATTTGCCCAAAGTCACCCAGTGGACAAGTGGCGGAGCCGGGATTAGAACCCACGACCTCTGACTCCAAAACCTGTGCTCTTTCCACTGAGCCACGCTGCTTCTGTATTAGCTTGTATCTACCCCAGCGCTTTAGTACGGTGTTTTGGTATACAGTAAGTGCATAACAAATACCACAATTATTATTATCATTAATAATAATAATATCATGAGGAGCAGGGTGACCACAAAGGTAACATGGAGGCACCTTCCATTTCAGCACCCATGTTGGCTTCCAACACAAAAGTCACACGATGGCACCAGCCCAGGAGAAGGCTACTATCCTAGTAATAGCCCTGCATGAAGCAGTATGGACTAGTGGAGAGAGCCTGGGCCTGGGAGAGGACCTGGGTTCTAATCCCACTCTGCCAATTGCCTGCTATGTGACTTTAGGCAAGTCACTTGACTTCTCTGTGCCTCCTTGTCCTCAACTGCAAAAGAGGCATTCAATCCTACACCCTCCTACTTAGGCTGTGAGCACCAAAAGCCTCAATTACCTCATCTGTAAAATGGAGATTAAAACTGTGATCCCATATGGTACCTGGACTGTGTCCAACCTGATTAGCTTGTATCTACTCCAGCACTTAGTACAGCGCCTGACACATAGTCAGTGCTTAACAAGTACCTTAAAAAAAGTGGGACAGGGATTGTGTTCAATATGATTAACTTGCATCTAATCCCAGCATTTAGAAAAACATTTGACATGTAGTAAGTGCTTAGCAAATATTATAATGATGATGATGATGAATGATGATGACAATAATAATCCCTGGGAATCAAGTCTGGTGAGGTAGGAGGGAAAAGGTTCAGTGAAAGAGCTAAGTAGTTTCCCAGTAGACACTTCACCAAGCAGCTCCACATCTCCAGACACGTTTTTGCAAACAACACCAATTTGCTTGGGGTGGATTCAACCTACAGCTTCCCTGTCAGTTACATCAAAGGCAAAGACCAACTTTATTGAGGGCTCTGCTAATCTCTTGGGAGAGAATAATGCTGACAAGTTGATAGACATATTCCCTGCCCAGAAGGAGCTCGCAGTCTTGAGGTGTAGACACAAATCATAATCATTTACTGATGAAGGGAGTGGAAGAGTATAGGGATCTGTACGTAAGTGCTGTTGGGCTGAGGACAGAGAGAATATCAAGTACAGACTGAGCTATGTAATATGTACTGAGCCCGCTCCTTCCCAGACTGAGCCCCCTCCTTCCTCTCCCCCACTCCCCCCTCCCCATCCCCCCGCCCTACCTCCTTCCCCATCCCACGGCACCTGTATATATGTATATATGTTTGTATGTATTTATTACTCTATTTTATTTGTACATATTTATTCTATTTATTTTATTTTGTTAATATGTTTTGTTTTGTTCTCTGTCTCCCCCTTCTAGACTGTGAGCCCGCTGTTGGGTGGGGACCGTCTCTATATGTTGCCAACTTGTACTTCCCAAGTGCTTAGTACAGTGCTGTGCACACAGTAAGCACTCAATAAATATGATTGATTGAATGAATGAATGAATGAATGAAAGTAAAGATCCAACTGCCTGGGCAAGGTCGAAGAGAGGGTGAATGGGAGAAATGAGGGCATAGCCAGGGCAGGCCTCTTGGAGGAGGTGTGATCTCAGTAGAGTTTGAAAATGGGGAGAGTGGTGGTCTGTTGTAGATGAAGTGGGGAGGGAGTTCCAGGTCAAAGGCAGGAGGATATAACCCAGAGTCAGTAGGGAGAGAGGTGAGATCTAGGTAATAATAATAATAATAATGGCATTTATTAAGCGCTTACTATGTACAAAGCACTGTTCTAAGCGCTGGGGAGGTTACAAGGTGATCAGGTTGTCCCATGGGGGGCTCACAGTCTTAATCCTCATTTTACAGATGAGGTAACTGAGGCACAGAGAAGTTAAGTGGTTTGCCCAAAGTCACACAGCTGACAATTGGCGGAGCCGGGATTTGAACCCCTAACCTCTGACTCCAAAGCCCGGGCTCTTTCCACTGAGCCACGCTGTTTCTAGGTTGGTGTTAGAGGAGTGAAGTGTGCAGTCTGGGTTGTAGTGCTGGGCTGGGAAGCAGCAGGCCTATTGGAAAGAGCCTGGGCCTGGGACTCAAAGGATCTGGGTTCTAACCCCGGCTCTGCCAGTCACCTGCTGTGTGACCTTGGGCAATGGTGTAGTGGCTAGAGCACGGATGAGGGAGTCAGAAGGTCATGGGTTCTAATCCTGGCTCTACCATATGTCTACTGTGTGACCTTGGGCAAGTCGCTTCACTTCTCTGGGCCTCTGTTACCTCATCTATAAAATGGGGATTGAGACTGTGAGCTCTATGTGGGACAAAGACTTTGTCCAAACTGATTTTCTTATATCCACCCCAGTGCTTAGTACAGTGCCTGGCACATAGTAAGCACTTAAAAATACCATAATTATTTAGCTTTTCTGTGCCTCAGTTTCCTCAACTGTAAAATGGGGATTCAAAATCTGTTCTCCCTCCTACTTGGACTGTGAGCTCCATGTGGGACAGGGACTGTGTCCTACCTAATTAACCTGTACCTACCCCAGCACTTAGAACAGCACCTGACACACAGTAAGCACTTAACAAATACCATGATGATAATAATAATAGCAATAATAGTAATTGTGGTACTCCTTAAGCACTTACTATATGCCAAGCACTGTACTATACCCTGGCCTAGATACAACATAATCAGATCCCACATAGTAATAATAATAATAATAATAATAATAATAATAATAATAATAACACTTGTGGTATTTGTTAAATGTGAGCCCGATGTTGGGTAGGAATCGTCTCTATATGTTGCCAACTTGTACTTCCCAAGCACTTAGTACAGTGCTCTGCACACAGTAAGTGCTCAATAAATACGATTGAATGAATGAATGAATGAAGTGTTTACTATGTACCAGGCACCATACTAAGTGCTGAAGTAGATACAGCAGCGTGGCTCAGTGGAAAGAGCATGGGCTTTGGAGTCAGAGGTCATGGGTTCAAATCCCGGCTCTGCCACTTGTCAGCTGTGTGACTTTGGGCAAGTCACTTCACTTCTCTGGGCCTTAGTTACCTCATCTGTAAAATGGGGATTAAGACTGTGAGCACCACATGGGACAACCTGATCACCTTGTTACCTCCCCAGTGCTTAGAACAGTGCTTTGCACATAGTAAGCACTTTATAAATGCCATCATTATTATTATTATGCAAGGTAATCATGTTGGGCGCAGTCTGTGTCCCACATGGGGCTCACAGTCTCAATCCCCATTTTTCCAGATGAGGTCACTGAAGCCCCAAGAAGTGAAATGACTTGCCCAAAGTCACAAAGCAGGCAGGTGGCAGAGCTGGGAATGGAACCCCGGTCCTTCTGACTCCCAGGCCTGTGCTCCCCGTCCCCTCCGTGTCGCCTCAACTCGCTCCCTTTGCTCTACCCCGCTCCCCACCCCACAGCACTTATGTATAAATGTATATATCTGTAATTCTATTTATTTCTATTGATGCCTGTTTACTTGTTTGATGTCTGTCTCCCCCCTTCTAGACTGTAAGTCTGTGTGTACAGGAATTGTCTCTCTTTATTGTTGAATTGTACTTTCCAAGCGCTTAGTACAGTACTCTGCACCCAGTAAGCGCTCAATAAATACAACTGAATAAATGAATGTATGAATGCTCTATCCACTAGGCCAGGCTGCATCTCTACTATGAATAAACAACAGTGCAGCTGAGTAAGCATCAAACCAAAATGTTAATGCTCAGTGGCAAGAGCACTGGCTTTGGAGTCAGAGGCCATGGGTTCAAATCATGGATCTGCCAATTGTCAGCTGTGTTACTTTGGGCAAGACACTTAACTTCCCTTTGCCTCAGTTCCCTCATCTATAAAATGGGGATTAAGATTGTGAGCCCTACGTGGGACAACCTGATCACCTTGTATCCCCCTAGCACTTAGAACAATGCTTTGCATATAGTAAGCACTTAACAAATACCATCATTAATATTATTATTATTATTATTAAGAAAATGGTTTCTGGTGGGATGGTGAAGGAGGGGAAGAGGCCCAGTGTTATGCCGCCTTGAGGGCTGGGCTCCGCATAAGGGTGCTGAGGTGATGGGTTAAGGAAGGCTGGCACAGGGCCTCCTGTCGCTGACAGCACTGACTGGCATCTGGTTGGGCCCATGACTGGTTCCTGGGGTGTGGTGCCAGACGTCCTGACCAGGCCATGTGTGTTTGTGGCCTGGCTTTCTGGATCCTCCGCCTCTTCCCTGCCTCTCACTGCCACGTGCCGAGCCGGCTCTATTTCCCCTACCCTGTCCAGCACTTTTGAACCAAGAAGCCTTCCCTGACTAAGCCCTCCTCTCCTCTTCTCCCACTCCCTCTTGTGTCACCCTGACTTGCTCCCTTTGTTCATCCTCCCTCGACACTTATGTATATAACTGTCATTTATTTATTCATTTATCCATTCATTCATGTCTATTAATGTCCGTCTCCCCCTCTAGACTGTAAGCTTCCTGTGGGCAGGGAATTTTTTGTTATTGTATTGTACTCTCCCAAGCGCTTAGTACAGTGCTTTGCACACAATAAGTGTTCAATAAATATAATTGAATGAATGAATGTAACCAATCACCCACTACCCAACATTCCATCAATCAATCGTAGTTATTGAGCACTTACTTTTCATTCATTCATTCATTCAATCGTATTTATTGAGTGTTTACTGTGTGCAGAGCAGTGGACTAAGCGCTTGGGAAGTACAAGTTGGTAACATATAGAGACGGTCCCTACCCAAAAGCAGGCTCGCAGTCTAGAAGGGGGAGACAGACAACAAAACAAAACATATTAACAAAATAAAATAAATAGAATAAATATGTACAAGTAAAATAAATACATAGAGTAATAAATACGTACAAACATATATACATATATACAGGTGCTGTGGGGAGGGGAAGGAGGTAAGTAAGGTGTGAGGGTGGGAAGGGGGAGAGGAAGGAGGGGGCTCAGTCTGGGAAGGCCTCCTGGAGGAGGTGAGCTCTCAGTAGGGCTTTGAAGGGAGGAAGAGAGCTAGCTTGGCGGAGGTGCGGAGGGAGGGCATTCCAGGCCAGGGGGAGGACGTGGGCCGGGGGTCGATGGCGGGACAGGCGAGAACGAGGCCTAACGGTGAGGAGATTAGTGGTGGAGGAGCGGAGGGTGCGGGCTGGGCTGGAGAAGGAGAGAAGGGAGGTGAGCTAGGAGCAGGCGAGGTGATGGACAGGCTTGAAGCCAAGGGTGCAAAGCACTGTACTAAATTCTTAGAAGAGTACAGTACAACAGAGTTGGTCGACATGTTCCCTGCCCACCGAAAACTTACAGATTAGGGGGAGAGACAGGCATTGGGTAAATTAGGTATGTGCATAAGTGGTGTGGGGCTGCAGGTAGGATGAATATCAAGTGTTTCAAGGGTGCAGAACCAAGTACATAGGCAACGCAGAAGAGAGAAGGAGTAGAGAAGCAGCGTGGCTCAGTGGAAAGAGCACGGGCTTTGGAGTCAGAGGTCATGGGTTCAAATTCTGGCTCCGCCAACTGTCAGCTGTGTGACTCTGGGCAAGTCACTTAGTCAATCAATCGTATTTATTGAGCACTTACTGTGTGCAGAGCACTGTACTAAGCGCTTGGGAAGTACAAGTTGGCAACATATAGAGATGGTCCCTACCCAACAGTGGGCTCACAGTCTAGACTTCTCTGTGTCTCAGTTACCTCATCTGTAAAATGGGGACTAAAACTGTGAGTCCCCTGTGGGACAACCTGATCTCCTTGTAACCTCCCCAGTGCTTAGAACAGTGTTTTGCACATCGTAAGTGCTTAACAAATACCATCATTAGAGAAAATGAGAGCTCAGTCAGGAAAGGCCTCTCAGAGGAGATGGGATTTTAATAAGGCTTGAAGGTGGGGAGAGCGGTGGTCTGTCAGATAACAATAATAATGATGATGGTATTTGTTAAGCTCATATTATGTGCCAAGCACTATTCACTCATTCATTCATTCATTCAATCATATTTATTGAGCTCATACTGTGTGCAGAGCACTGTACTAAGGGCTTGGAAAGTATAATTCGGCAACAGAGATAATCCCTTCCCAACAATGGGTTCACAGTCTAGGAGTGGGGACACAGACAACAAAACAAAATGAATAGACAGGCATCAATATTATCAATATAAATAAATAGAATTATACGTATAAACACATCATTAATAAAATTAATAGAATAATTAATATGTACATATAATAATAATAATAAAATGGCATTTATTAAGCGCTTACTATGTGCAAAGCACTGTTCAAAGCACTGGGGAGATTACAAGGCGATCAGGTTGTCCCACGGGGGGCTCACAGTCTTCATCCCCATTTTACAGATGAGGTAACTGAGGCACAGAGAAGTTAAGTGACTTGCCCAAAGTCACACAGCTGACAACTGGCAGAGCCGGAATTTGAACGCATGACCTCTGACTCCAAAGCCCGGGCTCTTTCCACTGAGCTATGGTGCGCTGTAGAGTGGGAAGGGGGGTAGAGCAGAAGGAGTGAGTCGGGGTGATGGGGAGTGGAGGAGGAGGAGAGGAAAAGGGGGGGCTCAGTCTGGAAAGGACTCCTGGAGGAGGTGAGCTTTCAGGAGGGCTTTGAAGGGGGAAGTGTGCTATTTTGGCTGATGTGTGGAGGGAGGGCATTCCAGGCCAGAGGTAGAATGTGGACCAGGGGTCAACAGCGGGACAGGCGAGAACGAGTGTGTGGGCTGGGATGGAGAAAGAAAGAGGGGAGGTGAGGTAGGAGGAGGCAATGGGATGGACAGCTTTGAAGCCAATAGTGAGGAGTTTTTGCTTGATGTGCTAGGGGAGATACAAAGTTATCAGGTTGTCCCAGATGGGGCTCACAGTCTTAATCCCCATTTTACAGATGAGGTCACTGAGGCATAGAGAAGTTAAGTGACTTGCCCAAAGTCACACAGCTGACAAGTGGCAGAGGGGGAGGAAGTTCCAGGCCAGAGGTGAGTGACCAGATAGATGAGATCAAGGTACACTGAATACGTTGATGTTGGAGGAGCAAAGTGTGCAGGCTGGGCTGCAATAGAAAATCAGCAAGGTAAGGAAGGATAGGCCTTGGCAGGCAGGGAGGATGGGGTGTTGTCTACAGTGATGGGAAAAACATGGGGAGGACATGGTTTGGGTGGGCAGACAAGGAATTCAGTTTTGAACAAGTTTAGTTAGAGGTGTTGGCGGGACATCCAAGTAGAGATGACCTGTGACAGGAGGAAACGTGAGACTGCAGAGAAGGAGAGAGGTCAGGGCTGGAGATGAAGATTTGGGAATCATCCACAAAGAGGTGGTAGATGAAGCCATTTCTGAATGAGTTCTCCAAGAGAGTGGGTGTCAGTGGAGGCTAGAAGGGGACCAGAACTGAGCCATGATGGACTCCCACAGTGAGAGTTTGGGAGGCTGAGAAGGAGCCCAGGAAAAGGACCGAGTGACCGGACAGAGAGATCAGAGAAGAGGAAAGGACAATGCCAGGTTAGACACTTACCTTTGGGTCTGTATACTCACGATTGGATCTGTGTACTCACCACCAGATTGGTATACTCACCAATGGGTTTGTGTACTCGCTATTGGGTTTGTCTATTCACTGTTGGGTTTATGTGCTCATCATCGGGTTTGTATATATCACCACTGGATTTGCAGCTTCACCCTTGGTATGTACACGCGCCAGCGGGTTTGACACTCACCATTTGGATTCAATAATGATGATAATAATTATGGTATCTGTTAAGCCTTCAGTACATGTCAAGCACTGGGATAAGTAAAAGACAATCAGGTTGCATGGGTCTCACAGTCTGAAAAAGAGGGAGAACGGGCACCTTATCTTCATTTTGCAGGTGATGAAAAAGTTGCAGAGAAGTTAACTGACTTGCCCAAGGTCTCACAATCAATCAATCAATCAATCAATCGTATTTAGTGAGCGCTTACTGTGTGCAGAGCACTGTACTAAGCTCTCACAGCAGACAAGTGGTGGAGCCGGGGTTAGAACTCAATTTCTCTGACCCCCAGGCCCATGTTCTTTCCACTAAGCTATGATACTTCCCTGTTTATGTACTCACCATTGTATTTGAATATACATCATTTGGTTTATTATTATTCAGAATAATAATAGAGAAGCAGCGTGGCTTAGTGGAAAGAGCACAGGCTTGGGAGTCAGAGGTCATGGGTTCTAATCCCAGCTCCACCACTTGTCAGCTGTGTGACTTTGGGGAAGTCACTTCACTTCTCTATGCCTCAGTTACCGCATCTGTAAAATAGGAATTGAGATTGTGAACACCAAATGGGACAATCTGATAACCTTGTATCTCCCCCAGCACTTAGAGCAGTGCTTGGCACATAATAATCACTTCACAAATACCATCATCATTAATAATAATAATAACAATAATAATAATAATTTTGGTATTTGTTAAACACTTACTAGGTACCAACCACTGTACTAACCACTGGGGTGGATGCAAGTAAATCACGTTGGACACAGCCTCTATCCCACATGGGGCTCCCAGTTTTAATCCCTATTTTATAGATGAGGGAACTGACACACAGAGAAGTTAAGTGACTTGACCAAGGTCACAAGACAGAAAAGTGGCAGAGCAAGGATTAGAACCCAGATCCTTCTGTCTCCCAGGCCCGTGCTCTACCCACTGAACCATGCTGCTTCTCTATTTATAGACTCATTGTTGGGTTTGAATAATAATAAATAATAAAGGATATTAAAGGAGCTAGCATAATAATAATTGAATAACAAAGGAACTAGTAGCCAAGAAACAGGCCAAAGATTACTGTAATGAAGAGCCTGGAAAAAGTTATGAAATGGGCTGATGTAACAAAATACAAAATATAATTTGTCAACTCTATGGTGCTTCCAGTGACACCATACGGATCCGAAAGCTGGACAGTGAAAGAACAGGATAGAAAAACATCTATTATTTTGAAATGTGGTTTGGAAGAAGGCTTTTGCGAATACAATGGTCTGCCCGAAAACCAAACTAATGGATTTTAGAGCAAATTAAACCAAAGTGGTCTTTGGAAGGCCAAATAACTAGGCTTAGATTAGCATATTTTGTACAAATAATTAGGAGGACTAATTCTCTGGAGAAGACACTAATGCTAGAAAAAGTCCAGGGAAACCGTGGGAGAGGCAGACCAGCAGTTAGATGGATAGAGACCATAACAATGATAATGAAAGAACCGTTAGAAAGGTTGAAGATTACGGCAGAGGACGGGTTGTTCTGTTGAAAGTGTATCCTGGAGTTACTATGAATCAGAAACAAGTGACGGCACTTAATAATAATAACAATAATAATAATAATTGGATTTGACACTCACCACTGGGTTTGATACACCACTAGGTTTGATGGGAAGCATCATGACATAGTGGATAAAGCACGGGCCTAGGAATCAGAAGGTCATGTGTTCTAATTCTAGCTCCACCGCATGTCTGCTGTGTGACCTTGGGCAAATCACTTCACTTCTCTGTACCTCAGGTACCTCAGCTGTTAATTGGGAATTGAGACCGTGAGCCCCATGTGGGGCAGAGACTGTATCCAATCCAATTTGCTGGTGTCCACCCCAATGCTTAGTACAGTACCTGTCACACAGTAAGCTCTTAACAAATGCCACAATTATTATTATTATCATTATTATACTCACCATTGAGTTTGTGTACTCACCATGGGGTCTGTACACACACCATTGGGTTTGTATACTCACCATTACTTTTATAGCATGGCACGGTGGATAGTGTACGGGCCTGGTCGTCAGCAGGTCATGGATTCTGACAGGGACTGTGTCCAA
The DNA here is from genome assembly GCF_015852505.1 of Tachyglossus aculeatus. Lineage (NCBI taxonomy): Eukaryota > Metazoa > Chordata > Mammalia > Monotremata > Tachyglossidae > Tachyglossus > Tachyglossus aculeatus. The sequence goes on along the minus strand of NC_052070.1, from coordinate 1,997,337 downwards.
CCTGATTTGCTTGTATCCACCTCAGCACTTAGTACACTGCCTGGCACAGAGTAAGTGCTTAACAAATGCCACAATTATTATAGACTTACCGTTCAGTTTGTACACCTGTTATTGGTTTATATACATGCCTTCGCGTATATAGACTTAGTATTGGGTTTGAACCGCCATTAGGTTCTCTTCACCACTGGGTTTGTATGTACACCATTGGATTTATAGACTCACTACGGGGTCAGACACTCACCACTGGATTTGCTACACCATTAGTTTGCTACTTGTATATATTAACCATCAGTTTTTTCCCTGGAGTGGCTCAGGGCAGAAAGTATATTCTCTTTGAAAAATTCACTCCCAAATTATCTTTCTTCAATTGCCGGCTCCTCTTCCCTTTTTCCTGTTGCTCTTTCCATAGGAAATGACTTGGAAGTAGCTCCAAGTGCCCAAAGTCAGTCATAATTCTGAAAGGGAAGCAGTTGGCAATCAAGAAAGGCATTGACAGAATAATTAGGGGTTATTTTCTCCTACAGTTAAATTACTCAAACTGCTCTTCAGATACACTTCTTTAAGAAGTGAGTATGATAGTGAGATAGCCCAGCTGTTGGACCAGCGGAAAGACCAAAGAGCTGCGAAGTGGGAGGCCAGGATTCTAATTCTGGTCTGCCGCTTGCCTTGGGCAAGTCACTTCCCTTTACTGTGCCACAATTTCCTCAGCTGTAAAATGGAGACCCAATACTTGCTCTCCCTCCCCTTTAGGCTATGAACCCATGTAGTAAAGAGACTGTATCCGACCCGGTTCATTTGCATCTACCCCAATGCTTTAGAAGAGCGCTCGACACATAGTAAGACCTTAACAAATACCATTTCTTAAAAATCCAGTCCAAGGCTTAGACAGCACTTGACACAGAGTAAGTGCTTAATAAATTTATTCATTCAATCGTATTTATTGAGCGCTTACTGTGTGCAGAGCACTGTACTAAGCACTTGGGAAGTACAAGTTGGCAACATATAGAGATGGTCCCTACCCAACAGCGGGTTCACAGTTTAGAAGGGGGAGACAGACAACAAAGCAAAACATATTAACAAAATAAAATAAATAGAATAAATATGTACAAGTAAAATAAATAAATAAATAAATAGAGTAATAAATATGTACAAACATATACACATACATATACATATATACAGATGCTGTGGGGAGGGGAAGGAGGTGTGGCGCGGGGGATGGGGATGGGGAGGAGGGGGAGAGGAAGGAGGGGGCTCAGTCTGGGAAGGCCTCCTGGAGGAGTGAGCTCTCAGTAGGGCTTTGAAGGGAGGAAGAGAGCTAGCTAGCCTTCTCCATGCCCACTCTGATCCTCGGAGACTTCAACATCCGCATGGATATCCCTGACGACTCCTCTGCCACCCGCCTTCTATCTCTCCTTGACGCTGCCAACCTCTTCCTCCACCCCACCTCACCCACTCACCAACTTGGTCATATCCTCGAACTCATCATCTCCTATCACTACACTCTGTCCACCCTCCCCAACTCTGATATCCCTCTCTCTGATCATAATCTTCTCACCTGCCTTCTCACTCACACTCCTTTCCCCTGTAAATTCATATTACTCCCTCACAGAGATCTCCGCTCTCTGGACCCCACCCATCTTTCAGAGCGCCTCACACCCCACCTCGCCTCCCTCTCCTCTCTATCCAGTCTCAATGATCAGATTACTGCTCTCAACTCTACCCTTTCTACTCAGCTAGACTCACTCGCTCCCCTTTCCCTTCGCTGCTCTTGTACCACTAACCCACAGCCCTGGATCACTGCCAATGTCTGCCTCCTTCGCTCTTATGCTCGAGCTGCCGAACGCTGTTGGCAAAAGTCGAAACACCATGCCAACCTCGTTCACTTCAAGTTTATCCTTTCCTGCCTTAACTCAGCCCTCTCTTCTGCCAGACAAAACTATTTCTCCTCCCTCATTGACACCCATGCCCATCACCCCCGCCAGCTGTTCCGTACACTCAACTCCCTTCTCAGGCCCCCGGTTCCTCCCCCTCCTCCTTCCCTCACCCCCAACGATCTGGCCTCCTACTTCATTAACAAAATTAAATCCATCAGGTCTGACCTCCCCAAAGTCTCTTCCCCCCTTTCTCCATCCCCCCGGCTCTCAACACTCTCTGCTACTCTCCCATCCTTCCCAGCAGTGTCCTCAGAGGAGCTCTCCTCCCTCCTCTCAAGTGCTACTCCAGCCACCTGTGCTTCTGACCCCATTCCCTCTCATCTCATTAAATCTCTCACTCCATCCCTTCTTCCCTCCTTAACTTCCATCTTCAACCGCTCACTCTCCACTGGTTCCTTCCCCTCTGCCTTCAAACATGCCCATGTTTCTCCCATCCTAAAAAAACCCTCTCTTGACCCCACCTCACCTTCTAGTTATCGTCCCATATCCCTCCTACCCTTCCTTTCCAAACTCCTTGAACGAGTTGTCTACACGCGCTGCCTAGAATTCCTCAACAACAACTCTCTCCTCGACCCCCTCCAGTCTGGCTTCCGTCCCCTTCATTCCACGGAAACTGCCCTCTCAAAGGTCACCAATGACCTCCTGCTTGCCAAATCCAACGGCTCCTACTCTGTCCTAATCCTCCTCGACCTCTCAGCTGCCTTTGACACTGTGGACCACCCCCTTCTTCTCAACACGCTATCTGACCTTGGCTTCACAGACTCCGTCCTCTCCTGGTTCTCCTCTTACCTCTCCGGTCGTTCTTTCTCAGTCTCTTTTGCAGGCTCCTCCTCCCCCTCCCATTCTCTCACTGTGGGGGTTCCCCAAGGTTCAGTGCTTGGTCCCCTTCTGTTCTCGATCTACACGCACTTCCTTGGTGACCGCTTTCGCTCCCACGGCTTCAACTATCATCTCTACGCTGATGACACCCAGATCTCCATCTCTGCCCCTGCTCTCTCCCCCTCTCTCCAGGCTCGCATCTCCTCCTGCCTTCAGGACATCTCCATTTGGATGTCTGCCCGCCACCTAAAGCTCAACATGTCAAAGACTGAACTCCTTGTGTTCCCTCCCAAACCTTGCCCTCTCCCTGACTTTCCCATCTCTGTTGACGGCACTACCATCCTTTCCGTCTCACAAGCCCGCAACCTTGGTGTCATCCTCGACTCCGCTCTCTCATTCACCCCTCACACCCAAGCCGTCACCAAAACCTGCCGGTTTCAGCTCCGCAACATTGCCAAGATCCGCCCTTTCCTCTCCATCCATACCGCTACCCTGCTCATTCAAGCTCTCATCCTATCCTGTCTGGACTATTGCATCAGCCTTCTCTCTGATCTCCCATCCTCGTGTCTCTCCCCACTTCAATCCATACTTCATGCTGCTGCCCGGATTATCTTTGTCCAGAAATGCTCTGGGCATATCACTCCCCTCCTCAAAACTCTCCAGTGGCTACCAATCAATCTGCGCATCAGGCAGAAACTCCTCACCCTGGGCTTCAAGGCTGTCCATCACCTCGCCTCCTCCTACATCACCTCCCTTCTCTCCTTCTTCAGCCCAGCCCACACCCTCTGCTCCTCTGCCACTAATCTCCTCACCGTACCTCATTCTCGCCTGTCCCACCATCGACCCCGGCCCACGTCATCCCCCGGGCCGGAAATGCCCTCCCGCTGCCCATCCGCCAAGCTAGCTCTCTTCCTCCCTTCAAGGCCCTACTGAGAGCTCACCTCCTCCAGGAGGCCTTCCCAGACTGAGCCCCTTCCTTCCTCTCCCCCTCGTCCCCCTCTCCATCCCCCCATCTTACCTCCTTCCCTTCCCCAAACCACCTGTATATATGTATATATGTTTGTACATATTTATTACTCTATTTATTTATTTATTTATTTTGCTTGTACATATCTATTCTATTTATTTTATTTTGTTAGTATGTTTGGTTTTGTTCTCTGTCTCCCCCTTTTAGACTGTGAGCCCACTGTTGGGTAGGGACTGTCTCTATGTGTTGCCAACTTGTACTTTCCAAGCACTTAGTACAGTGCTCTGCACACAGTAAGCGCTCAATAAATACGATTGATGATGATGATGATGATAGCTTGGCGGATGTGGGGAGGGAGGGCATTCCAGGCCAGGGGGAGGACGTGGGCCAGGGGTCAACGGCAGGACAGGCGAGAATGAGATACATTGAGGAGGTTAGCGGCAGAGGAGCAGAGGGTGCTTTATTATGGTTATTACTGTTATTACGTAAAGTAAACTAGTGTCATAGCCACCCCATGAGAATCACCATTACCTAGTGGATAGAACAAGGGCCTGGGTGTCAGAATTAGCTAGTTCTAATCCCAGCTCCACCACTTTTCTGCTGGGTGACCTTGGGCAAGTCACTTCACTTCTCTGTGCCTCAGTTACCTCATCTGTAAAATGGGGATTAAGACTGTTAGCCCTATGTGGGACAAGGACTGTGTCCAACCTGATTCATGTGTATCTTCCCCAGCACTTAGTACACTGCCTGGCACATAGTAACTGCTTAACAAATACCCACAAAAACCCCAAAAACATTAGGCCAGTAATTCAGAAGAGTAATAACTGTGGTATTTGTTAAGTACTACTACACACTGAATACTGTCTAAACATTATGGTGGAAACAGTGCAATCAATCAGATACAGCCACTGTCCCACAATAGGCTCACAGCCTAGGAATTGTTTTTGTGTTTTATTCCACATTCCAAGCTTAGGAGATCTTTCACAGTCTGTGAAAATGGAATTTCTTGGCCAGGTGCTGTCCCTGCTCATCTTTCTTGTCACTGGTCACAGGCTGAGTCAAGCTGAGTCGTGTCTGAGGATAACACAGGAAGATCTGTTATTAATATTATTGTTATTTCAGGAGAAAAATTGAGAGACCCAGAGATTTCGCATACTATTAAATGCACCCTGTAGCTAGCTAGTATTGAGACAAAACTACCAGCTCTATTGGCATTTGGCCACATTTTTCTTCTTCTTCCTAATTAACTTCACAAAAATCACCTTGGCTCTGTATCTCATTGCAAGAGTTGAATGACTGCTGGGCACTTCATTTGTGAAGGGAGGAAAAAGTGGGAAGTTTGGAGGGAGAGGAAACAGAAAAATAGAGGGAGAAATGAACCAGTCAAAACATGTTATTTTTTGAGTGCTTACTGTGGGGATTGTATGGAGAGCACTGAACTGAGCACTTGGGAGAGTACAGTACAAGAGAGTTGGTAGTTACTTTCCCTGCCCACAACGAGCTTACAGTCTAGAGATTCATTCAGTCAGTCAGTCGTATTTATTGAGCACTTACTGTGTGCAGAGCAATGTACTAAGTGCTTGGGAAGTACAAGTCAGCAATATATAGAGACAGTCCCTACCCAACAACGGGCTCACAGTCTAGAAGGGGGAGACAGACAACAAAACAAGTACACAGGAGTCAAAACCATCAGAATAAATAGAATTATAGCTATATGCACATCATTAATAAAATAGAGTAGTAGATATGTACAAGTAAAATAAATAGAGTAAGAAATACGTACAAATATATACAAGTGCTGTGGGGAGGGGAAAGGGGTAAGGGCAGAGGGAAGATGGGGAGGGAAGGAGGAGAGGAAAAAGGGGGCTCAGTTTGGGAATGCCTCCTGGAGGAGGTGAGCTCTCAGTAGGGCTTTGAAGGGGGGAAGAGGGCTAGTTTGGCAGATGTGAGGAGAGAGGTCATTCCAGGCCAGGGGAAGGATGTGGGCCGGGGTTCAACGGTGGGACAGGCGAGAACAAGGCTCAGTGAGAAGGTTAGCAGCAGCAGAGGAGCGGAGGGTGTGGTCTGGGCAGGAGAAAGAGAGAAGCGAGGTGAGGTAGGAGGAGGTGAAGGGATGGAGAGCCTTGAAGCCGAGAGTGAGGAGTTTTTACTTGATTCAAAGGTTGACAGGCAGCCACTGGAGACTTTTGAGGAGGGGAGTGACATGCCCAGAGTGTTTCTGCACAAAGATAATCCGGGCAGCAGAGTAAAGTACAGGCTGAAGCAGGGAGAGACAGGAGGAAGGGAGATCAGAAAGGAGGCTGATGCAATAATCCAGTCGGGATTCATTCAGTCGTATTTATTGAGCACTTACCATGTGCAGAGCACTGTACTAAGTGGGATAGGATGAGAGATTGAACCAGCAAGGTAGCGATGAGTTTACCATCAATCAATTGATCAATTATATTTTTTGAGCACTTACAGGTCTAGAGGAGAAAATGGAGGGAATGATTCTGCTTCCCACTGTGGTGTGGTTGGCCCGGTGGATAGAGCATGGACCTGGATTCTAATTCTGGCTCTGCTACTTGTCCGATGTGTGACCTTGGGCAAGTCACTTCACTTCTCTGGGCCTCAGTTCCCTCATTTGTAAAAATGGGGATTAAGATTGTTTTGTTGTCTGTCTCCCCCTTCTAGACTGTTAGCCCATTGTTGGGTAGGGATTGTCTCCATCTGTTATCGAACTGAACTTTCCAAGTGCTTAATACAGTGCTCTGCACATGGTAAGCATTCAATAAATATGAATGAATGAATGAATGAATGAATGAATGAATGAATGACTGTGAACCCCATCTGGGAGAGGGACTGTGTCCAACTTGATTAACTTGTATTTACCCCAGAGCTTAGAACAGTGCTTGGCACATAGTAAGCCCTTAACAAGTACCATAATTATTATCATTTTCCATTAAGTAATTAACATTTGCTAGATATTTTCAAATCCTTTTGCCCAAACAGAGACTGCAGGGAATCCTTTGGGGCATTTGCAGGCGAATTCACCTTTTCCATTTGACAGCTCCTCCCAGCTGGAACGGCTCCACTGCCTTTGCTATCCTGCTGGATTATTTTTTGGATCTGTCTTTAGCTCTGCTGAGCAGTTGGATGCATTAGACCATAAATGTTTCCTTGGTCGGCTCTTTTTTCTACTTCAGGTTCTGTGGAATTAAAGTGTTTAATCATCACTCTTTTGGGTGAAATAAATCACCTCCTGAGCCTTGAACCCCAAAGTCAGAGTCAAGGCTCCACTCAAAAAAGTGCTCTGGGGAGCAGGGAACCAGGGCCAATGAAGAGAGAGGAAATATCAGACAGAAAAGGAGGACAAGCTTATGTGATAGATTCATTCAATTGTATTTATTAAGTACTTACTGTGTGCAGAACACTGTACTGCTGCGGAAGTTGGCAGCAGAGGAAAATGAGAAGGGCTGGAGAAACTCAGTTCATTCATTCATTCATTCAGTTGTATTTATTGAGTACTCAGAGCATTGTACTAAGCACTTGAGAGAGTTTTTTTCAACAAAAAACAGACACATTCCCTGCCCACGGTGAGCTTACAGTCTAGAGGTGAGTAGACAGACATTAATAGAAGTAAAGTACAGATATGTACATTAGTGTCTTAGGGATGGGGAGGTGAACAAGGGAAGCAAGTCAGGGTGACACAGAAGGGAGTGAGAAAAGAGGAGAGAGGGGCTTAAACAGGAAGGCTTCTTGCAGAAGATGTGCCCTCAATAAGGCTTTGAAGAGAAGGAGAGTAATTGTCGGAGTAATTGTCAGTAGGAGGGGCAGGGCATTAATGGACAGGTGAAACCTCAATAGAAAGAGGGAGCAGGGAGAGAGACAGGGACAGAGACAGAGAGTCAGGGAGACAGAGAGACAGAGAGAGTGTTGTCCTCTCTGTTGGAAGAAGACTCCAATGACAGCAAAGTTCACCTCTGAGTGCATGTATGGCTGAAAAGACCAATGTAGGTGGGATCCAGTCCTGGCCACATTGGGTACACAAAAAGTTTGTGTTGTGATGGCTTCTAGACAAACCTCTTCCAACTGCAGAGAGCCACAGTCACCTCTGCAGCCTTGAAGTCTGAATGCTTCTCCCAGGCTCAGCACTATTTACTCATGTGTTCTTATTGTTATCAGCAAAAACACTTCTCCAAGTGGTCTTTCCCTACTCAGCCCTCATTTCCCCTCCTCCTTCTTCCTTCCGTGTCAGCCTTCCACTTGGATTTGAATCCTCTCTTCATCCTGGGACAAGGACTGTGTCCAACCCAATTTGCTTGTATTCACCCCGTGCTTAGTACAGTGCCTGGCACATAGTAAACACTTAACAAATACTATTATTATTATGATGATTATTATTATAATCCCACCCTGAGACCCAAAACACTGATGTACATTTCTGCAATTTATTTATTTATATTAATGTCTGTCTCCCCATCTTGGCTGTAACCTCATTGTGGGCAGGGAACATGCCTACTAACTCTGTTATATGGCACTTTCCCAAGTGCTTAGTACAGTGTTCTGCGCACAGTAAGTGCTCATTAAATATGATCGATTGATTGATGTCTTCTAATATGGACAACAGAGAAGCAACGTGGCTCAGTGAAAAGAGCCTGGGCTTGGGAGTCAGAAAGCGTGGGTTCTAATCCCGGCTCCGCCACTTAGCTGTGTGACTTTGGGCAAGTCACTTCACTTTTCTGTGCCTCAGTTACCTCATCTGTAAAATGGGGGTGAAGACTGTGAGCCCCACATGGGACAACCTGATTAACTGGTATCTACCCTAGCGCTTAGAACAGTGCTTGGCACATAGTTAGCACTTAACAAAATACCAGAATTATTATTATTAACTAACTAACCATAACTCAGCCTTCTAATATGAAGGACATCTAACCATAATTTGGTCAGTCAATCATATTTATTGAGTGTTCAGTGTGTGCAGAGCACTGAACTAAGCTCTTGGGGCAGTGCAATACAACAATAAAGAGACACATTCCCTGCCCACAATGAGTTTACAATCTGGAGGCAGAGTTCTTCTAGCATTAAAGACAACCAATTCACCATAAATTCTTACTCATGCCTTCTTCCAATAGGAAGGACAACTAACAACCTAACTACTAACTCGTGCCTTCTTCTATTATAAAGGACAACTAACTACCCATAAAGTCTTCTAATATGAAGGACAACTACCATCCTTAATGACTTACTCATGCCTTCTTCCAAAACAAAGGACAACTAACTAACCAAATCTACTCAGTCATATCATCTTCTAATACAAAGGGTAAACTAGCTACCTATAACTATTTACTCTTGTCTTTTGCTAATATGAAGGATAACTAACTAACCATAATGACTTACTCATGCCTTCTTCCAATACGAAGGACAACTAACTAACCATAACTAATGACTTATGTCTTCTTCTAATAGGAAGGACCACTAACCATAACAATTTAGTCATGCTTTCTTCCAATACTAAGGACAATTGAACTGACAATAACTATTTACTCATGTGTTCTAATGTGAAGGACAACTAACCATAACTACTTACTTCTGCCTTCTTCTAATATGAAGAACAACTAACTAGCCGTAACTACTGACTCATGTCTTTTCCCAGTATAAGGGACATCTACCTATAACTACATCTAACTACATCTACATCTAACTATATCTAACTGACTCATGTAGTTTATTGAGTACAGGGAGAGTATAGAAAAGCAGCGTGGCTCATAGAAAGAGCACAGGCTTTGGAGTCAGGGGTCATGGGTTTGAATCCCAGCTCTGCCAATTGTCAGCTGTGTGACTTTGGGCAAGTCACTTAACTTCTCTGTGCCACAGTTCCCTCATCTGTAAAATGGGGATGAAGACTGTGGGCCCCCCCTTGGGACAACCTGATCTCCTTGTAACCTCCCCAGCACTTAGAACAGTGCTTTGCACATAGTAAGCACTTAATAAATGCCGTCATTATTATTATTATTACAGGGGGTCCACTTTGTGCAACTGCGTGCCCTACACAAAAACACACATACCACAATCCTACAATATACCCACACCCGACAAATACATAAACACGCAACACACACAAATATCAACACACACAAGCATATCTCCCCCACATACATATACATAGACACAAACACCCCAATTCTGGCTTTTAGACTGTGAGCCCACTGTTGGGTAGGGACTGTCTCTATATGTTGCCAACTTGTACTTCCCAAGCGCTTAGTACAGTGCTCTGCACACAGTAAGTGCTCAATAAATACGATTGATTGATTGATTGGGTCCCCATTAACCCCTGGAAAATTCCACTTCTGTGCCTCAGGGGTGGCAGGGAAAGATGCCCTCCCTCTCCCAAAGGATGTGTCATGAGGGGGGAGGAGGGGAGGGAGGGAGAGGGAGAGGGAGAGGGAGAGGGAGAGGGAGAGGGAGAGGGAGAGGGAGGGAGGGAGGGAGGGAGGGAGAGAGAGAGAGAGAGAGAGAGAGAGAGAGAGAGAGAGAGAGAGAGAGAGAGAGAGAGAGAGAGAGAGTCTGTGGAAGAGGGGGGCGGGAAGCACCCAGGAGTGGGCAAAGAGAACTCAGCTGAGCTCAGAGAGCAACAGCAGCAGAGAAAGCCTCCTGGAACTTGGGTGTTTGGGGGGGCTTGGAAGGGCTCAAGAAAGACAGACCCCTAGAGGCCCATTAGTTCACTCTTTAGAGTGAAGTAGCCTCCAACAAGCTTTCTGAAAAAGCTTTCTTTTTCCTCCGTGTGCAGCTCAGACAGTTTGAGCAGCACCTCACTCTCCCAAGGCTCTCAATCCACTGTGCTCTGTACAGAAGACTTTCCCCAAGCTGAGGGAGCCCTTCCAAAGAGGAAGGGTGGGGGGCAGGCAGAAATCAGTCAATCCATGGTATTTATTGAGTGCTTACTTTGTACAGAGCACTGCACTAAGCACTTGGAAGGATCCAAAACAACAGAGTTGGTAGATGCCCTCCCTGCCCACAAGTGCTGACGGCCTAGAGGGGCAGACAGAACATTAAATAACTAAGTTATTTAGGATATGGACTAAAGCATAAGTGCGGCGAGGGTAAGGGTGGGGTGAATATCAAGTGGTAGAGGATCAGGGGCATGGGAGCCCCCAGCCCAAGCTGCAGAAACAAAATGATGAATATTAGGACTTATCTAAAGATCTCTTTCATTGAAAACAACCTCATTGTTAAACTGCTTTGAGGAGGAGAATGGTCATCTTGAAGTATATATGTTCAGTGATGATGATGATGATGATGGTATTTGTTAAGCTCTTACTATGTGTCAAGCACTGTTCTAAGCGCTGGGTTGGATACAATGTAATCAGGTTGGACACAGTCCCTGTCACACTTGGGGCTCACAGTCTTAACCCCAATTTTACAGATGAGGTAACTGAGGCAGAGAAGATAAATGACTTGCCCAAGGTCATACAGCAGACAAATGGCAGAGCCAGGATTAGAACCCGGGTCCTTCTGACTTCCAGGCCTGTGCTCTATCCACTAGGCCATGCTGCTTCACAGTGCTCTGCACACAGTAACTGATGGATTGATTTTAGATGAGGTAAGATACAGCGGCTGGTTCCCAACCAGGCATTTCCTAGATACTTCTCCGCAAGGACATCAAACCCTGCTTAGTCCCTTGAGACCCTACAGCTCCCCAGATGCCAAACCCGCATTTCCGAGCTTTGGAAATCACAGCAACAGGCTCCACCCCCAGGATTAAGGCTGCCATTGTCCGTGCTTGGTTCCCCTACTCCCTACGCCAATGCTTTTGAAAGACATTTTCTAGACTGTGAGCCTGTTGTTGGGTAGGGACTGTCTCTATATGTTGCCAACTTGTACTTCCCAAGCGCTTAGTACAGTGCTCTGCACACAGTAAGCACTCAATAAATATGATTGAATGAATGAATGAATGAACATTTCACGATATGTTACTGTCTTAACCACAGTTCAGGGAAGCAGCAGGCTCTAGTGCAAAGAACTCAGGCCTGGGATGCAGGGAACCTGGGTTTTTTTGGGGGGGGTGGGGGGAGTTTATGGTATTTGCTCATTCATTCATTCATTCATATTTATTAAGCGCTTATTGTGTGCAGAGCCCTGTACTAAGCGCTTGGGAAAGTAGATTGCAACAATAAAGAGTGACGAAACCTGCCCACAACAAGCTCACAGACTAGAGGTGGGGAGACAGACATCAATACAGATAAATAAAATTACAGATATATACTCAAGTGCTATGGGGCTAGGAGGGTGGGGGAAGAGCAAAAGGAGCACGTTGGGGAGATGCAGAAGGGCGTGGGAGATGAGGAAAAGCGAGGCTTAGTCTGGGAAGGCCTCTTGGAGGAGATGTGCCTTCAGTAAGACTTTGAAGGGGTGGAGAATAATTGTCTGGCTGATTCTTAAGCGCTCATTATGTGCCAGGCAACGTACTAAGTACTGGGGTAGAAAAAAGCTAATCAGGCGAGACACAGTCCATGATCCACATAGGGCTCAGAGTCTTAATCTCCATTTTACAGATAAGGTAATCAATCAATCAATCAATGGTATTTATTGAGTACTTACTATATATATGCAGAGCACTGTTCTAAGTCCTTGGGAGAGTACACTACAACAAAAATAGCAGACATGTTTCCTGCCCACAATGAGTTTACAACCTAATGGTAACTGAGCTGCAGGGAAGTTAGGTGACTTGCTCAAGGTCACACTGCAAACAAATGGCAGAGCCGGGATTAGAACCCAGGTTCTCTGACTCCTAGGCCTGTGCTTTAATCACGAGGCCATGTTGCTTTCCAGGCTGCTTCTTTGTTCTAATCCCAGCTCCACCATTTGCATACTCTGTCATCCCAGGCAAGTCACCATCACTTAGCTTCTCTGGGCCTCGGTTCCCTCAACTGTGAAATGGGGAAAACTGTTCTGCTGCTGACTTAGATTATGAGCCCCTTGTGGGGCAGGGAATGTGTCTGACCTGGTTATTTTGTATCTACCCCAGGGCCTAATGCCGTGCGCAGCACATAGTAAGCACGTTACAAATGCTTCTATTATGCTTATTGTCTTGAGATTGAGCTTTGCCCTCTTTGATTGCTGCAATCGTTCCATTAACAATTGTGTGTGTGTGTGTGTGTGTGTTTGTGTGTGTGTGTGTTTATTTGTATCTCAGGATCTTTCTTCCCCGACCACAAGCCCTCGGACACCGTTTTTAAAATAGCCTTTTGGCTGGGCTATTTAAACAGCTGCATCAACCCCATCATCTACCCGTGCTCCAGTCAAGAGTTCAAAAAAGCGTTTCAGAACGTGCTGAGAGCACAGTGCCTGCGGCGGAGGAAGTCCGGCAAGCAGGCGCTGGGCTACACGCTCACCCCACCCAACCGCCGTGCCGCGGACGAGAAGCAGAAGGACATGGTGCGCATCCCCGTGGGCTCGGGAGAGACCTTCTACGAGATCTCCAGGACCTCGGGGCCCTGCCAGTGGAAACTCTTCTCTCCGCTGCCCGCCCGCTCTGCCCGCAGGTCAGCCCGCAGGTCGGCCCAGTCGGCCCGCGGCGCCGGCTCGCAGGATGGGCCCGACTGCACAGTCGCCCGTGTGAGGAGTAAGAGCTTCCTACGGGCCTGCTGCTGCATTGGGCCCTCGGCCGGCCCCGGCCCGCCCACCCGCCAGCTGCCCGCACTCAAGATCCACACCATCTCCTTGGGCCAGAGCGGGGAGGAGGTGTAGCCTCCGGGGTGGCCCGACAGGCCTGACCACAGGCTGGACATCGGGCCCGATGTCAGGTCCACCTGGCCCTCCGCCCTCGACAACCGGCTGACTACGGCCTGCTGAGGCGGTGGGAGAGGGGGTGGTGACTGGCTGACACGGAGGCCAACGTCACTTCCTCAGCCCAGACAGAGCCCTCCGTGGCACTCCTCATTCTCCTCCTCCTCCTCCTCCTCCTCCTCAGGCCCCTCGTTTTCCCTGTTTGATCATTCCATCGAAAAATGCCATGGGAAACAAAATCCGTAGCCAGCCCAAAAGACTATAAATAAAGGCTCATGATTTCATTGGGAATATTTTCAGCACGCTCTCATTTGGGAGCTATTTCTTGATTGCTGATCTTACTGACAGGAGCATTTCAGATTCCATGGGAGGCGGGGGCAGGAAGGGAAGTCTATGGGGTGCACGGTGTCACCGGGCGGTTTCTGGGGGCCAGCTGTTTGGGCATGGGGCCTCCCCCTCCGGCCCCCGACCACAAGGTTCATCCACATGAAAGTGGCAGGGGACCCAGGTTGGCGGGGGGTGGGGCGGGGGGGTTTCGGTCACCCTGCGCTTTATTGCCCAGCACTTAGAGCAGTTCCTGGCGCATAGTAAGTGTTTAACCAATCATCATAATTATTATTTCCATGGGCAGCAGTGACCAAGCACAGCTTGGTGGCCCCCAGGGTCGGGGGGAAATCCCTTGTGTCTTCGAGTGGTCAAAGGCCAAACAATCCAACAGGTGCCTAAAAGCCTTCTGTCCTGCTTTCCCAGTGGACAGGCGAGGAGGACGGCCAGACTGGGCCTCCACTTCACAGCCCCATGAAGCGGATTCGAGATCTGTCACGGGAAGGATTATCTTGCAACACATGAAAAGAGGAATTGAGTTCCTAAGCTAATCACACACCAAATCCTGGGCTGCCAGAAACTGACACTGCCTCTTGGATTTGCCAAGAAGTAGAAGAGGCCTTTCTGGGCAAACCTCAGGGGATTTCAGGATCTCCTTTCTGAAAGCCTAAGACATACATGCCCCCTCCCCCGCCCCCGCCCCCAGGCCCTGACGTGTTCTCTGCACATCTACTTAACTGTTGCACGGTTTGCCGGGGCCCTGGCTTCCAATGCCACCTGTGGCAAGATGTGAAGGGCCCAGGGAGACCTCAGTGTGCCTGGGGAGGGGGAGGGCCATGCCGAGGCAGGAGGAGCAGTGTGAAGCTGCCAACAAGCGCTGAAACCTCCTTTTCCAAGAGCTTCAGGGTCCCTGAGCACTTTAGAAACCTTTTGCAACCTGCACAACACCCCAAATGTAGGCCCACCCTCTCTGTTCCAATCATTGCTCAAGCCTTTTTCTAGATTACTGTTCAGAGTATATCTTGGGGTCTTCCCTCACCCAACCCCCCGATGAAAGTTTCTGCAGGGACACCTGTCTTTTCTCCCTTTCCCTATCCATCGGCAGTATTTATTGAGCACTTACTGTATTCAGAGCACTGAGCTGAGCACTAGGAGAGCACTGTAGACATGAAAGGTCCAATTCCCGCACTCAAGCTGCTCGTCATCCAACCGAAGCATTGACCCTTCCGCCCAGACGTAGCCTGCCTCTCTCATGCCGGTTGGCCGTGGTCTGCTGAGAACCGCCACCCAGGAAAACACCAAGGTCAGTATCTCCCACAAGGCACTTGAGCGATTTGACCACCCGGCTTCAGGAATCGATTCCTTCCTGCACAGAAGCAGGCTAGCGGATGCACTTAACCCTTTGTATTGGGAGTTGGAACCAGAAACAGGACTCCTTCCATGGAAAGCCTCCTCCTGGAAGGAACGCTATTAATAGTTCCCCGCAAGAGACAGTACCTTTTAGAGGAGGATCTCAGAGCACTTTACACACCATTGTCTCCATTCTGGTTTACAGGCGGGATTCAGACTCAACCTTCGATGTTGAATCTGGACAAGATGCCATGTTTACTTGCTCAATCGCCTCCACCGTATGATTTTCTCCCCCTCCCCGAATGATTTTTCTGAGGAGGAAATAAATTATTTTTGTAAGCATTGATAGTGACAGGTCCGGAGGTTGGAAGAGGAAAAGCGTGTATGGTGGAGAGGTGTTACCGTAATTCATTGCACGCCTGCTGTAATATCGTTGTGGGCAGGGAATGTATCTGCATATTGTTCTATTGTATTCTCCCAGGCACTTAATACAGTGCTTTGCCCACAGTAAGTGCTCAATAAATACAATTGAATGATTGAATGAAAGAATGCAGCATTTGGGACAGTGCAATAGAAATATGGGCCCTCTTCCCTTTCTCCTCCTTCTCCCTTCTTTTCCTTCACCTTTTTGAGCTTCAACTCTTTTCTTCCCCGTGCCCCTTATTTCTAGGCTTAATTCCCTATGTAATAGCCTCTCCCTTTTTTTAGGGTGGCAAATATTTTGCCACAACATTTGACAACTATGTGAGTAAATATGGTAAATCTAAGACGCTGACATTTCTTAATGTTCTCAAGTACTGTCACTCCAGGAAGCCATTTCTCTTTTTTTTTCTTCTGGAGAAATAAAATGGAGGGCCAACCTTTTCCCAGAACCTGGAGTTGGTTACTGAGGGTCTCGCCTTTTATTTAGGGTCACCCCCCTGTCCCCAGCTCTGATAAAGAATCTATGGGCTGATTATTGGACTGCCTGTGTTGTAATCCCATGTTCTGCTTGTTTGTTTTAGGTTTGAGTCTTTTTGTATAAATCACCCAAATATCTGTAACTGTGTATGTGCCAGCCTGTCTAAAAATATTGTCACCGGTCTTCGTTGACCGCTGCACTGACCAAATGACTTGTCAGATGGGCCTATTCTCGTCTCCTGTTTTACTGCTTCTATTTTGGGTTTGAAGAATTTAGCCAGAGCCAGAGTGGTTGAAAAGTCTCCTCTGGTGCACTGAAGTGGTTACTTAGGCCTTGCCTAAACTCCCTGCAAATCAGCAGAGCACGAAGGAGCAGCCGAGGAGGAATCCAACTCACCATCAGAATAACACCTGTCTCCACCCAGGAATATCTCTCTCACCATCCAGGGATTTCTCCAGTCTCGAGGTCCATGAATGGTCTTGAAGAGCCGGCATTTTCTTGCAGCCCGCCATCAGGATTGCTGGAAACTCGAGCCATCTCATCACCTCCATCGCTGCATCCTCTTCTGGAATCATTTGGTGGCTGGTGGAGAATCATAATGGTGAAAAACCAAGTCACCAGATCACTGGGATTGTCCCAGGGGTCATGGCAGATAGTAAAGCAATGGATAAACTTGTTTGTTGGCTAGAGCTGGGGTCACTAGGAATGGTGTCTAATTCAACCTATGGGTGTGATTGGAGACCAAATTCTCATCATGGGACAACCAATTGGAGCCATGAAGTGAGCAGGGAATCTGCAGAATTGAACCAGGTCTTTGTTTCCTCAATGGCACAGGAGTTTATGAATAGACCACACTTCTCCTTTAGGGAGGGTGAAATGTGCTCAGTTCATAATTTCCTAATCTGACACCAAGGACTGTATCAGGAGTGGGGAGAGGAGGAGATGGGGAGGAGAACATAGGAGCGAGGGTCATTATAGCAGCAAGGATTCAAACTGTAAAAGAAAAACATACCAGAAATGTGGCCCACTATTGGATTACATCTGTTTTCCCTCACCCTTCCTGTGGTTGTTATAGCTGCCATAGAGAAGCCAAAGGAGCCATTTGGACCATCAGCCAAATAAACAGAGTCTAGGGTTACAGTCGGGGAAAGTTTTTTTTTTTATGGCATTTGTTGAGGGCTTACTCTGTGCCAGGCACTGAATTAAGCACTGGGGTAGATTCAAGTTACTCAGGTTGGACATAGTCCATGTCCTACACGGGGTTCACAGTCTGAATCCCCATTTTACAGTTGAGGTAACTGAGGCCCAGAGAGGTTGAGTGACTTTCCTCATGTCACACAGAAGACAAGTGGAAGAGCCAGGATGGTATTAATAATAATAATAATGATGATAATCGTGATATTTGTGAAGCATTTACAATGTACCAGGCACTGTACTAAATGTAGGGGTAGATGCAAGGTAATCAGATTGGGCGTAGTCTCTGTTTCGCATAGGGCTCACAGTCTTCATCCCCATTTTCCAGATGAGGTAACTGAAGCCCAGAGAACTGAAGTGATTTGCCCACAGTCATGCAGCAGACAAGTGGCGGAGCCGGGACTAGAACCCAGGTCCTTCTGACTTCCAGGCCCATGATCCATCCACTAGGCCACACTGCTTCTGCTGCAATATATAGAGAAGCAGCATGGCTCAGTGGTAAAGAGCCCGGGCTTTGGAGTCAGAGGTCACGGGTTCAAATCCCAGCTCTGCCAATTGTCAGCTGGGTGACTTTGGGCAAGTCACTTCACTTCTCTGGGCCTCAGTTACCCCATCTGTAAAATGGGGATGAAGACTGTGAGCCCCCCGTGGGACAACCTGATCACCGTGTAACCTCCCCAGCGCTTAGAACAGTGCTTTGCACGTAGTAAGTGCTTAATAAATGCCATTACTATTATTATTATTATTATTTATTATTATTATTATTATATCCACCAGTCTTTAATTACCAACTCTGACCATGAGCTTCAGATTCACTCCATTTCATTTGCTCCTTCGGTCAAGTTCATAGCTAAATGCCCCCCCCAACCAGAGGAGTGATCTCCCTCCTGTCATGACAAGGTGTGCGGCTTAGTGGCAAGAGCATGTGCTTGGGAGTCAGAGGATGAGGGTTCTAATCCTGGCTCCACGACTTGTCTGCTGTGTGACTTTGGGCAAGTCACTTCACTTTTCTGGGCCTCAGTTACCTCATCTGGAAAATGGGGATTAAGACTGTGAGCCCCTTGAGGGACAGCCTGATTACCTTGTATCTACCCCAGTGCTTAGAGCAGTACTTGGCACATAGTAAGTGCTTAACAATTTCCATAATTACTATTATTACTAGGGAATGAATCATGCCCATCTGGGTGGGCTTTCAAGCTCAGCCAGTAGAGAGAATAAGCCACTTGGGTCCCCAGAGGGCACAACTCACTGAACCAGAGTAAGTCAAGAAGGCTCTTGATCCCGGACTTGGGCCCAGTCCCTGATCCCGCTGGGAATTTGAATGATGGCTTGGGACCACCTCCGTACAGATCCAGCCCCACCGAGTGGGACACTTCCAGCATTGAAGACTGACCAGATGCGGACTTTGTTCCCCGGTGGACCCCGGAGTCTCTCCTCATTCATTCATTCATTCATTCAAACGAATTTATTGAGCACTTACTGTGTGCAGAGCACTGTACTAAGTGCTTGGGAAGTACAAGTTGGCAACATATAGAGACAGTCCCTACCCAACAGTGGGCTCACAGTCTAGAAGGGGGACTCACAGTTTAGAAGGGGTAGACTTCAAAATCTTTCAGCACCTGGGCCAAACCCAGGCACCCACCCATCAGGATCACTGCAAGATGAGGGAGGGGAGACTATTATTTGGACAGATGGGATAGCCACAGTGGGCTTTGCCTGTGTCCAAGTTTGAATCCTAACACCAAAACTCCTGGCACTCTGCTCAGATCTTCCTCTTCTCCTCCACCTCTTCTTCCTTCTCCACCTAACTCCCCTCTCCTCCTCCTCCTCCTCCTCCTCCTTCTCCTCCACTTCCAGCTCTTCCTTCTCCTTCTAAGGTCCCATGTGGGAACCATTTGTGAACAAAGAATGACACAGGGAAACTACTTGCAAATCACTCAGCCTCCTGCACAGTGGGGAGATGGTAACCTCACCCAGAGTGGGAGAAAGATGAAGAGGTTTAAGGAGGCTTAATTTCCTTGGACTGTTGGTAGGAAGATACTAGGTTATAGTTTTGCCATCTCTGAGAAAGCAGTAATAACAATAGAGGTAGTAATAACATTGATTAAGCTTCTTCTATGTGGAAAGCACTGTACTAAGTGCAGGGAAAGAGTACACGGGTGAAAATTAGACAGCATCTCGGGACTCACAATCCAGGAACAATAATAATGATAACAATAATAATAATAATAATAATATCGGAATAAAGGAGGAAAGGGGACATAAAGAGAAGATAAAACAGTAAGGACACAAAATCAATATAGAAGTCAAGGACAGGGATCAATACTTAAATAAAATAAAAGGCAGAGGGTACTGTAGCCAGGAGAGCAGAGAAATAAGGTTACTACCCTACTGCAAAAGGTGAGAGGTCTTATTCATTCATTCATTCAATCGTATTTATTGAGTGCTTACTGTGTGCAGAGAACTTTACTAAGCGCTTGGGAAGTACAAGTTGGCAATATATAGAGATGGTCCCTACCCAACAATGGGCTCACAGTCTAGTAGACTTAGTCTTATCAAACTAAGCCCCCCTTTTCCTCTTCTCCTACTCCCTTCTGTGTTGCCCTGACTTGCTCCCTTGATTTCCCCCTGGTTCCAGCCCCAGGGGGAAATATTGTACTTATCAATAATTTCTTTATATGTATTGATGTCTGTCTCCCCACATCTAGACAGTAAGCTCATGGTGGGCAGGAAATGTGTCTGCTTATTGTTGTATTGTACTCCCCCAAGCGCTTGGTACAATGCTCTGCACACAGTAAGTGTGCAATAAATGTAATTGAATGAATGTATGAATGACACCTTTGGAAATGAGGTGGATGAAGAATGGTTCCCACTGCTGAGAACACAGGGGGACAGTTATACTATTTCCATACAATCACTCAATGCTATTTATTGGGAGCTTACTGTGCACACAGCACTGGACTAAGTGCTTGGGAGAGTACAATATAATAGAGTTGCTAGACATGTTCCCTGCCCATGATGAGCTTACACTCTAGTGAACAGTCTTCCCTGTTCACTCCTCCCCTTGTGTTGCCAGATAGAAGGTTCCCACTTAGCCACATGTGGTTCATCGCAAATCCAGAGCCACTGAGGAAAAATCCAAGGGCAGATGTCAGCCCACTGAGACCAAAGCCCTGATGTTTCAATGAGCTGTAACCACAGCCAGAAGCTGGACAGGTGTGAGATGGGAGAAGCAGAGGCCAGACACTCCCATTGATAGGGTGGTGGGGATGACCTCAGGGATGACATTCCTTGTGCTGGCCTCCCTAACATGGAATGGCTGTGGTATAGATTATCCTTAATGCTATTATTATTATTAGTAGTAGTATGGTATTTGTTAAGTCCTTACTACTATTAAGTGCTGACTGTCATAATTGTTCAGAAGTAGGAACCACAAGGCTAAAACAAAAGCATGAGTTTGGTGGAAGCCAAGAAGAAGCTAATTATTCTCTTGTGGGGACAGTCTTTTCAACATGGGTATTACAGTTACATGTTCCCCCATCAAAGAACTGACCATCGTCTGTGTCCTCAGAGGTTACTTTTGGGTGACAGAGCACCTTGAGGGGGGCTTACAGAGGTATAGAGGAGAAACAGCATTGTCTCCTGGACCTCCACCGCTGCCCCCTCATTGTTATCTATTGAGCCTTTACTGTGTGCTAAGCATTTGGGAGAGTATAATACAATAGTGTTGGTAGCTACTATCCCTGCCCTCAAGGAATGTACAATTTAGCTTACATTCTAGCCAAGAATTTCCTGGCTGGTTTCCCACTTCCTGAATGACCCGAGGGGGTGGATATGTATGTTTGGGGGTGGGGGGGGGGGTGCACACATGTACATGCATATTCAATCAGTCATTGGTAATTACTGAGTATATTTTTTGTGCAGAGCATTCATTCATTCAATCGTATTTATTAAGCACTTACTGTGTGCAGAGCATTGTATTAAGCACTTGGAAGAGTACAATAAAACAGAGTTGGTAGACATGTTCCTTGCCCACAATAAACATACAGTCTAGAGAGGGAGACAGACCTGAATATAAATAAAATAATTAGTTAAATTATAGATAAGTGCTGGAGGCTGAGGGAGGGGTGAACAAAGAGTGCAAATCCAAAAGCAAGGGTGAATCCAAAGCAGAGAGGAGTGGGAGATAGAGGAAATGAAGGCCTAATTGTTTCCCTCCACCCTTTCAGGGAGCGAGACACTTCCCTCTTCTGGAAACATGTTGAGATGCCATGTTGGCATGTTGAGATACCACGCTGGCTCCGTCCCTCTTCCCACATTGACTGTGGCAGGGGAGGAGGCGTGGAGATGGGATTACCCCTGGGGAGCTACTAAAATGACATCTCTTCCAAGATTCTTACCTCTGTTCCCTTTAAGCACTCTGATACCCCATCCCTGGTCCCCCAAAACTTGTGTGCAGATCCTTAAACTTTGCCGTTTCCCCATCGTAATCTATTTTAATGTCTAGTCCACCACCACCACCCTGCCATAGACTGTAATCTCCTCATGGACAGGGATCATGTCTACCAACTCTGTTGTATTATAATAATAATAGTAATAATTATGTACTCTTCCATGTTCTTAGTACAAAGCTCTGCACATGGTAAATGCTCAAGAAATACCACTGATTGATTGATTCCCAATTGAAGTCTCTCCAGCCCAGAGCTGTGTTCATGAATAGAAACACTTGGTAGCAATAACAGAAGCCGCTGGCCAGAAGCGTGGATCAGTAGCTTCTGAAGCTGATTTTAGAAAGGACAAATGAGAGCTCGAGTGGCCGACCTCTCCAACATGTGTGTCCATTTTGGAAAGTGTGTCAATGGCAGTATCATTGAGTGCCCAAAGATCCACTGAGTGGGCAAGGCAGCCCTGCGAGATGCCCCTTCTTCTTCACTCTTCCCGAGGCCCAGTGGGGTGGCCTCTGAGCTGGAATTCCCTTCCAATCAATCAGTGGGATTCGTTGAGTGCTTCCTGGGTGCAAAGCACTTTGCTAAGCACTAGGGAATGCTTGGTAGTAATAATAAGTGAGGTACTTGTTAAGCACATACCCTGTGCCAGGCACTGTGCTGAACCCTGGGGTGGATACAAGCAAACTGTGTCAGACAACAGTCCCTGTCCCAATTAGGGCTTAAAGTCTTCATCCCCATTTCACAGATGAAGTAATGAGGCAAAGAGAAGCTGAAGGACTTGCCCAAGGTCACACAACTGACAAGTGGAGGAGCTGGGATTAGAACCCAGGTCCTTCTGACTCCCAGGCCTGGGATCTATCCACTATTCCATACTGCTTCTCCAGTAGACCTGATCCCCGCCTTCAAGGAGTTTACAGTCTACAGAGGAACTCACAGCCACCACTGGCCTCCAGTGCCACTCCATAAGAAGCAGCATTCATTCAGTCAATCATTCAATCGTATTTATTGAGCGCTTACTGTGTGCAGAGCACTGTACTAAGCACTTGGGAAGTACAAATCAGCAACATATAGAGACGGTCCCTGCCCAACAACGGGTTCACAGTCTAGAAGTGGGAGACAGACAACAAAACAAAACAAGTAGACAGGTGTCAATACCATCATAATAAATACAAGTATAGCTATATACAAATCATTGATAAAATTAATAGAGTGATAAATATGTACAAATAAAATAAATAGCGAAATAAATATGTACAAATATATACAAGTGCTGTGGGGAGGGGAAGAGGGTAGGACAGGGAGGGGGGCGATGGAAGGGAAACAGGAGAAAAGGGCAGAGGGAGGATGGATGGGAGAAGGAGACAGAGGTTGGGATTTCAGAAGGGTAAGACTGGCATGACAAGAGACCCTGCAAGTAGCTGGTGCCCCCATTTCCAGGGCCACCCTGGTGCCTGACTGCAGAACCTGGAATCCTAAATGCAGCCAATGATAGCACTGCCCAACAGCAATCAAATGGGCTCGCATTCCAGAAAAGACGGGAAAATTTTGGTCTTTGACCTGTCTGAGCCCCCAAATTTCCTGCGGTTGGTGATCATAGCTGTCTCTGGACCGTACTGGCCAGCCACCTCCAAATAGGAAGATAGCAGCCATACCAGATCCAGACCCAGACACACTGGCAGTCTACAATCACCCCCTCCAACCTCCAGACAACTCATCGGCAGTCACCTCCCCTAGTAGCAATATATACTACTGCTACTACTTAATAATAAATAATAATAATAATAACTTTATTTGTTAAATACTAAAATAATTATAATAACAATGGTATTTGTTAAGCACTTACTGTGTGCCAGGCACTGTACTAAGCACTGGGGTGGTTACAATCAAATCGGTTTGGACACGGTCCATGTCCCACAGTCTTAATCTCCATTTTACAAATGAGGTAACTGAGGCACAGAGAAGTTAAATGACTTGTCCAGATCACACAGTAGCCTAGTGAAGGAGTCGGAACTTGAACCCAGGACCTTCTGACTCAGGCCCACTTTCTATCCACTAGACCACGCTGCTTCTCCACTTCCCTACTCCCCACTCCCTCAACTTTTCGCTTCAGTACTTTGCCTGTGTCTCCTACATTTCTAAATGGCCTCTAAAGGGGAAATATTAAGATTTGGGAATTATCATTTTGAGTCCACCTTCTGTGCCGGGATTTGTAGTTGGCTTTGAAATGCTTTCTTTCCATTGTGAGTGCTTACTGTAGCCTTCATTTAACACCTTTTATTTTGGACATTCATAGATGGTGTACGAAAAGTTCTCTGCCAAATAACGTTTCAGTAAGTAAACGGGGAGCATGTCAATCCAGGGCCATACATTTATGGACAGAAAATTCACACGATCGAAGAGTGCTTCTACCCACAGGGAAAGCAGAGTGCAAAAGGGTCCAGAGAGAGTTTCTGATGAGATCTTTGGAGGAAGGTTAAAAAACCAACAGAGGAAATTCCCACACACAAGCAATGGTAGTTTGGATTTCCCAACCAACGGTCCTAGGGGATGCAAGTTTGGATTTTAATTCCAACTCCAGAATCGAGCCACTGAAAACCTCTACTTCTCTCTTAACCCCCACGTCTGACCTCCGAAATCCTTTTGGGTAGGTGCCATGACGTGACGATAATCTCGTCGCAAACAAAGACCATCCTGACCTAATTTGGCCATGAAGAGTCTGCAAAGTCTGCAGGTCACTTAGGGCAGTTGACCAACAATTAGTTGTGCCCAGAGTCTGCTGAGTTCCTCCTGTAACCTTTGTTTCTGGTTTCGCTTTAAGCCTCCAGAAAGGAACCCCATTCAGAGAGCCGCGTCAATTTTTTATTTCTTATTTCTGGGACAAAGGGCTATTTCTCAGTTGGGGCAGAGGATAAATAGGCCAAATGCCAGATTGGTCCAAGTGAAAAGGTCATGGGAGGGTCATGACGAGGGTGGGGCAAGATACTCCAATGGGGCGCTGTGGGAATTAGATGCTGTAGTAATGTCTAATTCCCATCTATGGACTCTCTCCCAGTGCTTAGTACAGTGCAGACACACTTAATAAATGGCATTACTACTACAAGGAGGCAATGTGGCCTAGTGGAAAGAGCACAGTCCTGGTAGTCAGAGGACCTGGATTCTAATCCCGATTCTGTCACTTTCCTGTTGTGTGAGCACGGGCTAAGTCCCTTAACTCATGGCATAGTGGATAGAGCATGAACCTGGGAGTCAGAAGGTCATAGGTTCTACTCCCGGCTCTGCCACTCATCTGCTGTGTGGCCTTGGGCAAGCCATTTCACTTCTCTGGACCTAAGTTACCTCATCTGTAAAATGAAGGTGAAGACTGTGAGCCCTATGCAGGACAGGGACCGTGTCCAACCCGATTTGCTAGAACCGGAATCAGAGAAGCAGCATGGCTCAGTGGAAAGAGCCCGGGCTTTGGAGTCAGAGGTCATGGGTTCAAATCCCAGTTCTGCCACTTGTCAGCTGTGTGACTTTGGGCAAGTCACTTCACTTCACTTTCTAGACTGTGAGCCCACTGTTGGGTAGGGACCGTCTCTATATGTTGCCAACTTGTACTTCCCAAGCGCTTAGTACAGTACTCTGCACACAGTAAGCACTCAATAAATACGATTGACTGATTGATTGATTGATTCTCTGGGCCTCAGTTCCCTCATCTGTAAATTGGGGATGAAGACTGTGAGCCCCCCGTAGGACAACTTGATCACCTTGTATCCTACCCAGCGCTTAGAACAGTGCTTTGCACATAGTAAGCACTTAATAAATTCTATCATCATCATAAATCCACCCCAGCTCTTAGTACAGTGCCTGGCACATAGTAAGCACTTAACACATACAATAACTACTTGTATTATCATTATTATCATTATTAAAATGGGGATTTAATAACTGTCCTCCCTCCTACTTAGAATGTGGGCCCCATATGAGACCTGATTATCCTGTGTCTACCCCAGTGCTTAGTGCAGTGCTTGGGATATAGAAAGCACTTAATAAATGCCACAGTTGTTATTTTTATTACTACTGCTACTACTACTACCACTACTACTACTACTACTACTTGGCTGCTCTCAGGAAGGTCAGTCTCTAAATAAATGAATCAAGGGTATTTACAAAATACTTACTGTATGTCAGTCACTGTACTAAGCACTCTGGAACTCATACCATTCATTCATTCAATCGTATTTATGGAGCACTTACTGTGTACAGAGCACTGTACTAAGCACTTGGGAAGTACAGGTTGCCACCAGAGTTCAGGCAGTGAAGCTGGCAGAGCTTCCAGAATTCCATCCCCTTGAGTTCATCTTTGTCGGGCATCTGTTGGCTGCCGGATCATCCTTTGTCTAGCTCCCGCATCCCCCGCCTCCATGCCCGGGAAGGAACAAAGCCCCCGGACTCTGAGTCTAATCTGCGGGTCTATAGAATGCCGGACGTCTGTCCACCTTGCCCAAGCCAAGCTTTGAAAGAGGACCTTTGTTTTGGCTCTCTCCCTGGGCATATCATCCTCATCTGATCTTCTCCCGGTACCAGATCCCAGCCTAATGATTTAATAATCCATTGGGAAAGCAAACAGATGAAGAAAGAAAACAGTTTGGGGGCTCTCATTGTTTTGCTTTTGGAAACCCACGCCAGGAGTTAGGCTGTCTCTCTGGTGTTCACAACCCACTTCTCTACTCCCCTCCTTCTCCTCCCCACCTCCTGACCCCCAAATCTGTCCTTCTAGAGGCCTTTGCCCTCCTGTAAAGGCACGGCCAAACACAGAAGGACAACGAAGGAAACATTAGCACTGGACGAACGAGGATGTGACAGCAGCCGATGTATCCATAGTGGGATGGCTTGGGGCAATGAAATCACTCTGCTCCAGAGAGACCACTGCTGCTGCTGACAACCCAACCAACTGCACCCTTCCAAATGCTCTCAGTTCCCCTCCTCCTCCCATTATTTTAAACCCAAAGGCTGAACCCTGGAAGAAGCCATGAAGAACAGGGCACCACCAATTCCTTGCAAGACACCCTCAATTGGCTGAACCATTCCCAGACCTTCAAACTCATCATTCCACAGAGGAGAACTAGAAGTAGTAGTAGTAGTAGTAGTAGTAGTAGTAGTAGTAGTAGTAGTAGTAGTACTTATTGAGCATTTGCTGTGTGCAGAGGACTGTACCAAGTGCTGGGAGAGATCAATCAGTAGCATTTTTCAAGATTTACTGTGTACAGAACAGTCTGTTACATAGTACTCTCCCAATTTCTTAATACAGTGCTTTGCATAAAGTAAGTGTTCAATAAATACAACTGAATGAATGACTAAATGAATGAGTACAAAGTATTTAGGAAAGTAGTAGAAGTGGTAATAGTATTTATTAAGCCTTTAATGTGTGGAGAGTACTGTACTAGCACTGGGAAAAGAGTTTACAAGAAGGGACACAAACGCAGTGCCTCAAGGGGCTCTGAATCTATGAATAAAGGTTGGAGAGAGGATGGGGAATCTATGAATAAAGGTTGGAGAGAGGACGGGAAGCAGCCACATTGAGAGCAATGAAACAGTAAAACCTTTAATTGGCATAAGAGAAAAGGACAACTATCAATCAGTCAATCGGTCCATCAGTGGTATTTATTCAGTGCTTTCTATGTGTGTCAGACACAATAGGAAAAATAAAATAATATAAATACAAAGCAACCTAAAACACAACATAAGGATTAGAAAGGAGGACAGGAAAGTACTCACCAGAAAAATCCAATCCATTCCCACCCTGTCATGTAAATAAACTAAACATTAACACAGGGACTGAGGCCACTAATTCTGAGGGAGACTAAAACACTTTCTTTGCGGGCTCATTAACAAGCCAGTTTTGTACTACACAATAAAACTGCTTTAAAGGCCTCTGACCTGCACGAGCAGGGAGTGCAGTGCTCTGCACACAGTAAGAGCTCAATAAATAAGACTGAGTGAAAGGGAGGAGCTGGGTATAGCCTCAAGTAAGAACTCTGTCATCTAGGTGAGTTAAAGAACATCAAAACGCTGATATTGGCAAGAGCTTTGTTTTAAATGTTCGTTTGAAGGTTTCAAGCCAAAAAGCACCCAGGTACATGAGGAAATGCACAGAGAGGCACAAGCAACCCGCAGTGTGGACAGATTGGGGAGCAGTAATAACAATAATAATAATAAAGATGGCATTTGTTAAGCACTTACTATGTGCAAAGCACTGTTCTAAGCACTGGGGAGGATACAAGGTGATCAGGTTGTCCCACTTGGGGCTCACAGTTTTCATCCCCATTTTACAGATGAGGTAATTGAGTCCCAGAGAAGTTAAGTGACTTGCCCAAAGTCACACAGCTAACAAGTGGCAGAGTTGGAATTTGAACCCATGACCTCTGACTCAATCAATCAATCAATCAATCAATCGTATTTATTCAGCGCTTACTATGTGCAGAGCACTGTACTAAGCGCTTGGGAAGTACAAATTGGCATCACATAGAGACAGTCCCTACCCAACAGTGGGCTCACAGTCTAAAAGGGGGAGACAGAGAACAAAACCAAACATACCAACAAAATAAAATAAGTAGGATAGAAATGTACAAGTAAAATAAATAAATAAATAAATAAATAGAGTAATAAATATGTACAACCATATATACATATATACAGGTGCTGTGGGGAAGGGAAGGAGGTAAGACGGGGGGATGGAGAGGGGGACGAGGGGGAGAGGAAAGAAGGGGCTCAGTCTGGGAAGGCCTCCTGGAGGAGGTGAGCTCTCAGCAGGGCCTTGAAGGGAGGAAGAGAGCTAGCTTGGCGGATGGGCAGAGGGAGGGCATTCCAGGCCCGGGGGAGGACGTGGGCCAGGGGTCGATGGCGGGACAGGCGAGAGCGAGGTACAGTGAGGAGATTAGTGGTGGAGGAGCGGAGGGTGCGGGCTGGGCAGTAGAAGGAGAGAAGGGAGGTGAGGTAGGAGGGGGCGAGGTGATGGACAGCCTTGAAGCTCTCCCAAGCCCATGCTCATTCCACTGAACCATGCTGTTTCTCAGTAGGTGCTGCAGGGTGGGGAGGGGGCAGTGGGAAAATCCACCTCCAGCACTCAGGATCACCTTCCCGTTGCCATGGAATTCGACCACCAGGTCACACACCAATAAGGCAAAGTAAAAGAAATCTGGCCGTTCATTCTCTCCCTGAAAATAAACCAAAGCCTAAACAACAAGCCCCGCACTGGACAGCCCATTCGGCTGCTGATACCTTCCAGGTGCTGCCGTCTTTCCGCAATCTCCCAGTTAGATAATAATAATAATGATAATAATGGTATTTGTTAAGCGCTTACTATGTGCAAAGCACTGTTCTAAGTGCTGGGGAGATTACAAGGTGATCAGGTTGTCCCACGGGGAGCTCAGAGTTTTAATCCCTATTTTACAGATAAGGTAACTGAGGCACAGAAAAGTTAAGTGACTTGCCTAAAGTCACATAGCTGACAGTTGGCAGAGCCGGGGTTTGAACCCATGACCTCTGACTCCAAAGCCCATGCTCTTTCCACCAAGCCACGCTGTTTCATTTTGGATACACAGACAAGGGGTTTCCAAGCAGCTTCAAGAAAGTGGATTTGTCAGGAGGGAGAGGGTATTTCAAGTGAAGAATGTGCCGGGCAAAGCTCTTCAACTGGGGGAGAATTTCAGCTGACTGGCCCTTTTGCCTCCCACTAGCACAGTGTATCTTGGTTGGATGGTGTCGTGACTACGAGCCCCTAGTGTGAGACAATAATCAATGTGGTCCAGTAGAAAAAGCCCAGGCCTAGGAGTCAGAGGACCCATGTTCTAATCCCTGCTCTGCCACAAATCTGCTGTGTGACTTTGGGCAAGTCACTTTAATTCTCTGTGCCTCATTTGCCTCATCTATAAAATGGAGATTAAATTTTAGTCCCTCCTGCATAGACTGTGAAGCCCATGTGGGGCAAGGGACTGTGACCAACCTGATTAACCTGTAACTACCACAATGCTTAGAACCGTGTCTGGTACACATTAAGAGCTCAACAAATACTATTATTATTAATCAATCAATCAGTCGTATTTATTGAGCGCTTACTGTGTGCAGAGCACTGTACTAAGCGCTTGGGAAGTACAAGTTGGCAACATATAGAGACAGTCCCTACCCAGCAGTGGGCTCACAGTCTAAAAGGGGGAGATACACTGTACTAAACACTGGGGAGGATATAAGGTGATCAGGTTGTCCCACGTGGGGCTCACAGTCTTAATCCCCATTTTACAGATGAGGTAACTGAGGCCCAGAGAAGTAAAGTGACTTGCCCAAAGTCACACAGCTGACAATTGGCAGAGCTGGGATTTGAACCCATCACCTCTGACTCCCAAGCCTGGGCTCTTTCCACTAAGCCACGCGGCTTCTCTATACTATCATTAGTACTATATTATTAATGTAATCTGAATGGAAGCTCTTCTGTAGACTGTGAGCGCCTTCTGGGCAGGGATCCCACCTATCAATTGTGTACTGTTCTTTCCCAAATGCTTAGCACAGTGGTCTGCACACGGAAGTGCTCAATAAATATGTTCAATTAATTGATCGATCGGTTAACGATCCACCTTTCCAAGTGTTCTTATGTGCGAGATGGGTATGTTCATGTGTCTACTCCAGTTTTTGGTGGCAAGAACCTCAACAGATTTAAATCACTATTGACATTTTGCATGAACCTTGGGTGTAAAGCTACTGGGATTAGCAACGGCTGTGAAGACATTCTGCTCTCTAGGAATGGAGTCAGTATCTTGGAAATGTGCTGTTTTCTTAGAAATATGCTACTTTGATGTTTCTGAATTTCCTACCTGCCATTTTTATAAATGCATTTGTTTATGATGTGATTTGTTGAACAATCATGCTGATCATTTTTCTTAGAGAGGATATTAGCAGGCAAACAAATAAATTATTGGAAAGACTGGCACTTTTTGGCCCCTGCAATTCACCAGTATTTCAAAGGAATAATTTTTGTTCATTCAAATGATGTATGCTAGTCAATATTATAGCCATTTACCCTTTCCTTATAAATATGGGCAACATCTGTAAGTCTTGTTCAGTATTAATGTATGTTCTCTAATAAAAATATTTTAAATGTCTTTGTTTAAATAGATCCATGTTCCGTTGTATTAATAATCATAATAATAATAATAATAATGATATTTGTTAAGCACTTAATATGTGCCAAGCACTGTTCTAAGCTCTGGAGTAAAAATAATAATAACGATGGTATTTGTTAAGCACTTACTATGTGCCAAGCACTGTTCTAAGCCCTGGGGTAGATAACAATGTAATCAGGTTGTCCCATGTGGGGCTCACAGTCTTCATCCCCATTTTACAGATGAGGGAACTGAGGCACAGAGAAGTGAAGTGACTTGACCAAAGTCACACAGCAGACAAGTGGCGGAGCCGGGATTTGAACCCATGAACTCTGACTCCCAAGCCCGTGCTTTTTCCACTGAGCTACACTGCTTCTGTAAATACAAGGTAATCAGGTCATCTCACATGGGGCTCACAGTCTTAATTGTCATTTTACAAATGAGGTAACTGAGGCACAGAGACTAATAATAAATAATTATTATTATGATATTTGTTAAGTGCTTACTGTGTGCCGAGCACTGTTCTAAGCACTGAGGAAGATGCAAGGTCATCAGTTGGTCCCACGTGGGGCTCACAGTCTTAATCCCCATTTTACAGATGAGGTAACTGAAGCACAGAGAAATGAAGTGACTTACCCAAAGTCTCACAGCTAAGTGGCGAAGGCAGGATTAGAACCCGTGACCTCCGATTCCGGAGCCTGTGCTCTTTCCACTAAGCCATGATCAAACAACTTCTGTACAAAGGTACCTCAGGCTTGTTTTACCAATGGTCATAGCTTGCAGTGAGTGGGTTGTGTGTCTGTGTGCACTCATTTGTGTATGGTGAGTGATTTGCAGAAGACTCGCAAATGACTAACAGTCCCTTCCACTCTGCGTATAAACAGGATTTTCTTCCAGTCTCTCCCCTGCATCTGCTAAACCAAACAATAGCCTCGAATGAGTGTCTACCATGTATAGAGCACTATACTAAGCTCTTGGGAGGGTACAGTAAAGTCTGTGGGTATGGTTCCCTAACCTCAAGGAGCTTACAATCTAATAGTATTGATTGAGTACCTGCTTGGGTGAACACCGAACTAAATGCTTGGGAGGGTGTTGTAGAATTAGTAGACATGATCGCTGACCTCAAGGAGCTTCCAGTCTAACTGAGGAATCGCTGAAATCATTTATAGACTGAAGATGAATGCAGATGAATTCTGCACCTGACTCTGTTTTCAACTCCGCAATTAACTTACAAAATAGCTCAGAATTAAAAGGGTTATGTGTCAGCTGCATCTTCAATTATCCCGGGCTAATATATTCGATTTTAAGATTGATGCCGTAGGATCATTATTCAACTCCTTCTCCTGCTCTGGAGTCATTGCACCTCTCATTAGAGAGGTGAGAGTCAAAACCTTTCAATCTGTCTGTCAGCTCATCTTTAGGTGGGTGGGAAAAAAGAGCGAAATAAATGGTGAAAGAGAGAAGGGGATTATAGGAGACTTTTACTTAACCTTAACTCTACCCATCTTTGTTTTTTTAATGGTATTTGGTAATCAATCAATCAATCATATTTATTGAGCACTTACTGTGTGCAGAGCACTGTACTAAGCACTTGGGAAGTACAAGTTGGCAACATATAGAGACAGTCCCTACCCGACAGTGGGCTCACAGTCTAGAAGTTAAGTATTTACTATGTGTCAGAGGCAAGGCTGCTTCTCATCTGCTTCTTATCTTTCCACCAGAGTGGGTCTTTTATGTCATCTGAGAAACAGCATGGCCTAGTGGAAAGAGCATGAGTCTGGGAGTCAAAGGACCCAGGTTCTAATTCTACCTCTGTCAATTGGTTTCTGTGTGACTTTGGGCTAGTCACTCAGATTCTCTGTGCCTCAGCTTCCTCAACTGCATAATGGGGACTAAATCAGTGTTCAACCTCCTATTTGGACAATGAGCCCCATGAAAGACAAGTTCTATGTCCAACCTAATTAATATGTACCTAACCCCGCACTTAGAGCAGTTTTTGACACATAATAAGCACTTAACAAATGCCTTCAAAAAATCTATAGTTCCCCATGCATTATAGGAAGCAGCATGGGCTAGTAGAAAGAGCACAGGCCTGGGAGTCATTCTTTCAACAAGTTGGACAAGTATGGAGAACAAGTATTGAGTCCCCATTTTATAGATGAGGAAACTGAGGCACCGAGGAATAAAGTTTAATGAACTGAATGAAATTCAAGTCTCTCTCCCATCCTTTCTCCCCTTTCCCCTCTCTCCCACTCTTCCTCTCTCCCTCCTTTCCCCAGTCTCTCCCTCCCTCCCTTTCCCTGAGTCACTGAGGAATAAAGTGACTTGCCCAAGGTCACACAGCGGGACAGTAGCAGAGTTGGATTAGAACCCCTTTTTCCTCTCTTCCTCCCCATCACCCCCCCGCCCTACCTCCTTCCCCTCCCCACAGCACCTGTATATATGTTTGTACAGATTTATTACTCTATTTATTTTACTTGTACATATTTACTATTCTATTTATTTTGTTAATGATGTGCATTTAGCTTTAATTCTATTTGTTCTGACGACTTGCCACCTGTTTTGTTGTCTGTCTCCCCCTTCTAGACTGTGAGCCTGTTGTTGGGTAGGGACCATCTCTATATGTTACTAACTTGTACTTCCCAAGTGCTTAGTACAGTGCTCTGCATACAGTAAGTGCTCAATAGATATGATTGAATGAATGAATGAATGAATGAATGAATGAATGAACCCAAGTCCTCGGACGCCAAGAGCTGTGCTCTATCTACTGTGCCATGATGCTTCTCGTAGAATTTCACTCACATTTCCCAAAGTAAATCGCCTCACCCTCGGCCACCAGGCTCCTCCCTCCCACTGTTCCTCCAGCTGTGGGTTAAGATCGTCACCATCATCATCACCAGTGGCATGTTTTGGGCCCTTACTGTGTGAGAGGCACACATACTGCGTACTTGGGAACATACACTGAAGGTAAACACCACCACCACCATATTCCCTGGCCTTGTGGAGCCTATTGTCAGATGGAGGAGACTACAGCACAGATGAGGAGCACAAGCCCTTAGGTAACCCAGCAGACAGGTCTACTGGCTGTGCCCTGGGCTGGCCCGCTCACATGATCAGTGGAGATGGGTGTTCAGAGAATGCTTCTTGGTGGAGGTGGCTTTGTGGGACAGCTTTGAGCATAGGTGCTGTATCCCAGCTTCACAGTGGCTTTCCTGTCTTTTCTCTCCCCTCTCTATCTCTCTCTCTTTCTCTCTCTTTTCCTCCCTCACATTTCCCCCCTTTCTCTATCCCTCTAGTTTTCTCTTCCTCTTTCTCCATTCCTCTATCTTCCTCTCTCTCCCCTTCTTTCCCCTCTCTCCCGCTCTCTCTGATCCTTTCCCCCTTCCCTCTCTCACACTCTCCCCCCTCCCTTTTTCTCTCTCATACCTTCCCCTTCCTCCCTTCCCCCCTTTCCTCTTTCTCCCTCCCTTTCTCTCCCTTCCCCCCTTTCCTCTTTCTCCCTCCCTTCCTCTCCCTTCCTCTTCCTCTCTCCTTTCCCACTCTGTCCCTTTCTCCCTTTTCTCTCCCCTTCTCACATCCTTCCCCTCTCCCTTCCCTCTCTCCCTCTCACTCCTTCCCATTCTCTTCTTCCTTCCCCCTTCCTCCCTTTCTCCTTCTCTTCCTTTTTCTCCGTTTCTTTTCTCACCTTCTCCCTCCCTTTCTCTTCCCCCTCTCTCTTTTTCCCTCCCTCTTTCCCTTCCTCTTTCTTCCTCCTTTTGTCTCCTCCTCTTCCCCCCTTCCTCTTTCTCTATATCCCTCTTCCCATCTCTATTCTGCCCTCTCCTGCCCTCTCTTTATCCCTCCCTCGACGTTTCTCTCTCTCTCTCTCTCTCTCTCTCTCTCTCTCTCTCTCTCTCTCTCTCTCTCTCTCTCTCTCTCTCTCTCTCTCTCTCTCTCTCTCTCTCTCTCTCTCTCTCTCTCTCTCTCTCTCTCTCTCTCTCTCTCTCTCTCTCTCCTATTTTTACCATGCAGTGTGTGTTCCTATCCTACCTGTCATATAAAATGCCTCCAGAACACTTGGAACTTAATTAGGCTAATGACTTGGTGAACAAAATGATGACTTTGTGCCCTACTTGGCCTGGCCTGATCCCTGCACTTCCTGTTGGCCCTTGCTCCAAGCCCAGGACATCTGCATGCCTATTACCCTGGGTTCCACCACGATTGTACTTCTGAAGCCTGGAAATGCTTTCATTGAGGAATCAGTCTATCAGCTGAAGAAATTACCATTCATCAGCCTTTGAGCAGCATAGCGCTCATATCATATGGGTCTATTGACCTTGGTCACTGAAGCGAGTTATTTCATTTAAACAGAGGAAGGATTTTCATTCGGGATATTTACATTTCCTTTCAACTGGTTTCTTCTCAGTAATTGCATTAGGTGCTGAAATGCATTTAATTTTCAACTTTTTGTCAATAATAAAAATAACTTTCACTGAGTGGGGTGCTTGAATCACTTTTGTAATTTCATCCAAAATGTCAGATAGTTTCAAAAATGTGTTTAGATTTGGGGGGGGGTAATTTTTCCATCTTTCATGCTTATTATTAACAACAATCATTATAATAATTATTATTATAATTATGGTATTTGTTAAGCACTTAATATGTGCCAAGCTGTTCTAAGCAGTGGGGTAGACACGAGGTAATAAGGTTGTCCCACGTGGGGCTCACAGTCTTAATCCCCATTTTACAGATTAGGTAACTGTGGCACAGAGCAGTTAAGTGGCTTGCCCAAGGCCACACAGCAGACAAGTGGTGGATCCAGGATTAGAACCCACATCCCCTGGCTCCCAAGCCCATTCTCTTTCCACTAAGCCATGCCACTTCTCATAATTGGTTACTAATTGGTTAAGCATTTAACATGTACCAAACTCTGTACTAAGCAGTGGGATAGATGGAAGGGAAGGGAAGGGAAGGGAAGGGAAGGGAAGGGAAGGGAAGGAGAGGGAGCATAAGGGAAGAAAGGGAAGGAGAGGGAGCATAAGGGAAGGAAGGGAAGAGAAGAGGAGAAGAGGGGAAGCAATGGCCCTGAACTTCGGGGATGCAGGCAGGTTCTGTAGAGGAATCGACAGGAAGAAAGAGATTTTTGGACTCATGGTCAGATAATGATCAACACTGTTCTTTGCTTGGTGAAATAATAATTGTGGTATTTGTTAAGTGCTTACCAGGTGCCAGACACTGTACTAAGCACTGGGGTGGATACAAGCAAACTGGGTTGGACTCAGTTCCTTTCCCACATGGGGCTCAGATTGTTAATCCCCATTTTACAGATGAGGTAACTGAGGCCCAGAGAAGTGAAGTGATTTGCCCAAGGTCACCCAGCAGATAAGTGGCAAAGCTGGGATTAGAACCCAGGTCCATCCTTCTGACTCCCAGACCCGAACTCTGTCCACCCAAGCCATGCTACTTCTCTGGAATATGAGCCCAGAGTCAGAGACAGTTCTGCCCTGAGCAGTGGCAATATGAGCTTATGAGGAGGACCCCTCCAGAGGGGTGAGGAGTGTGGGATAACTTGGAGCAAGACCATCACCTAGCTTGCAGGGGAAGAGGGGAGAAAAAAATGAATTTATGCTAAAAAATGGGGCAGATACAAGATGATCGAGTCAAACAGCATGGTCTAGTGGATAGAGCACAGGTCCGGGTGTCAGAAGGATCTGGATTCTAATTCCAGCTCCACCACTTCTGTGTTGTGTGACCATAGGCAAGTCACTTAACTTCTCTGTGTCTCAGTTTCCTCATCTGTAAAATGGGGATTAAGACTGAGCCCCACATGGGACAGGCTCTGTGTCTATTCTGATTATCTTGTATCTATCCCCGTGCTTAATACAGTATCTGGCACATAGCAAGCACTTAACAAATAATTGTGTGTGTGTGTGTGTGTGTGTGTGTGTGTGTGTGTGTGTGTGTGTGTGTGAACACAGTCCCTGACCCATGTGGAACTCACAGACAAAGAAGGATGGAGAACAGATGAGAAGCAGCACGGCCTAGTGGAAAAACCACAAGCCTGGGAGTCAGAGGACCTGAGTCAATTGCTTGCTATGTGACCTTGGGCAAGTCACTTAACTTCAGTGCTTCAGTTTCCTCGACTGTAAAATGGGGATTCAATACCTGTTCTCCCTCCTACTTAGACTGTGAGCCCCATGTGGGACAGGGACTGTATCCAACCTAATTAACCTGTACCTACCCCAGCTCTTAGAATAGTGTTTGACACAGAGTAAGTGCTTAAGAAATACCATAAAAAGTCCCTTTTCTACAGATGAGGGAAGTGGTCCAGGGAAGCCAATTGACTTGCCCCAGTAGGCTAGTAGTGGAGCTAGGACTAGAACCTGTCTCCTGACTTTCCATTAGACCATGCTATCTCCTTTGAGATAGGACTCGCAGTCATTAAATCTTTCCTTCCCTTCTACTCCACCCCAGAGCAGTGTTGAGCAGCAGTGAGACTCACAGGAGACATCAATAAACAAAGAAAACTGCGGTAAACATTGGGGTAGAGACAGATAATCAGGTCGAGCACAGTCCCTTTCCCACATGGAATTCACAGTTTAAAGAGAATGGGGAACAATAATATGAAGAAGAAGAAGAAGAATTGTGGTATTTGTTAAGCACTTACTATGTGCTGGACACTGTACTAAATGCAGGGGTGGATACAAGTAAATCGGGTAGGACACAGTCCCCATGCTACATGGGACTCACAGCCTCAATCCCCATTTCACAGATGAGGTGACTGAAGCAGAGAGAAGTGAAGTGACTTGCCCAAGATCATCCAGCAGAGAAGGGCGGAGCCGGGATTAGAACCCAAGACCTTCTGACTCCCGGGCCCGTGCTCTATCCACCACACCATACTACTTCTCACAGAACAGATATTGAATGTCTAGATTACAGATGAGGCAACTGATGTACAGAGCAGTTGATTGATTTACCCAAGGTCATACAGCAGGTGCTTGTACAACTGATACTCAAACCCAGGGCCTCTGTCTTCCAGGCTCAGATGCTTTCCATGGATGACGCTAATTCCCACCCCTTCTCATGTCCTAGAGGTCTGCACACCTAATGGCAAGCCAGAATTCAGAAAGCAGCAGCTGGGGTTCGTGGGAGTGAGGAAGATCCAGTGGCACGTGGGCACGCCCAGGCCAACCTGCTCCCACAGCTCTGCACCATGACAACTACCTGTATTCCCACAGGCTGGTGGAGAGGGTCAGGGATCCACTGGGGATTCAGGGGCATAGGGTCCTGGGGGCAGGGGTGTGGGGGTGCAGGGGTCGGGGGGTCTATGGGGAACCCCCTTGGGTGTGGGAGCCTCAATCGAACCTGCCCTAGGGGCAGCCCAAGTCATTTTGATTGCTTTCCTTCAGCCTCCAAGATATTTGTTGGGCATAAAAATATTAAAGCTAGTTCTCAGGTGGCACATTCTGCAGCGTGACTCAGTGGAAAAAGCCCGGGCTTTGGAGTCAGAGGTTATGGGTTCAAATCCCGGCTCCGCCAATTTTCAGCTGTGTCACTTTGAGAAAGTCACTTAACTTCTCTGTGCCTCAGTTATCTGTAAAATGGGGATTAAGACAGTGAGCCCCCCGTGGGACAGCATGATCACCTTGTAACCTCCCCAGCGCTTAGAACAGTGCTTTGCACATAGTAAGTGCTTAATAAATGTCATTATTATTATTATTATTATTATGTAGTTCCCTCTACTTGCTCAATTGATTCAGGCCCCAGCCCAGGCAGATCCATTAATGATCCTGGAGTCCTGGAATCTAACGGATTCGCCAATACATTCTGATCGCAGCTGCTCCCAACGAGTCCCGAGAGAGTAGCTCAGAGGTGATGATGTCGAGATAAACGTAATGAAAATGGGGTGGTAGGATCACTCTCCGCAAGCCAGGAATAGCTCGTTGCTTATTCTGACCACAGTCCTACGATTCTTGTTCGATCCAGGTAAATCCCTAACAGCCTTGACCTAATTGAAGTCCTCATTCATTACGGGCTAGTGACCCAGAATGAGAGCTAGTTTCTTGCCGGGGACTCCCTCCCTTTAATTGATATTCGTACATGTCTTGGGGGCAAGAATAGTTTGCTGTCACTTGGATTGATTGTCCAATTTAGTAAGTGAGAATTGCTGTGTCTCTCTTCAGCTCTGAAATCCCTCTCCTCTATCTCTCTGCCAACCTCTCGCCCACGTCCTGCCTTTGGCCTGGAATACCCTCCCTCCCCTTATGCAACAGATAATTACTCTCCCCACCTTCAAAGCCTTCTTGAAGGCACATCTCCTCCAAGAGGCCTTCCCTGACTAAGCCCTCCTTTCCTCTTCTCCCATTCCCTTCTGCACACCCTTGCCCTTTATCCATCTCCCCTTCCAGCCCCACAGCACTTATGTACACATCTGTAATTAATTCATTTATTTATATCAATCTTTTCCCCCACCTCTAGACTGAAAGCTTGTTTGGGGAAGGGAACATGACCGTTATATTGTTATAGTGTACTCTACCCAGTACTTAGTACAGTGCTCTCCACACAATAAGTGCTCAATAAATTTGATTAACTGACTGGCTGAGAGGAGACAGAAAGGAGAACAGACCAAATGGTTGGATGCGAGAGGAAACCTTGATGAGAATTCAGATAAACCTCTCCAAGTGGTGTCCCTGAAAACAAGTAAAGATGCTGCCTGGGGCACGTTCCCTGGGTGTGGATGTTGGCGGTGGCAACAGCTGGGAAGGAGCCAGCAAAGGATGAAGAAGAAGAGGAAGAAATGACACTAGTCCCCAAATTTAATGGATATTCTGGCCCTGCCCTGGGAGAAAAGTTGTCTAGATGGCAAATTTGTTTTTCTGAAAATGTATTGTCACTGGAGCCTGGCCAGGGAGGGAATAGAAAAGTCCATCAGCTCCCTGAAAATGAGATTGGCAAGATGTTTTTGCGCTTGAGGGAAGAAGACGCCATAGATCAGCTGATCTGGGGACTTAGAATGGATGGAGACCCTGTATGTAGAGGCCCAGGGGTGCGTGGGGAGCAGAGAACTAGAAAATGGAATCAAGAAGGGTGACAGAGCCTTTTCAAGACTGTCAAATATAGTACGGCAGCAGCATGACTTATCAGGCTCCAGACCAAACTAAAGGTTTCAGGGCTGTAGCGTTGTCTCTACGGCAGTGAGACCCGGACCCTACTCAGAAGTCGCATCTGGCTCCTCCACCAGGACTGCCAGCAATCCTTATAGGCAGACTCACGAGCATGGGCCTGGGAATCAGAGGGACCTGGCTTCTAATCCCGGCTACACGATTTCTCTGCTGTGTAACCTTGGAAAAGTCACTTCACTTCTCTGTGCCTCATTTACCTCAATTGTAAAATGGGGATCAAGACTGTGAGACCCATGTGGGACAGGGATTTGGTCCAACCTGATTACCTTGTAATCTACCCCAGCACTTAGAACAATACCTGGCACATAGCAAGCACTTAACAAATACCAAAAAAAGAAAAGAAAAAGAAAATATCAAATGGCAAGATGACAAGGAATGAAGTTATGGAAAACAGTCAGTCTTGGAGCATCGAAGCTCTGCTCACCCTAGCACGGCTCTGCTGGGTGGGACATGTGAGGAGAATGAGCAAGGGCAGGAGACCCAAAAAGCTGCTGGATGAAGAGCTGAAATTGGGACGGCAGAGGAAGCATTCTAAAGACATGAACAAACCAGGCCTCAGACAATGCTGCATCCCAGCTAAATGCTGGGAGTCCGTTGTTGAGGACAGATCAGAATGGCCATCAGAGAGGGAGTGGTTCTCTTTGAGATCAAGCACCTTAAGGAAGAAAGACAAGGATGCAAAAGAGAAAACAGCTCCAGGTGCTATGAACACTAAGTAATAATAATAATAATAATGATGGCACTTATTAAGTGCTTACTATGTGCAAAGCACTGTTCTAAGTACTGGGGAGGTCACAAGGTGATCAGGTTGTCCCACGGGGGGCCCACAGTCTTAATCCCCATTTTACAGATGAGGGAACTGAGGCCCAGAGAAGTGAAGTGACTTACCCAAAGTCACACAGCTGACAATTGGCGGAGCTGGGATTTGAACTCCTGACCTCTGACTCCAAAGCCCGGGCTCTTTCCACTGAGCCACACTGCTTCTCTGTACAGCAACACAACAAGAGGTAACCCTTTTTGTGTGCCCCTTGTGGCTGGGACTGTGGACAAGCACAAGACTAAACACTGGGATAGGTACAAGATGATCATATAAGGAAAAGTCCCTGTCAATTGATCAATCAACACCACCAGCCCCTCAATCTAAGAAGGAGGGAGAGTTGGAATAATATAATAATAACAAAAATAATAATTAGAATGGCATTTACTAAGCGCTTACTACGTGTGAGGCACTGTTTCTATGTGCGAGACACAAGTTGGACACAATCCCTGTCCCAGATGGGGCTCCCAGTCTATGTAAGAGGGAGAACAGGTATTGAGTCTCCATTTTACACTTGAGAAAACTGAGGCCCAGGGAAGTGAAGGACCTTGCCCAAGGTCACAAAGCAGGCAAGTGGCAGAGCCAGGATTAGAACCCAGGTCCTCTGATTCACAGGACCGTGCTCTTTCCACTAGGCCATGCCACTTTCCAGGTCATTTTTGTAAAACATCTCTTCACTCCTCAAGGGCCTCCAACAGTTTCCCATTCTGCATTCCCATGCTGCATGAGAAGCAGCATGGCTTAGTGGCAAGAGCACTTTCATTCATTTATTCAATCGCATTTATTGAGCGCTTGCTCTGCACATAGTAAGCGCTCAATAAATATGATTGATTGATTGATTGATTGCAGAGCACTGTACTAAGTGCTTGGGAAGTACAAGTTAGCAACATATAGAGATGGCCCCTACCCAACAGTGGGCTCACAGTCTAGAAGGGGGAGACAGGGAACAAAACAAAACATATTAACAAAATAAAATAATTAGAATAAACATGTACAAATAAATAAATAGAGTAATAAATATGTACAAATATATATACATATATACAGGTGCTGTGGGGAGAGGAAGAAGATAAGGCAGGGGGGATGGGGAGGAGAAGGAGGGGGAGAGGAAGGAGGGGGCTCAGTCTGGGAAGGCCTCCCGGAGGAGATGAGCTCTCAGTAGGGCTGAGAGCACAGGCTTGGGAGTCAGAGATCGTGGGTTCTAATCATAACTCTGTCACTTATCAGCTGTGTGACTTTGGGAAAGTCACATAACTTCTTTGTGCCTCAGTTACCTTATCTGTAAAAGGGGGATTAAGACTGTGAGCCCTACGTGGAACAACCTGATCACCTTGTATCTTCCCCAGCACTTAGAACAGTGCTTGGTGCAAAGTAAGTGCTTAACAAATACTCTCATTATTATTATTATGATTCCTCTGCTCATCAAGCTGAAATCCCTGCGGCTTTAACATACCTAAGCAGTTTCCTTCCTTCGATGTATCAACTCTTTTCTTCCACTGCACTGCAGCTCACAGGCTCCATAAACTCCACTATTGCTGAAAGATCTCCAGACGTGGAGTATCAAGGGTCTCTTCCCCCTCTGGTTTTTGCTTTGATTCACCTCTCTAAACCAGAGAAGGTTTTGTTTCCTGCCCAGGGCTCTGTTTAGCTTGGCTTTAAGGAACTTAGCCAATGGAATTTCCAAAGCTTCCCTAAGAAAAGATTTTATATTACCTTCTGGGAAAAGCTCCATGAAAGTTTCCTCTCTGTGATTTCATTCCATGGCTTCTAGACTTGACAGTGCACTTAAAAATTTTAAATCCTTTAACAGTTCTGTCAGTTTCACTGTGGCAATTATGCCTTTCATGAACAAGAAGACAGTTATTCTATCTCCTTTGTCATAAAGTCCTCTTTGTGTTCACTGAACCAATAACAATAATTGCGCTTTTTGTTAAGCTCTTTCTATGTGCCAAGCACTGTACTAAGAACTGTGGTAGACATAGATAATCAGGTCAGCTGCAGTTTGTGTCCTACTTGAGGCTCACATTCTAAGTAAAGGGAACTACAGTATTAACTCTCCATTTTGCAGATGAGGGAAATGAGGCACTGGGAAACTAATCACACAGTAGGCAGTTGGCAGAGTCAGAATTAGAACTCTGGTTCTCTGACTCTCAGGCCCTTGCTTTTTCCACTAGGTCAGGATGATTCTCGACAGTAATTATTTTTACGGTAATTGTCAAGTTCTTAATATGCCAAGCATAATTCTAAATGCGAGGATAGATAAAAATCAATCAGGTTGGACCGTCTATGTCCCACATGAGCTCACAGTCTAAATAAGAAGGAGAAATCCCTATTTTACAGTTGAGAAAACTGAAGCAGAGAAAAGTTAAGTCAATCAATCAATCAATTGTATTTATTGAGAGCTTAATATATGCAGAGCACTGAACTAAGCATTTGATTGATTTCCCTTGGGTAAGTCACTTCCCTTCTCTGGGCCTCAGTTACCTCATCTGTAAAATGGGAAGTAAGAGTGTGACCCGTATGTGGGACAGGGACTGTGTCCAACCTGACTACTTTGCATCTACCCCAGCACTTAGAACAGTGCTTGGCACATAGTTAGCACTAATAAGCACCATAATTATTATTTCCCAAGGTCATCATCATCATCATCATCATCATCATCATCAATCGTATTTATTGAGCGCTTACTATGTGCAGAGCACTGTACTAAGCGCTTGGGAAGTATAAATTGGCAAAGTCACAAAGGAGGCAAATGGCAGAGCTGGGGTTAGAACCCAGATCCTCTGACTCCAAGGCCCGTACTCTTACTGTGTGCAGAGCATTGTACTAAACACATGGAAGAGTACAATATAACAATGTAATAGACACATTCCCTGCTCACAATGAGCTTACAGTCTAGGGGGGAAGACAGACATTAAGATAAATCAATAAACAAATAAATAAATTGCAGATCCTGTAAATAAGTGCTGTGGGACTGGGAGGAGGGATAAATAAAGGGAACAAGTCAGGGTGACTGGGGACCAACTTCACTCTGACTTGCTCCCTTTGCTCTTTCCCCAACTCCCAATATGTGTAACTTTATTTATTTGTCTTGCTGTCTGCCTCCCCACTTCTAGACTGGGAGCTCATTGTGGGCTGGGATTATCAGTTTATTGTGGCATTGTTCTTTCCCAAGAGCTTAGAACAGTGCTCTGCACATAGTAAGTGCTTCATAAATATGACTGAATGAATGGCGACTCAGAAGGGAAGGGGAGAAGAGGAAAGGACGGCTTAGTCAGGGAAGACTCTTTGGAGGAGATGTGCTTTCAATAAGGCTTTGAAGTGAGGGAGAGTAATTATCTTTAGGATTTGAGGAGGGATGGCTTTTCAGGCCAGAGTCAGGACACTGACAAGAGATCGGTGGCAAGACAGAAGAGAATGAGGTACAGTGAGAAGGTTAACATTAGAGGAGCGCAGTGTGCAGGCTGGGTTGTAGTAGGAGAGCAGCAAGGTGAGGTAGGAGGGGCCAAGAGGATGGACTGCTTGAAAGCCAATGGTGAGGAGTTTCTGTTTGATTCAAAGGTGAATGGGCAACCACTGGAGGTTCTTGAATGGGGAAACATGGCCTGAATGTTTATGTAGAAAAGTGATCCAGGTGGTAGAGTACAGTATGAACTGGAGTGGGGAGAGACAGGAGACAGGGAGGTCAGCAAGGAGACTGATAGATACAGTAATCGAGGTGGGATAGGATAAGTAATTAATGTTGTAGCAGTTTGGATG
Organism: Tachyglossus aculeatus; assembly: GCF_015852505.1. NCBI lineage: Eukaryota > Metazoa > Chordata > Mammalia > Monotremata > Tachyglossidae > Tachyglossus > Tachyglossus aculeatus. Next base: position 1,952,758 of record NC_052070.1, on the reverse strand, counting down.
GAGAGGAAGGAGCAGATTTTAACAATGTTGTTAAGATCAAACTGACAACATTTAGTGATAGATTGAATGTGTGGGTTGAATGAGAGAAAGGAGTCAAGGAAAACCCCAAAGTTACAGGCTTGTGGAACAGGAAGAATGGTGGTGCCGTCTATAGTGATGGGATAGTCACTGGGTGGACAGGGTTTGGGTGGGAAGACAAGAAGTTCTGTTTTCATAATGTAAAGTTTAAGGTGATGGGAGGACATCCAAGTAGAGATGTCTTGAAGGCAGAAGGAAATGCAAGACTGCAGAGAGGGAGAGAGATCAGGGCTGGAGATGTAGATTTGGGTATCGTCCACATAGAGGCGGGAGTTGAAGCCATTTGAGTAAATTAGTGGGTGTAGATGGAGAATAGAAGGAGTCCCTGAACCTTGAGGGACTCCTACGGTTAGACAGTGGGAGGCAGAGAAGAAGTCTGTAAAAGACACTGAGAGTAAGCAGCCAAAGAGATAGAAGGAGAACCAGGAGAGGACAGAGTCAGTGAAGGGTGGGGGGATGGGGAGGAGGAGAGGAAAAAGGGGGCTCAGTCTGGGAAGGCCTCTTGGAGGAGGTGAGCTCTCAGTAGGGCTTTGAAGGGAAAAAGAGAGCTAGCTTGGTGGATGTGTGGAGGAAGGGCATTCAAGGCCAGGGGGAGGACGTGGGCCAGGGGTCAATGGCGGGACAGGTGAGAATGAGGTAGATAATGTTTCCAGGAGAAGGGGGTGGTTGACAGTGTCGAAGGTAGCTGAAAGGTGGAGAAGGATTGAGATGAAGTAGAGGACATTGGATTTGGCAGGAAGAAGTTCACCTGTGACCTTTGAGAGGGTGGTTCCTGTGAAGTGAATAGGGTGGAAGCCAGATTGGAGGTGGTCAAAGAGAGAATTGGAGGAGAGGATCTTGAGACAGCAGGTGTAGACAACTCATTCAAAGAGTTTGGAGAGGAAAGGTAGGATGGAGATGAGGTAATAACTTGAAGGAGCTGTGGGCTCAAGGGAGGATTTTTTTAGGATAGGGGAGACATGGGCCTGTTTGAAAGCAGTGGGGGAGAAGCCACTGCAGAGGCAACAGTTGAAGATGGCAGTAGGTAGGGAAGAAGGAAGGGGTAAGTATTTTAATGAGGTGCAAAGGAATGGGGTCAGATGCCCAGGTGTAGGGAGTGGATTTTGAGAGAAGGCAATAGATCTCCTCCAGAGATACTGCTGGGAAAGATGAGAGTTGAAGAGGTGGCAGGAGCAGGGAGGAGCTGGGGAGAGGTAGGGGAGAATTTTAGGGAGATCACACCTGATAGTGTCACTTTCTCAATAAAGTAGGTGACCAGCTCATTAGGGGCAAGAGATGGGGAAGCCAGGCAGGGGACAGGGGATTTGAGGCGGAAGTTAAATGTCTGGAACAACTGTCAAGAGCAATGGGCATGGATGTCAGTAGGGATGGAGAAATAATTTTGCCAGACAGAGAAGCGGGCAGAATTAAAACACTCAAGGATAAACTTGAAGTGGACAAAGTCGGCCTGATAGCTAGATTTCTGCCAGCAGCACTCTACGGTTCCTGCACAAGAGCGAAGGAGGTGGATTGTGCAGGTGATCCAGGGCTATGGGTTAGTGGTATGAGATCCAGCAGGGGATAGGGGAGTGAATGAGTTTAATTCAGTAGAGAGGGTGGTTTTGAGAGCATCAATTTGGTCATCAAGTCACTGACTGCTAGTTGGAAGCCAGGGTCTGGTGTGGGACCAGAAAGTGGCCCACGGGCACACCCCTGGTAGTGTGCCTGACTACTTAATAGTAACCAAATAGCAGCATCAACATCCATTGGCTCCTTGCCACTTCAACCAGTATCCCAGATGCCTTGGGCTCATGATTTATGCTTGGGAGAGATGGAGACATCTGGGCTGTAACTCAGGGATTCCAATATCTCCAGTTTCAGGAATGCTGCGTTTCCCCAGGGAATAGTGAAATTTAAGCTGATGTACAATATCTAGAGGGCTTTTTTAATCTCCAGTTAGTTCTGCCTAAAGAGAAACTTATTTCTTATGCTTAAGCTCACACTTAAGAAATGATAGCCTAATATGCGTTACTGAGTTCAATTCTGTCCTTAGAAACCAAGAGACTACATGTTGGATCTACTTAGTACAATGTTCAGCACACTGAAGGCACACCATAAATATTAAGAAGGAATGCTTGTCATTGTCAAGGGGGAAACATTTGTCTGCCACTTGTCTGCTGGGTGACCTTGGCAAATCACTTCACTTCTCTGTGCCTCAGCTGCTTCATCTGTAAAATGGGGATTAAAACTGTGAGCCCCATGGTACTGTATCCAACCAGATGACCTGGTATCTACTGTAGCACTTAGTACAGAGCCTGCCACATAGTAAGCATTTAAATACCAGTCAGTCAATTGTATTTATTGAGAGCTTACTGTGTGCAGAGCACAGTACTATCTCATGTACTAAGCACAATATAACAGTATAACACATACATTCCCTGCCTGCTACGAGTTTACAATCTAGAGGGGGAGACAGACATTAATACAAATAAATTACAGATTCATTCATTCATTCAATCGTATTTATTGAGCACCTACTGTGTGCAGAGCGCTGTACTAAGTGCTTGGAAAGTTCAAGTTGGCAACATATAGAAATTGTCCCTACCCAACAACGGGCTCACTGTCTAGAAGGGGGAGACAGACAACAAAACAAAACATGTGGACAGGTGTCAAGTCATCAGAACAAATAGAAATAACGCTAGATGCACATCATTAACAAAATAAATAGAATAGTAAATATGTACAAATACAATAGAGTAATAAATCTATACAAACATATATACAGGTGCTGTGGGGAGGGGAAGGAGATAGGGTGGGGGGGATGGAGAGGAGGAGAGGAAAAAAAGGGGATCAGTCTGGGAAGGCCTCTTGGAGGAGGTGAGCTCTCAGTAGGGTTTTGAAGGGAGGAAGAGAGCTAGCTTGGCAGATGTGTGGAGGGAGGGCATTCCAGGCCAGGGCGAGGATAATAATAATAATAATGATGATGGCGTTTATTAAGCGCTTACTATGTGCAAAGCACTGTTCTAAGCGCTGGGGGGTTACAAGGTGATCAGGTTGTCCCACAGGGTGCTCACAGTCAACCCCCATTTTACAGATGAGGGAACTGAGGCCCAGAGAAGTGAACTGACTTGCCCAAGGTCACACAGCTGACAATTGGCAGAGCCGGGATTTGAACCCATGACCACTGACTCCAAAGCCCGTGCTCTTTCCACTGAGCCATGCTGCTTCTCTTAAGGATGAGGATGTGGGCCAGGGGTCAACGGCAGGACAGGCGAGAACGAGGTATAGTGAGGAGGTTAGCAGCAGTGGAGGGTGCGGACTGGGCTATAGAAGGAGAGAAGGGAGGTGAGGTAGGAGTGGGCGAGGTGATGGAGAGCCTTGATATGCATATATGATACAGATATGCATGTAAGTGCTGGGAAGGCACCTTGGGTCTGTGACAGTAGAGTACATGGCAACAGAATGTGCTCAATTTGCCCCATGGACCATGGAAGGGCTGGCCGGCCAGCCAGCCACCTGCCTGCCCTGTGTAGCTAAAAGCAGAGATCTTGGATCCCAGTCAGGATCTCCTGGGTCCTTCACCACAGTTGCTGCTTGCCAAGCTTGGGGCTGTTTCCCCCATGGCCCTGAAGCACTTCTCTATCACATAAACACTTAGGTTCACACACACACACACACACACACACACACACACACACACACACACACACACACAGATGTTGCATTTACATAGACCATAAACTCCTTGTAAGCAGGGAATGTGTCTACCAACTCTGTTGTATTGTACTCTCCCAAGTGCTTAGTCTACTAATAATAGTAATAATGGTATTTGTTAAACACTTACTACATGCCAAACGCTGTTCTAAGCACTCAGGCAGGTACAAATTAATCTGGTTAGGCACAGTCCCTGTCCCAAGTGGGGCTCACAGTCTAATTAGAGGAAGTAGGATTTAATCTCCAATTTCCAGATGAGGGAACTGAGGCACAGAGAAATGAAGTGACTTGCCCAAAGTCACACAGCAGACAAGTGGCAGAGCTGGGATTAGAACCCAGGTCCTCTGACTCTGAGGCCCATGTCCCTTCCACTAGGCCACACTGCTCTTCCAGTGCTCTGCATGCACATGGCAAGTTCTCAGTTAATGCCATTAAGTGATATACATTTCTTTACCCTGTATTGCTTCCCCCTACTTGAATTTTATCTCAGTGTCTGTCTCACACAAAGGAATGTAAGGCCCCTGAGGCCAGGGATCACTACTAACTCTGCTAACTCTAATGTACTTTCCCAAGCACTTAGCACAGTGCTGTGGCCTAGAGTAGGCACTCAATAAATACTCTTGATTGAGCTGCCTGCTAGCAAGACTGAATCACCCAATTCTGAGGGGAGAACTGAACCCAAAGAAAATCAATAACAAACCAATCAATCAATATTCTTTACTGAGCACTTACTGTGCATGTAGCACTGTATCAAGTATGTGGGAGAGTACAGGAGCATTAGTAAACATGAACCCTACCCTCCAGGCTCTTACAGCTTACTGTATGCAGAGCACTATACTAAGCACCTGGGAAACTACAATAAATTTAGTAGATATAATATCTTCCCTCAAGGAGTTTACAATCTCTCTGGGAGAGTACAAAAGAGTTTGGCAGACACAATCCTCCTACCTGAAGGAATTTACACTCAAGCAAGTCTCTCTCCTTTTCTTAAAAGTCTTAACTGAAGAGAAAGCCAGCTTCCAAAGCCTCATGGTTTGGAACTCCTCCCTTCCATCAAATAAAATTCCCTATGGTTGAAGTTTAATACCATTTCCTCATAGTCTGGGCTCAGAACCCTCTGCCTGAGGCTTAACCCTTTTTTTCGAGGCTGGGAGAGGGGGTATTTGGTATTGTGGTATGCTATTTGTTAAGCACTTACTTTGTGTCAAACACCATTTTAAGATCTGGAGTAGATAGAGATTAATTAAATTGAACACAGTTCCTGCCCCTCATGGGGCTCACAGCCTTAATCTCCATTTTACAGATGATGTAGCTGAGGCACAGAGAAGTTAAGTGACTTGCCCAAGGTCACATAGCCCATCTCCTCCTCCTCTGCCAAGATCTTCTCCTCCCCTTCCTTCTCCTCCTCTACGTTCTCTTCCTTTTTCTCCCTCTCCTCCTCCTCTTCCTTACTCTCCTCATCCTTCTCCCACAGGTGTTCTATTTTCATGCAAGACAGGAAGATGTATCCACTTGGTTGAACTGCTGTCTAAGTCCATAACCTCTGGGGCAAGAACACAATCGAAGCCACACACTGTCAATTAAAAGGCCAAACTGTATGAACCATATGTCCAAATTCACAAGTTATTATCCCCTGTCATCAGAAAAATGACAGTCATCAGGTACAGATTTTTGGATGGGAAAATTTCTGGCTGAACACAAATATGCAGGCTTCCCCTAATCTCAGATGGATGATATGTACCCCAAAGAAGTAGCCAATGCCAGCACAGGGCCCATCATCTCATCGTTGCATTGCAGTCTGCCTCCAGGGCTCCACCACCACACACCCCATGGTCAAGTGGGGTTTTCTTTCTTTTTTTTTATGTTATTCGTTAAATACTTACTATGTCCCAGGCACTGTACTAAGCACTGGGGTCGATACAAGATAGGGTGGACACAGTCCCTGTCCCACATGAGGCCCACAGTCTTCATCCTCACTTCACAGATGAGTTAACTGAGACACAGAGAAGTGAAGGGACTAGCCCAAGGTCATAGAGCAGACAAGTGGCAGAGCCGGAATGGGAACTCAGGTCCATCTGGCTTCCCCCTCCCCAACCCCCCGCCTTACCTGCTTCCCCTCCCCACAACACCTATATATATGTATATATGTTTGTATGTGTTTATTACTCTATTTATTTATTTTACTTGTACATATTTATTCTATTTATTTTATTTTGTTAATATGTTTTGTTTTGTTGTCTGTCTCCCCCTTCTAGACTGTGAGCCCGCTACTGGGTAGGGACCGTCTCTATATGTTGCCAGCTTGTACTTCCCAAGCGCTTAGTACAGTGCTCTGCACGTAGCAAGCACTCAGTAAATACGATTGAATGAATGAACGAATGAGTTCCAGAAGACACAGTCCCATCCCCACATCCCGAGGGCCTGAAGCCCTGAAGTTCTGGCTCAGTCACGTGGCCCGGTGAGGTGCCTAGGCTCTTGGGGTTCATGTGGCTGCCAGTCGTTAAGGACCAGTCCTCCCCTGGAGATGGAACTAAGGGATGAAGAGTCAAGCAGGAAAGAGAAGCAGCTTGGCCCCGGGGTCTATTAGAAAGAACCCAGCCCTGGGAGTCAAAGGACCTGGGTTTTAATCCTGGCTACCTCTATGTGCCTGCTGAATGACCTTGGACAAGTCACTCTGCAACACTGTGCTTCAGTTTCCTTATCCAATGCCTGTTCTCCCTCTCATTTAGACTGTGAGCCCCATGTGAGTCCCATGTGGCACAGGGACTATGTCCAACCTGATTATCTTATATCTTCCAGGGTGCTCGGTACATTGTAAGTGCTCACCAGATACCACGATTACCACAATTAGGTGATCCTTAGCTAGGAAACTGTTTCTCCCTAGACGCATCTGGTAGTGGTAGCCAGTCAGGCAAGTGAGCCTCTGTGAAATAGACTTTGCCTCTGGGCCTGCCTCCTTCAGGCCTGCAAAATTGGTCTATTGTCACTAAAACCCATTTAGCAATTTAAGAAGTATTATTTAAGAAAACAAAACAAGGAAATCGATTTTTAAAACTTGCTTGTGAAGTCCTGGGAATATTGTCTTCTGGGTAGTATATTTGTAACTTGGCTTTGGCTTTCTCATCTTTGAAATAAAGCTTTTTAGGACTTTCGGCTCGGATTTTGAGAGATGTCCCAAAAGGCCTCTGACTTTTGAAAGCCAGAGGCCTTTCTCTCAGGCCCCTCACCTGGCATCCTGTGGATGCCCCCTTATAAAGGGCTCAATTAATCAATTACATTTAATTAATCATTTACATTTGCAGCTTGGCTGCAATTTCTCTTGCAGCCACGATGCAAGAGAAGCAGCGTGGCTAAGTGGAAAGAGCCCGGGCTTTGGGGTCAGAGGTCATGGGTTCAAATTCTGGCTCCACCACTTGTCAGCTGTGTGACTTTGGGCAAGTCACTTAACTTCTCTGGGTCTCAGTTACCTCATCTGTAAAATGGGGATTAAGACTGTGAGCCCTCCGTGGGACAAACCTGATCATCTTGTAACCTCCCCAGCGCTTAGAACAGTGCTTTGCACATAGTAAGCACTTAATAAATACCATTATTATTATTATTATTGAGTCCTTACTATGTGTCGAGCACTATACTAAGAACTTGAGAAGGTTACAGTACAACAGACTCCGTTTTCTCATTCACCCCACACATCCAATCCATCACCAAAACCTGCCGGTCTCACCTCCACAACATCACCAAGATCCATCCTTTCCTCTCCATCCAAACCGCTACCTTGCTGGTTCAATCTCCCATCCTATTCCGACTGGATTACTGCATCAGCCTCCTCCCTGATCTCCCATCCTCCTGTCTCTCCCCACTTCAGTCTATACTTCACTCTGCTGCCCTGATTATCTTTGCACAGAAACACTCTGGGCATGATACTCCCCTCCTCAAAAATCCCCAGTGGCTGTGTGTCAACCTACGAATCAAGCAAAAACTCCTCACTCTCAGCTTCAAGGCTGTCCATCACCTCACCCCCTCCTACCTCACCTCCCTTCTCTCCTTCTACAGCCCAGCCTGCACCCTCCACTCCCCTGCTGCTAACCTCCTTACTGTGCCTCATTCTCGCCTGTCCCGCCGTCGACCCTCAGCCCACGTCTTCCCCCTGGCCTGGAATGCCCTCCCTCTGCCCATCCGCCAAGCTAGCTCTCTTCCTCCCTTCAAAGCCTTACTGAGAGCTCACCTCCTCCAGGAGGCCTTCCCAGACTGAGCCCCCTTTTTTCCTCTCCTCCTCCCCATCCCCCCCACCCTACCTCCTTCCCCTCCCCACAGCACTTGTATATATTTGTACAGATTTATTACTCTATTTATTTTACTTGCACATATTTACTATTCTATTCATTTTGTTAATGATGTGCATACAGCTTTAATTCTACTTGTTCTGACGATTTTGACACCTGTCAACATGTTTTGTTTTGTTTTGTTGTCTGTCTCCCCCCTTCTAGACTGTGAGCCCACTGTTGGGTAGGGACCGTCTCTATATGTTGCTGACTTGTACTTCCCAAGCGTTTGATAAATGAATGAACACAGTTGGTAGAACCATTCCTTGCCCACGTGGCGCTTACAGTATGGAGAGCTCAGAGCCCAGCAGGTAGTGACGTGGGAGGTGGGATGGGAGCTTAGCATCTTCCAAACTAAAGAGCTCAGAGTTTGAGTCCCATCTCTGCCACTGGCCTGTTGTGTGAGCTTGGGCAAGTCACTTTACAATTCTGGACCTTGGTTTTCTCACCTATAAAATGGGAGCAGCAATACCTGCCTCTCCTTACCTCACAAGGATGTTGGGAGGATGAAAAGATAAGTGAAACTGCCGGTGCTGAAGGGATCAGTGCTGTGAACTTGGTGGCAGTGGGCAGCGTGGTCTGGACAGAGACGATCGAGCATCTGTATTCATTCATTCATTCAATTGCATTTATTGAGCACTTACTGTGTGCAGAGCACTGTACTAAGTGCTTGGAAAGTACAAGTCAGCAATAAAAAGAGACAATCTCTGCCAACAATGAGCTTAAAGTCTAGAAGGGGGGAGGCAGACATCAAAACAAGTAAACAGGTATCAATAGCATCAATATAAATAGAATTATTGATATATACATATCAAAACAAGTAAATAGGCATTAGTGTAAACACATAGAATTATAGATATGAGCACAGATACACAAGTGCTGTGGGGTCGGGAGGGGAGGTAGAGCAAAGGAAACGAATCCGGGAGATGGGGAGGGGAGGGGAGCCTGAGGAAAAGGGGGGCTTAGTCTGGGAAGGCCTCTTCGAGGAGGTGAGTAGGTGTTGCCAACTTGTACTTCCCAAGCGCTTAGTACAGTGCTCTGCACACAGTAAGCGCTCAATAAATATGATTGGTTGATTGATTTGAAGGGGGGAAGTATGATTGTTTGGTGGATTTGAGTAGGGAGGACATTCCAGGCCAGAGATAGGATGAGGGCCAGGGATCGATGGCGGGACAGGCAAGAATGAGGCCCAGTGAGGAGGTTAGTGGCACCAGATGAGCAGAGTGTGTGGGGTGGGCTGGCGAAGGAGAGAAGGGAGGTGAGGTAGGAGGGGGAAAGAGGATGGAGAGCTTTCAAAACTGATGCTCGGGATATTTGAGAGGGTGTAGAGAGCCTGGCCCGTCTTTCCACTCTCCTGAGGAGCACTAGACCACCTTCCCCTGCTCACCCCACAACTCCAACCCCCAAGTGAGCAAGGATCCCATAATCCTGAGGAGGAGAGTTTCACTGAATCACCTTCCCTCTCCTGTAGGGGCTCTGGCCTCTCCTATGTCACAGCCCTCTCCAATACCTCTCCATGATTGAATGATGAATGACTTAACCCTCCAAAAAACCTTCTCCTCCAAGTAAGGAGCAGGGCCTAGTCAGTCAGTCAGTCAATCGTACTTATTGAGCACTTACTCTGTGCAGAGCACTGTACTAATCGCTTGGGAAAGTACACTATAACAATATAACAGACACATTCCCTGCCCACAAAGAACTTACAGTCTAGAGGGGGAGAAAAACACTAATATAAATAAATTATAAATATGGACATAAATTTCAGACAGTGGAAAGAGCCCGGTCCCGGGAGGCAGAGGTCCAGATTCTTAACCCTGCACTGCCACTAGCCTGTTCTATGACTTTGGGCAAGTAACTTCACTTCTTTATGCCTTAGATTTTTCAGCTGTAAAATAGGGACAAAATTCTGTTCTCCCCACTACTTAAAATGGGAGCCCCATGTTGGACAGGAACTGTGTCCAATCTGACTAGCTTGTATCTGCCCTAGTGCTTAGAACAGTGTTTGACAGATAGTAAGCACTAAACGAATACCATATTAATAAAGAGCTTTTCCCAGTTGGTCCCTCTAAATCGCAAGCTCCTTGAGGTCTGGGATCAAGTCAACTAATGCCATCAATCAATCAATCAATCAAACAATTGTATTTACTGAGTGCTTACTTGGTGCAGAACATTGTATTAAGAGTTTAGGAGAGTGCAGTACCAAAGCTCATTGTGGGCAGAGAATATGTCTGTTCATTGTTATATTGTACTCTCCCAAGTGCTTAGTACAGTGCTTTGCACACAGTAGGCACTCAATAAATATGATTGAATGAATGTGAGCCTACAAATAACGATAAAAAATAATAACAACTGTGGTATTAGTGCTTATAATGTGCCCAGTACTGTCTTAAGTGATGGGTTGGATACCAGATCATCAGGTTCCACATGGGGCTCACAGCCTAAGTAAAAGGGAGAACAGGTATTGTATTCCCATTTTGCAGATGAGGGAACTGAAGCACAGAGAAGTGAAGTGATTTGCCCAGGGTCATTTAGCCAACACATGACAGAGAGAGGATTAGAACTCAGGTCCTCTTACTTCCAGGCCAGTGCTCTTTCCACTAGATTACACTGCTTTTCTAGGGAAACGCTGGCCCTTTCTCCCTGCCCATGCAGAAGTGAGTATCTGTTCTTGGTTTATTTCCTCTTTTGCCTGTTAAGTGATTGCTGTCTGTCTCCCCACAATGTCTCCTCCAGCAGATCATTCTCTCCATGAGGGCAGGGGTGGGTTTTCTCCTTGTAGGGTATGCTACTGACACCTAGCCCCAGGCACTTGTCCACATAGCAAAGCCAGGGTCGCTGCCCCTCTTAGCCCCTTGAGCCCGGGACTTCTAGGAGGAGTGGGACTGACTCACTGCATGGACCAAATCATGTCAGTTGGACCTTCACAGCATCTCTAGAATCTGGCCTTCCTCTCCATACTAACAGCTACCACCCTGATCCAAGCACTTATCTTATCTTGCCTTTCTTTTAAATAGGAGGAAGAGCAGATATTGAATTCCCATTTTTGCAGAAGAGGAAACAGAGGCACAGAGAAGTGAATGAAAAAAAAAAAAAACCATTCCCACCCTGATCTAAGCTCTTATCCTCTCCCGCCTTGATTATTTCATCAGCCTCCTTGCTGACCTCCCTGCTTCCTGTCACTCCTCATTCCAGTCTACACTTCACTACACCTGTATATATGTAATAATAATAATAATAATAATAATGGCATTTATTAAGCACTTACTATGTGCAAAGCACTGTTCTAAGCGCTGGGGAGGTTACAAGGTGATCAGGCTGTCCCACAGGGGGCTCACAGTCTTAATCCCCATTTTACAGATGAGGTAACTGAGGCCCAGAGAAGTGAAGTGACTTGCCCAAAGTCACACAGCTGACAATTGGTGGAGCCGGGATTTGAACCCCTGACGTCTGACTCCAAAGACCGTGCTCTTTCCACTGAGCCACGCTGCTTCTCTACGTTTGTACGTATTTATTACTCTATTTATTATTTATTTATTTTATTTGTACATATTTATTCTATTTATTTTATTTTGTTAGTATGTTTTGTTTTGTTGTCTGTCTCCCCCTTCTAGACTGTGAGCCCGCTGTTGGGTAGGGACCGTCTCTATATGTTGCCAACTTGTACTTCCCAAATGCTTAGTACAGTGCTCCGCACACAGTAAGTGCTCAATAAATACGATTGAATGAATGAATGAATGAATGCCTGGGTCATTTTTCTAAAAAAAATTCAATCTATTTCTTCCCACACTTCAAGAATCTCCAGTGGTTGCTCATCCACCTCCATATGAAATAGCAACTCCTCTCCATCAGCTTTAAAAGTACTCAGTCAGGTCTCTTATACAACCCAGCACACTCCCTTTGCTCCCCTAATACCAACCTACTCACTGCAACTTGATCTCATCTTTCTAGCCACCGACCCCCTGCCCAGCTCTTCCCTCTGCCCTGGAATTCCCTCCCCCTCCAAATCAGCCAGACCATCACTCCCCCCATCTTCAAAACCCTCTTCCAGTCATATTGCCTCCAAGAGGCCTTCCCAAACTAAGCCCTCATTTTCCCTACTCCCACACCCCTCTGCATCCCCTAGGTACTTGGATCAGTACCCCTTGAGCTTTGATTTTTACCCCACCCTCAGCCCCACAGCACCTATGTTACTTATCTGTAATTTATCTAAATGTCTGACTCCCCATCTAGATTGTAAACTACTTGTGGACAGGATCATGTACACCAATTTCATTGTATCGTAACCTCCCAAGCACTCATTATAATGCTCTGCATTGAGGTCAGGAGGAAATCCCCTCAAGGAGGAGACTGCAGAGAGGGAGAGAACTCAGGGCTGGAGATATAGATTTGGGTATCTAATAATAACAACTGTGGTATTTGTACAGTCAGTCTATCTGTTGCCAAATTGTACTTTCCAAGTGCTTAGTACAGTACTCTGCACACAGTAAGTGCTCAATAAATATGACTGAATGAATGAATGAATGTCAGTCAGTCATACTGACCACATGGTAGTACAGTGCTCTGCACACAGTAAGCGCTCAATAAATACGATTGATGATGATGATGATGGAAGTAGTAATTGAAGCCATGATGAGTGAATGAGTTCTCCAAGAGGGTGGGTGTGTTGTATTGCACTCTCCCAAGTACTTAGTATGGTGAACGCTCGAGAAATCCAAGTGATGAATATAACAATAATAATAATAATGATGATGGTATTTGTTAAGCACTTACTATGTGCGAAGCACTGTTCTAAGCGCTGGGGAGGCTACAAGGTGATCAGATTGTCCCACAGGGGGCTCACAGTTTTAATCCCCATTTTACAGATGAGGTAACTGAGGCACAGAGAAGTTTAGTGACCTGCCCAAAGTCACACAGCTGACAGTTGGTGGAGCCGGGATTTGAACCCATGACCTCTGACTCCAAAGCCCATGCTCTTTCCACTGAGCCACGCTTGTTCATCTAGGTTGTTAATTAAGAAGAGTTATGACTGCACTAAACGGCAGCCTCAGGGGAACTGGAAGCTGAAGGAACTTGAAAGGGAGAGAGAGCATGGATACAGATGATGAAAGGTGTCACTTTGTTGATAGCATTTCTTGGTGTAGCCAAAGAGCATGGGCTTGGGAATCAGAGGACATGGGTTCTAATCCCAGCTCCGTTACTTGTCAGCTGTGTGACTTTGGGCAAGTCACTTAACTTCTCTCTGCCTCAGTTACCTCATCTGTAAAATGGGGATTAAGACTGTGAGCCCCATGTGGGACAACCTGACTACCTTGTATCTACTCCAGCGCTTAGAACAGTGCTTGCACATATTAAGCACTTAACAAATACTACCATTATTAGTAGTAGTAATAATGGCTCAATGAATTGATCAACTGGAGCTTGTTGCACTTGGAAATCAGAGGATGGGAATTGCTCCATGAGGAAAGGATATTTTCATTAAAAAAGTCCAGGGCTGGGGCATCACAAGTTCAGTGAAATCTTCTAGGAATGAGGCATAAAGAAATGCAGATGTTACTGTTCTCTTGAAATTCTTCATTCAAATCATTCATTCAATCATATTTACTGAACGCTTACTGTGTGCAGAGCACTGTACTAAGTGCTTGGGAGAGTACAATATAACAACAAACCGACATCTTGCCACAGGCTCTCTGGCAATGAACTAGTGCAGGTTTATTCTGGACTGAACTCATGGGGTCCCATTTCCTCAGTTCGTCAACTGGTCCTCACTATGACAAGGGTACCCTAGCCTGCTGGCAATTGGAGAAGGCTAGCGCATCTTGGATCAGTGATGCAGATCTTGGCCAATTAAGGCACTGGGAAACGTTCCTTCTAAGGGTGGGTGGCATCTGGTCTAAGAATTATCCAGTTTGCTTGGAAGCCTGCTCACCAAAAAGTCTTTCTTCATCTCCCCTTTGAAAATCCTTCGACTCTATTTCCTTCTGGATGATTTCTCTTATCTTCTGGATCAGCCCTTCTCAGTGCTTGTATCGTTCCAGAAGGATAACTCACCGTCTTCAGCATCGTCATTTTCAGCAGCATTTATTGAGTGCCTTCTGTGCGTGTGCATTTCTAAGAGCCCGGGAGAGAACACCAGAAGCACAGGACATGATCCCTGCCTTCTAGGGGCAATCTGAAAGAAGCAACAACATAAAGTGAAGCAAAGATCCCATTAGCAGACTCTGACCTGTTCCCCCTCACATGCTCACTCAGCTCCCTGACAAGATGTGAGGCATTCCATTCGGGCTGGAAAGATCCTTTGGCTCTTTGAGGCTCCCAGAATCCATCATCTCCCCCTTGATCCAGGCCCCTTTCTTGCCCCAAGTGGGGCGAGGATGGAGTCTGATCTCATCTTTTCTCAACTCCAGTGCTTGGTACATAGTAGGTGCTTAATAATAATAATAACAATAATAATAATGGTGGCATTTGTTAAGTGCTTACTATGTGCAAAGCACTGATCAAAGCACTGTTGGGGGTACAAGGTGATCAGGTTGCCCCACATGGGGCACACAGTTTTAATCCCCATTTTCCAGATGAGGTAACTGAGGCCCAGAGAAGGGAAGTGACTTGCCCAAAGTCACACAGCTGATAAGTGGCAGAGTCAGGATTAGAACCCATGACCTCTGGCTCCCAAGCCCGTGCTCTTTCCACTGAGCCACACTGCTCCTTAACAAATGCCATCATTATTAGTTTTGTTACTATTGCTGTTCCAATGGCTGCAGGTTTGGTGAAGCTTTGGTGCCATCCTCGGTGGGCAAAGCCTGGGGTTCTGTGCCATCAGTTCCTCCTCCTCATCTTCTCCTCTTCCTCCTTCTTGTCCTCCATCTTCTGTTTCTTCTCTTCCTCCTCCTCGTTCTCCTCCTATTCCTCCTTCTCCTTCTCTTCCTCCTCCTCTTCCTCCTTCTTTTCCTCTCTTTCTCCTTTTCCTCTTCTTCTTCATCCTTCTCCTCCTCCTTCATCTCCTCCTCCTCCTTCTCCTCCTATTCCTTGTCCTCATACTTCTCCTCCTCCTCTCCTTCCTCTGTCTCCTTCTCTTGTACTTTTCTTAATAATAATAATAATAATAATTTTGGTATTTGTTAAGCACTTATTATATGCAAAGCACTTTCTTCCTCCTTGTTCTAACACTGACCCCTCCCTGACTCCCCTTGGCCTGCCCAGTCCCAGGGCCAGCATCCCAATGTCTGGTCTGCTCCCCACACACAGCTTGGCCCCAGCAGTGATGTGTCGGCCCTTCCTTCCCTTGCTGAGGAAGCTCCAGGCCCCACTACGCCCACCCCAGGGGCACAAGTCACTCCCTAGAGACCAGCCCGCTGCCCACCAGCCCCACTTATAGCAACAGGACATGAATGCGATGAGAGCCCCTGGCAGGCTCAGCCAGAGGGGGTTGGAGTGTGCTTTTCCCAAGCCAGAGTCACAGACCGCAACACCGTGCCAGGAGCCGGCTCTCAAAATAGGAGTTTCCACTCCTGGAAACTCTCTGCTCCCAATTAGATTTCCACCCAGGCAGCAAGCTAGTGGATTTCCAACTCTCTGACCATTTTGAAGTCTGCCTGGGGCCTTATTGCCTGCATGCCCCCGCCAGGCAGGCCTCTGGTGCAATCCAGGTCTGCACTGGCTGGACATGAGGGCCAGTCACTGGAGGGAGATTCTTGGGAAGCTCCAGTCCTGATGGCAGGAGACCCTGGGCCCGAACCCAGCTCTCACTGGGGGTTGGCTTGGTGGTGTCCATTAACTCCTCTAGACTGTCAGCTCACTGTGGGCAGGGAATGTGCCTGCTATCTTGCTATACTGTACTCTCCCAAGTGCTTAGTACAGTGCTTTGCCCACAGTAAGCACTCACTAAATATGACTGACTGACTGCCTGACTGACTCTTTGGTTGGAGCTAAGGCAAATCAAAAGTCTGTTGTCCAGGTAACTGTGGGAAGTGGGGGTGCCAATGAGGCTGGTGCGTGCAGACCCAATCAATCAATCAATCAATCAATGGCATCTATTGAGCACTTACTATGTGCACAGCACTGTACAAGCTGCTCTGGAGAGTACAATTAAAATTAGCAGACATGTTCCCTGCCCATAATGAGCTTACAGGCTAGAGGCAGATGGACATTGATATCATTCATTCAGTCAGTCAGTCAGTCTTATTTATTGAGTTCTTACTGTGTGCAGGGCACTGTACTAAGTGTTTGGGAAGTACAAGTCGGCATCATACAGAGATGATCCCTACCCAACAACGGGCTCAGAGTCTAGAAGGGGGAGACAGACAACAAAACGAAACATGTAGACAAGTGTCAAAATAGTCAGAACAAATAGAATTAAAGCTATATGCACATCATTAACAAAATTAATAGAATAGTAAATATGTACAAGTAAAATAAATAGAGTAATAAATCTGTACAGATATATATAAAAGTGCTGTGGGGAGGGGAAGGAGGTAGGGCGGAAGGAATGGGGAGGAGGAGAGGAAAAGGGGAGCTCAGTCTGGGGAGGCCATTGGGAGGAGGTGAGCTCTCAGTAGGGCTTTGAAGGGAGGAAGAGAGCTAGCTTGGCTGATGTGTGGAAGGAGGGCATTCCATGCCAGGGGAAGGACATGGGTCGGTGGGCGACGGCGGGACAGACGAGAGTGAGGTACAGTGAGGAGGTTAGTGGCAAAGGAGTGGAGGGTGCAGGCTGGGCTGTAGAAGGAGAGAAGAGAGGTGAGGTAGGAGGGTGCAAGGTTATGGAGAGCCTTGAAGCCAAGAGTGAGGGTTTTTTGCTTGATACACGGGTAGACAGGCAGCCACTGGAGATTTTTGAAGAGGGGAGTAAAAATAAAATAATTATTTATTATTTTATTTTATGAATAAATAATTCATAATACACAATTTAAATATATGTGCATAAGTGCTGTGGGGTTGGGGCGAATACCAAATGTCCAGAGGTCAAAGATCAACGTAAATAGATATGGCTGCCTAGCAGGGAGGTAATCCCTCTAACTGCATAGGCCATGTCAGCAAAGCCCCACAACAAGCCTCCAGAAGATTTGAGGGAACTCAGACACAGCCGGCAGATGCCTTCTCTACAAAGGTCAATTAGCCAAGTTCAATCGGTACTGCACTAAGCACTGGGGTAGATGTATGCTAAAGAGATCACAGGACTGAGAGGTTGCCAGGATTTCAGGGGGAGGAGGAGAGCACTGTACTAAGCACTTGGGAGAGCATACTATAACAGAGTTGGTAGTAAAACTTCCTGCCCACAGTGCACTTACAGTCTAGAGTGGAAGACAAATAAATATCTGGATATGTACCTAAGAACTGTGAGACTGAGGGTGAGGGAAGTAAAGGGTGCAATTCCAAGTGCAAGACTGACACACAAAGAAGTAGAAATGAGTGCTTAGTCAGGAAAGTCCTCTTGAAAGATATGCACTTTGATTAAGGCTTTGAAGGTGAGGAGAATGAACATCTGTCAGATATGAAGGGGGAGGAAAATCCAGGCAAGAGAAAGGACGTGGGTGAGGGGTTGGTGGAGAGATAGATGAGATGGAGGTATAGTGAGTAGGCTGACATTTCAAGAGCAATGTGTGAGGACTGGGTTGTAATAGGAAATCAGAGAGGTAAGGTAGGAGGGGGCAAGGTGATTGAGTGCTTTAAAACCTATGTTGAGGAGTTTCTGTTTGATGCTGAGGTGGATGAGCCACTACTGGAGGTTCTTGAGATGTGGGAAACATAGACTGAACATTTTTGAAGAAAAATGATCAGGGCAGCAGAATGAAATATGAACTGGAGTGGGGAGAGATAATAGGGAGGGAGGTCAGCAAAGAGGCTGATACAGTAATCAAGGTGGTTTACGATAGGTGCTTGGATTAATGTTGTAGCAGTTTAGATGGAGAAGAGAGGGCAGATTTTAGCCATGTTGGAAAGATTGAACCAACAGGATTTGGTGACAGATTGAGTATGTTGGTTGAATGAGAGAGGTGAGTCAAGGATAATGATGATGATGATGATGGCATTTGTTAAGCGCTTACTATGTGCAAAGCACTGTTCTAAGCGCTGGGGGGGATACAAGGTGATCAGGTTGTCCCACGTGGGGCTCACAGTCTTAATCCCCATTTTACAGAAGAGGTAACTGATGCTCAGAGAAGTTAAGTGGCTTGCCCAAGGTCACACAGCAGCCAAGTGGTGGAGCTGGGATTCAAACCCATGACCTCTGACTCCAAAGCCCGTGCTCTTTCCACTGAGCCACGCTGCTTCTCTACATACTTACCATATACCATTTAAAAAAACCTTCTAGTTCCAGTTGCCTTTTGTCCAACATTTCAGGCGTAGAACAATTCCTCACGGGCATGTTTTATTGTCTGTCACCCCCTTCTAGACTGTGAGCCCATTGTTGGGTAGGGACCGTCTCTAGTTGTTGCCGACTTGTACTTCCCAAGTGCTTAGTACAGTGCTTTGCACACAGTAAGTGCTCAATAAATAGGACTGAATGAATGCATGACTGAATTAGCATGCCTCCTCATCCCTGCCAGACTCTTCCCCAACGACAGACCTTCGAAACTGAGGAGTCACAGGGGAGAGTGGGGGCATTTAAACCAGCCCAAGCCCTACCAGGTCCGGGAGACCCAGTTCCCCAACGTGCTCCGGAGGCTGCCTGCCTGAATCGTCGCCAGTGTGCCATGGCAAAGCGGGGCGGCCAAGGTTATGGGTTTGTGAGATCGTGATGATAGTGATGCTATTCTACAATGTGAAAGTCACAAGGAGGACAGGGTTTGGGTGAAAAAGCAAGGAGTTCTGTTTTGGACATGTTCAGTTAGAAGGAAATCCAAGTAGAGATGCCCTGAAGGCAGGAGGAAATACAAGACTGCAAGAAGAAGAGAGATCTGTACTGGAGATGTAGATTTGGGAAGCATTAGCATAGAGATGATAGTTGAAGCCGTGGGAGCGAATGTGATTCCAGGACAAAGAAAGAGCAGTGGTCTGATGCAAGTGAAGAGGGAAGGAGTTCCAGGCTGGGGGAACAGTGTGAAGATGGGGTTAGAGGCAGGAAGTCAGCGTAAAGGTGAGATTGGGAGGAGCTGACAGTGCAATCTGGGGAGGGGCTGGTGAAAGGAGCTGATATCAAAGTCAGAGAAAGCGGGTGGAGAGCCTAGGAGCCAATGGCAATGCCTGAAGAAGAAGTTTCTGGGAAACAAGCCACTGGAGGTTTCCAGGGAACGGAGAGCCATGTGCTGGGTGACATTCCACAGTTGTGGACCTGGCTTTTAAGTGCCTTGTGAGAAAAAACTAACCTATGTGTGTTAACCCACGACCGGATGTTTGATCAAAGTGGCCATCTCTTTAAACCAGGGATTTGACTTGGCATGTATAATGTTGTTAATTCTTCTAAAAGATGGGGTGGAGAAACTCTAGAAACTGTGGTAGCCTGCTGCTGCTGGATAAGACTTGAGCTACCTTTAATTTGGAAAATTGGGGTTATACTGTCCATACTTGAATATTATGTTAAAATATGAAAATATCTGAAGTCGACCCCTAATCACATCCCCTCTCCTGCCTGGAACTCCTTCCCTGTTCATAGTTATATCCAGACCCACACACTCCCCACCTTGAAACTCCTAGTAAAATCATGTTTCCTTCAAGAAACCCTCCCTGATTAAGCCCTCATGTAAATCAGTCGTTAAATCACTGGTTTACTGAGTGCTTACTATATGCAGAACACTATCCTAAGCGCTTGGGAAAATACAACAGAGCTGGTCCACATGTTCCCTGCCCACTAAGAGCCTGCAGTCTAAAGCAGAAGCTTGGAGTCTACCATCATATTCTCTTTCCCTTCTCTGTCACCTCTGTACTAGAGTCTGTACCTCTTAAATATTTTGATACTCCATCCCCAGTCCCACAGCACTTAGGTGCTCTGCCTGAGTAAGGATATGTACACTGGGATATGTACCCAGTGTGCTATAATGGACAGAAGTCAGGCCTGGGAGTCAGAAGACCTGGGTTCTAACCCTGGCACAGCCATTTACCTACTGTGTGAACTTGGGCAAGTCACTTAACTTCTCTGTGCCTCAGTTTCCTCCTTTGCAAAATGGGGATTCATTACCTCACGTGGGACAGGGACTGTGTCCAACCTGATCGTCTGCTATCTACCTTAGTATTTAATACAGAGCTTGATGCAAAATAAGTGCTAAAGAAGTATCATAATTATCATTTCCCCTATCTGTAATTTATTTTAATGTCTCTCTCCCCTCTGAGGGCAAAGGATCATATCTACCAACTCTATCGTATTGTACCCTCCTAAGTGCTTAGTACAGTGCTCTGTGGACAGTTAGTGCTCAGTGAATATGGCTGATGGATTAATTGATGGATATTTTCTCTCCTCATGCAATCTCTAGTCAACAGAAATGAGTCCAATTCTAGACCTCAGGGAGCCAGTGGGAACGTTGTGCTTTGATGGTGTGAGAAAACCTGGCTTTTGGGAATTGGGCTGGGAGTTATCCATTTGGCAGTCTTATGGGGAAATCTCTTTGTGCCAATTTCCAAAAGACTAAAGGCGATCTCACTGGCACTGCCAGGGCTCCAGCTAGTCAGACTCGGAAACTCTGTGCCAGGAGTTGGGACAGGCGGCATTTCTGGACCTCATTATCAGTGATAGAATACAAATATTTTTCCAAAAAGCAGGTGAGCTCTCACTCCCTCAAAACTCTGCCCTGGAATTAGGTGATGCTTTTCACTCCCGCGATTTACTCTAATATTGTGTTCTTGGGCAGTTTAGAATCTTTACCAACTCCCAAAATTTTGATGGTTATTTGGGTGGAAAAATGCCTAGTCCTAAAACATTGAACCAACATGTTCATGACTGTGCCGAAAACCATCTCAAACACTGTTTCTCTTTCCCAGGATGGAGTTTTGTGTCTTACTATTCCTACCCCTATGGGAAGATAAGGAGTTGTCTGTTTTCGGCAGGCTCCTAAAAGATGTGAGACACAACAGAGATAGTATGGGGAGAAAAGGCTTCCAAATGGAAGATGAAGTGGGAAGTCATGTTAGTTGGCTTTTGCTGAAATTTCAGTTCATTCATTCAATCATATTTTTTGAGCACTTACTGTATACAGCGCACTGTACTAAGCACCTTGGAGATTGGCTATTGATTATCTGCATTTACTTTGCCTTTCCTAAAGGCTAAATTTATCGATGTCTGCTATGACCTGATCTGAATCCGAGCATGCCCTCATTGTCATCTGAGACCTTATCATTATTTATCATTATTGCATTTATTATTAAGAACTATTAATGTTTACTGAACACTTACTGTGTGCAGAGCCTCGTACTAAGTGCTTGAGTGAATTACAACAGAGTTAGTACATATGTTCCCTGTCCACAGTGAGCTGGCAGTCTAGAGGGGGAGACTGACATTAATCTAAGTCAATTATTGATATGATATTAAGAATTATAATTATAATAATAATATTATTCCAGGCCCCCCGGGCCTGGAATGCCCTCCCTCTGCCCATCCACCAAGCTATCTCTCTTCCTCCCTTCAAGGCCCTACTGAGAGCTCACCTCCTCCAGGAGGCCTTCCCAGACTGAGCCCCTTCCTTCCTCTCCCCCTCGTCCCCCTCTCCATCCCCACATCTTACCTCCTTCCCTTCCCCACAGCACCTGTATATATGTATATATGTTTGTACGTATTTATTACTCTATTTATTTATTTATTTATCTTACTTGTACATATCTATTCTACTTATTTTATTTTGTCAGTATGTTTGGTTTTGTTCTCTGTCTCCCCCTTCTAGACTGTGAGCCCGCTGTTGGGTAGGGACTGTCTCTATGTGTTGCCGAATTGTACTTCCCAAGCACTTAGTACAGTGCTCTGCACACAGTAAGCGCTCAATAAATACGATTGACTGATTGATTGATTGATTGATTGATTAATAATAATGTTGGTATTTGTTAAGCACTTACTATGTGCCAAGCACTGTTCTAAGTACTGGGGTAGATACAAGGTAAACAGGTTGTCTCACAAGGGGCTCACAGTCTTCATCCCCATTTTACAGATGAGGGAACTGAGGCCCAGAGAAGTTAAGTGACTTGCCCAAGGTCACACAGCTGACAAATGGCGGAGCCAGGATTTGAAACCACAACCTCTGACTCCAAAGCCCATGCTCTTTCCACTGAGCCAAGCTGCTTCCCAATAATGATAATACCACGTGCCAAGTGCTTACTATGTGCCAAACACTATACTAAGCACTATGGTAGACACATTACAGTCAGATCGGACACAGTCCCTGTCCCACATAGATCTCCCAGTCTAAGGTGAGGGGGAACAAGGATCGAATCCCCATTTTACAGATGAGGAAACTGAGGCCCAGAGAAGCAGTGTTGTCTAGTGGATTGAGCACAGGCCTGAGAGTCAGAAGGACCAGGGTTCTAAGCCTGGCTCCACCACTTGGCTGCTGTGTGACCTCGGGCAAGTCACTTAACTTCTCTGTGCCTCAGTAGAATGGAGATTAATATTATGAGCCCATGTGGGACATAGACTGTGGACAACCTGATTAGCTTGTATCTACCCCAGCACTTAGTACAATGACGGGCATATAGTAAGCGCTTAACAAATACCATTTTTTTAAAAAAAGTGATACTGTCCTAGTTCACCAAGCAGGCAAGTGGCAGAGCCAGGATAAGAACTTAAGTGTCCCTGACTCCCAGGGCTGAGTTCTTTCCACTAGGTCACATTGCTTCAGGATCTACCACTTGGGTCGCACATGGCAGAGGCTTTATTATGTCATCTCTGCCACTTGTCTGTTGTGTGACATGGGGCAGGTCACTTCACTTCTCTGGGCCTCAGTGACCTCATCTGTAAAATGGGGATTGAGACTGTGAGCCCTATGTGGGACAGGGACTGTGTCCAGTCTGATTTGCTTTTATCCACCCTAGCACTTAGTATAGTGCTTGGCACCTAGTAAGCACTTAACAAATACCAGTTATTATTATCTTTATTATTATTACTATTAGATCCAGAAAGCCAAGTCCTTCTGCTTAAAGACTCATCTGCAACTTGGTTGAAGCACTGAAGGACTTCGTTTTTTGGATCTAAGAATAATAATAATAACAGTGTATCCCAGAGTACATTCAGACAGTTAGACTCTTTGGCAAAGAAGTGTCTTGCCCGATAAAGACTCTTTATCAATCGATCAGTTGTATTTATTGAGCGCTTACTGTGCGCCGGTCACTGAACTAAACGTTTGGGAGAGTTACTGGGAGGTTTTCAGGATCATTCTCTTCCGTGAAAAGCTGAAAAAAAGGTTCCATGTTTAGGTGGCTTATTCAGCTGCAGGGTTTTTAAAAGGAAATTTACATTTTAAAAGAAACTTTGGGTCTTTTCCAGTTTACAAACCCACTCCATTAACTCTGGAAGTACTTGCCTTCAGCTCCGGCTAATTCATCCACAGCTGCTCTTTAAGTTTAGGCAGCACGTGACTAGAAAAAAAAGCTTTTTTCCAATGTCTTTGGACCGACAGTTCCCATTGCCGGCTAATGACAAACATCGTGTCCGGAGCCTTGGTGGCCTCCATCATCATCGTCATCATCAATTGTATTTATTGAGCGCTTACTATGTGCAGAGCACTGTACTAAGCGCTTGGGAAGTACAAATTGGCAACTTATAGAGACAGTCCCTACCTAACAGTGGGCTCACAGCCTAAAAGGGGGAGACAGAGAACAAAATCAATCAATCAATCGTATTTATTGAGCGCTTACTATGTGCAGAGCACTGTACTAAGCGCTTGGGAAGTACAAATTGGCAACACATAGAGACAGTCCCTACCCAACAGTGGGCTCACAGTCTTAAAGGGGGAGACAGAGAACAAAACCAAACATACTAACAAAATAAAATAAATGGAATAGCTATGTACAAGTAAAATAAATAAATAAATAAATAAATAAATAAATGGAGTAATAAATCTGTACAAACATATATACATATATACAGGTGCTGTGGGGAAGGGAAGGAGGTAAGATGGGGGAATGGAGAGGGGGACACCCTCTGGTCGGCTGGCCAGCAGGCTCTGCCTCCTGATGGTGGGAGCTAGCCCCCGACTCACACCTCCTGGGGTCCCAGGGGACTGAGAGGCAGCTGCCAGAGAAAGGACAGCATTGCCTGCCATCACTGACAAGCTTTCCAGGGCCCAAAGAGGAGAACTCACTAGGGAGAGCCTTCCTCGGTGACTCACCTGGATAGAGGTCCGAGAGCAGGCCGGAACCAGGCCTCTGCCCCATTTGGAGATGTGGTCAGCAGTGGACCCGCAGCTCCTGGGAGGGGGCACTCCCATTGTCCCCCCAAGGCAGGCAGCGTGGAGCCGGCAGGGGCCTGGCCGGTCTGAGCCTGCCGGGCCCTGGGTCCAGGCTCAGCCATCCTCGTGAGCCTTCGGGGTGCCCTTGAGCCTAAGTCAACAAATCTGGATCTGCTGGGAAATGTCCCGCCCAGCAGGCTAAATCCCAGGACCTCAGTGGGTGCTCAATAAATAGTCTTGCCCTGCCACTCCCAGAGAGCCCCTGTCTGTCAAGAGCGAGGCCCTGATGCCTCCTTTCCTCTTCTCCCTCTCCCTTTTGTGTCACCCTGTCTTACTCCCTTGATTCATCACTGCCACCCCTAGCCCCACAGCACTTAGGTACATAGCTGTAATTTATTTATAATGATAATACTTATGACATCTGTTAAGTGCTTACTATGTGCCAGGCACTGTACTAAGTGCTGGGTTGGATATAACCAACAAGCAGTATGGATTAGTGGAAGGAGCATGGGCTTGGGAGTTAGAGGTTGTGGGTTCGAATTCTGACTCCACCACTTGTCAGCTATGTGACTTTGGGGAAGTCAACTTCTCTGGGCCTCAGTTACCTCATCTGGAAAATGGTGATTAAGACTATGAGCCACATGTGGAATAATCTGATAACCTTATATCTATCCCAGCATTTAGAACAGTGCTTGGCACATAGTAAGCACTTAACAAATGCCATTATTATTATTATTATTATTGCAAGAAAATCAAATTGGGCACAGTTCCTGTGCCATGTGGGGCTCACAGTCTCAATTCCCATTTCACAGATGAGGTAACTGAGGCCCAGAGAAGTGAAATGACTTGTCCAAAGTCACACAGCAAACAAGTGTGAGCTCACTGTTGGGTAGGGACCGTCTCTATATGTTGCCAACTTGTACTTCCCGAGCGCTTAGTACAGTGCTCTGCACACGGTAAGCGCTCAATAAATACAATTGAATGAAAGTGGTGGAGCCAGGATGTGAACCCATGACCTGACTCTCAGACTCATGCTCTATCCGCCAGTAATGTCTGCCTCCCCTTTTAGACTGCATGCTCATTGTGGGCATGGAATATGTTTGTTTGTTAGATTATACTCTCCCAAGTGCCTAGTACAGTGCTCTGTGCACAGTAAGAGCTCAATAAATGCAATTGACTGACTGACTGAGCGGATGCACACCATGGAGGCTTCTGCCAGCGACCACAGAACGTCTGTCAGACCCACTCAAGCACTTTGGTTGGACCGTGAGTCTCACACCCCACCGCCCCTGGGGGAGGATGGGAAGGGGGACACCTGAGGCAGGTGGCAGCCTCCTCCCTTCTGTCTCATTTTGTTCTTTATTTAAAGTCAATTCTCAGGGATCTTTGCCTTGGGCCCCGTTGTTTCTCAGAATTGGATTTTCACCACTTACTAATTCAATATGTGTGTTTGGGATTGTTGGCTGGAGAGACCGTCAAAATTCTTCCTTCACAATTTGTTCTAATTCCATTAGAAAAGAGCTGAGTGAGAGCTCAGAACTTCCCAAACTACTAAAGGCCGTCTCAGCACTGTTTGATTCCAAGGCTCCCACATTTAACAATCAATCAATCAATCAATCGTATTTATTGAGCGCTTACTGTGTGCAGAGCACAGTACCAATCGCTTGGGAAGTACAAGTTGGCAACATATAGAGAGAGTCCCTACCCAACAGTGGGCTCACAGTCTGAAAGACAGTCTAAAAGACAGTCTAAAAGACTGTTAACATCCCGGGTGCTGTTGTATCCTCCCAGCCCTAAGAACTAACTTTCTTGGGATTGGTGGGCGTAAATCAATTTGTAACACGTATTAAGTACCCACTGTATGAAGAGTACCACACACAGCACTTGGGAGAGTACTCACGTCCACTTCCTCTATTGTATTATATTCTCCTAAGCACTTAGTATAGTGCTCTGCACAGGGTAAGCATTCAATAATTTCCACTGATTGATTAATTGATTGACTGAATAGCATTAGTAGCTCCCAAGGAGCTTACCATCTACTGTGTGCCAAGCACTGTGCTAGGCACTTGAGAGGGTACAGTGCAGTCAGTAGATAGGATCCCTTACCCCCAAGGAGCTTAGAGTCTAGCGGAGGAGACAGGCAATACAATAAATTATAGGAGAAGGCAGTACAGGAGTATATTCATTCATTCAATCATATTTATTGAGCGCTTACTGTGTGCAGAGCACTGTACTAAGCGCTTGGGAAGTACAAGTTGGCAACATGAGCTATGTCCACAAGGGTCAGGGTGTTGCTTAGGTGTCATGTCACGGGCTGAGATCATGAAGGGCAGGGATTGTTTCTCTTTGTTGCTGAACTGTAATAATAATGATGGCATTTGTTAAGCACTTACTAGGTGCCAAGCGCTGTTCAGTCATTCATTCATTCATTCAATCGTATTTATTGAGTGCTTACTGTGTGCAGAGCACTGTACTAAGCGCTTGGTAAGTACAAGTTGGCAATATATACAGACGGTCTCTACCCAACAGCAGGCTTACAGTCTAGAAGGGGGAGACAGACAACAAAACAAAACATATTAACAAAATAAAATAAATGGAACAAATATGTACAAGTAAAATAAATAGAGTAATAAATATGTACAAACATACATACATATATACAGGTGCTGTGGGGAGGGGAAGGAGGTAAGGTGGGGGGATGGGGAGGGGGAGGAGGGGGAGAAGAAGGAGGGGGCTCAGTCTGGGAAGGCCTCCTGGAGGAGGTGAGCTCTCAGTAGGACTTTGAAGGGAGGAAGAGAACTAGTTTGGCGGATGTACAGAGGGAGGGCATTCCAGGCCCTCTGTTCTAAGCACTGGGGTAGATACAAGGTGATTGGGTTGTCCCACGGAGTGCTCACGGTCTTAGTCCCCATTTTACAGATGAGGTAACTGAGACATAGCAAAGTTAAGTGACTTGCCCAAAGTTGCACAGCTGACAAGTGGCAGAGCTGGGATTTGAACCCATGACCTCTGACTCCAAAGCCCGTGCTCTTTCCACTAAGCCACGCTGCTTCCATTGGAATTGTACTTTCCAAGTGCTTAGTACAGTGCTCTGCATGCAGTAAACGCTCAATAAATACCAATGAATGAATGAATGAATGAATGAATGAATGAAGAGAGACATCATGAAATGGCATCGGCCACCCCAGGACCTCCCACTTTGGGGCTGCAAGATTTGCTGGCCGGCCTGGGGCATTGCCTGTAACCACCAGCACCCTGAGGTGAGCCCAGCTGAGCGAGGATCTGCCCCTCTCTTGGACAGTGTCAATGGGCCAGGGTCTGGAGGCACCCTGAGAGGGTCCCAGGGAGGATCTGCCAGACAGGGGCATTTTAGGGCACTTGACTCTGGGCAGGCAGAGTTTCGGAACAGCCGAGCCTCGTTGGTAAGCCAGGTGCAGGGTGGGGTCATGGAGGTCTCCCTAATAATAATAATAATATGATGGTATTTGTTAAGTGCTTACTATGTGTCAGGCACTGTACCCAGTGCTGAAGTGGATACAAGCAAATCAGGTTGGACACAGTCCCTTAACCACAAAGGGCTCACAATCTTAATCCCCATTCTACAGATGAGGTAACTGAGGCACAGAGAAGTGAAGTGACTTGCCCAAGGTCACACAGCAGAGAAGTGTCAGAGCCAGTATTAGAACCCAGGTCCAGGCCCATGCCCTATCCACTAGGCAACGCTACTTCTCAGAACAGATTTAATCCCCATTCTGCAGAGTGAGGAAACTGAGTCCCAGACACACATACACTCACGCATGTGCGCGCGCATACACACACACACACACACACACACACACACACACACACACACACACTTACTTTGCAATGGGCTGAGAATTCCATTTGAATATTTGTTAAAAAGTCCTCAGGCCTTGGGTAGCCTGCAGAACCTCTGTTCCACCTTGGCCCTGACCCTTATCCAAATCCACTCTGCAGAGCCCCGGGGGACTGTCCTGCCTATGTAAGGAAGCGCTCTTCTGGGTACAGAATTCCAAGACCTCTGGAACCTGTGCCCTGAAAGGGCTTGGGGCGGTGTCTGATGGCAGAGGAGTAGCTGAGATCACATAAAACCAACCCAGCTGAGATTGAGCCTAGCTCAAGTCCCGCCAAACCTCCTAATAATAATAATAATGATAATAATAATAATAATGGTATTTATTAAGCACTTACTATGTGCAAAGCACTGTTCTAAGCGCTGGGGAGGTTACAAGGTGATCAGGTTGTCCCACGGGGGGCTCACAGTCTTCATCCCCATTTTCCAGATGAGGGAACTGAGGCCCAGAGAAGGGAAGTGACTTGCACAAAGTCACCCAGCTGGCAGTTGGTGGAGCCGGGATTTGAACCCACGACCTCTGACTCCAAAGCCCGGGCTCTTTCCGCTGAGCCACGCTGCTTCTCTAAGCAGTGGCCCGGCCCTCCCTCAGCCTCCCCTTCTGGCCCCTCCGGCCCCCCACCTTATTTTTCTTGCCCCGGGTTTCGCCGAGGGCCAGTTCCTGTTGGAGAAGCTCGACTCTCTTGGTGAGCTATAGGTTGTGGAAGTTCAGCCTGTCCATCTCCTGCTGCAGTTTCCTCAGCGACTGGTACTTCATTTTCACTTGTTCCTTTATGGCTTATTCAGATGGAGCCCATCCAATATCTCAACCCTCCATAAAGCAGTGCCCACTGCATTCTGGGGCTGCATCAACCCATAGGTAGGGTTTTGGTATTCTGTCAACTAGTAGATGGGGTAAAGGATTCTGTCTCTTCATAAACATTACACAGGGAAAATAATTAGGACTATCACCACCAAACTTGAAGCAATAGCAATTAAACTGCCTAAGAAGCAAGCTACTGATCAATCAATCAGTCAATCATATTTAGTGAGCACCTACTTGTGTACAGAGCACTGTACTAAGCACTTGGGAGAGTACAATATAACAATGTTTGTAGATGCATTCCCTGACCACAATGAGTTTACAGTCTACTGATATAGTGATAAGTATAGTGTCTTATTCCAGTCCATACCACTTTGCTGCACGGATCAGTAAGCGCTTAACAAATGCCGTCATTATAATTATTATTATTATTAAAAACCAAAGTTGCCGGAGGCTGCGTCGCTGAGCTGCTTGTTGCCTAGGAGACCAGAGCGCCAGGGAGGGAGGCCCCTCCCCTCATTGGCCACTAACAGGTGCCTCAAAATGCTGCTCATGTGGCTCAGTGGAAAGAGCACAGGCTTTGGAGTCAAAGGTCATGGGTTCAAGTATCGGCTCCACCAACTGTCAGCTGTGTGACTTCACTTGTCTGTGCCTCAGTTACCTCATCTGTAAAATGGGGATTAAAACTGTGAG
The DNA here is from genome assembly GCF_015852505.1 of Tachyglossus aculeatus. Classification (NCBI taxonomy): domain Eukaryota; kingdom Metazoa; phylum Chordata; class Mammalia; order Monotremata; family Tachyglossidae; genus Tachyglossus; species Tachyglossus aculeatus. The sequence goes on along the minus strand of NC_052070.1, from coordinate 1,923,004 downwards.
CCCCCCGTGGGACAACATGATCACCTTGTAATCTCCCCAGCACTTAGAACAGTGCTTTGCATATAGTAAACGCTTAACATATACCATCATCATCATCATCATTTTACTAAGAACTGTTCAATCCATGTTTTCCCCCTCCTCAAGAACCTCCAATGGCTGCCCATCCACCTCAGTATCAACAGAAACTGCTTATGATAGGCTTTAAAGCATTCAATCAGCTCACCCCATTCTACCTCACCTCAATGATCTCTTACTAAAGCCTAGCTGGCACACTCCGCTCCTCTGGCACCAGCTTACCACCATGTCCCAGTCTCATCTCTTTCCCTGCCAACCCCTTTCCCATGTCCTCCCTCTAGCCTGGAACTCCCTCCCTCTTCCATATATGCCAGACCACAACTCTCTCCATCTTCAAAGCATCATTAAGGTCACATCTCCTCCAAGAGGCCTTCTCAGATTAAGTACTCCTTTTCCCAGCCTCCTCTCTCTTGTACATTGACTACACACTTAGAACTGTGACCTTTGGGCATCTGATATTTGCCCCACCCTCAATCCCACAGCACTTCTGTACATATCTTTAAATTATACATTACAAATTACTTATATTAAAAGCTGGTTGTGGGCAGGGATTGTCTCTGTTGCTGAATTGTACTTTCCAAGTGCTTAGTACAGTGCTCTGCACACAGTAAGCATTCAATCATGTTTATTGAGCATTTCCTGTGTGCAGAGCACTGTACTAAGCACTCAATGAAAATGATTGAATGAATGAATGAATCTGTCTCCCCCGTAGACTGTAAACTCAGTGTAAGCAGGGAACGTATCTGCTAACTCTGTGGTGTTGTACTCTCCCAAGTGCATAGGACAGTGCTTGGCACATAGCAGAGTGGCTTAGTTGGATAGAGCACAGGCTCAGGAGTCAGAAGGACCTGGGTTCTAATCCCAGCTCTGCCACATGTCTGTTGTGTGACCTGGGGCAAGTCACTTCACTTCTCTGGCTCTCCCTTACCTCATCTGCAAAATGGGGATTAAGAATGTGAGCCCCATGTAGGACAGGGGCCGTGTCCAACCTGATCAACTTGCATCTACCTCAGCACTTAGAATATTGCTTGGCACATAGCATGGCTCAGTGGAAAGAGCATGGGCTTTGGAGTCAGAGGTCATGTGTTCAAATCCCAGCTATGCCAATTGTCAGTTGTGTGACTTTGGGCAAGTCACTTAGCTTCTCTGTGCCTCAGTTACCTTATCTGTAAAATGGGGATTAAGATTGTGAGCCCCACGTGGCACAGCCTGATTGCCTTGTATCCCCCTAGGGCTTAGAACAGTGTTTTGCACATTGTAAGTGCTTAACAATTACCATCATTATTATTATTATTAAAGTAAGCACTTAAAAAGTACCATACTTATCATTATTATTATTATTATTATTGCATAGAAATTGCTCAATAAATACCAATGATTAATTGGTTGATTGATTAAGTATTCAGGATCTGGGAACATGACTGCTAATTCTGTTGTACTCTTCCAAGCACTTAGTATAGTGCTCTGCACAATCAATCAGTGGTTGATTGATACAGGGACAGGGACAGATACAGGGGTGGCTACAGTGACAGATACAGGTGGATACAGGGAGGGACTACTACAGTGGTGGATACCAGGGGAGGAAACAGTGGCCAACGCAGTGGCAAATACAGCTGCTGATACAGGGCTAGGGACGGGGCAGATAGAGCTGCCAGGCAGTGCCCCAGCCTCCACTGCCCTGCAAGTCTTTGGCAATGGCTGCCACAGGGCTTTAAGAAGCCACCACCCCTGGTTGGGCAGGGGAGTGAGGTCTGCTCTGTTCCATGGCTTCTGTCCTCAAAGAGGACCCAGAGAAGCTCCTCTCACTGGGTGGTAGGTCTCGTCCCCAGCCCTTCTCTCCAGCTTGTTGTTCCAGAAATATGGGCTTGGCTAGGGAGCAAACAAAAGCTTACAGTCACCCCCCTCTCCTCCTCCCACCCCACCAGCTCAGATTTCCCCTAGCCCTCACCCAGACCAGCAGCTTAGAACCTCCCATCACCCTTCACCCAGCCCACCATCTTTTTACCAACCAGAGCAATCCTTGTGCAGAGGACAAAGACAAACAAAGGGAAACTAAAAACTGAATTTGGACTTTCAAGTTCGTATCTATTTCTGAATTACCATTTGGCTTGGTTCAGTGCTGGACACACAGTACTCAATAAATACCATTGATTGATTAATCGATGGCTGGATTGATTTAACTCTTAGGTGGCTTGAGGGAAAGATTAATCCATCTGCCCTCCAACAGACCCAAACGGTGAGGAAAATTTTGACTGGGCATGGTGCATTCGCTGAGCCGGCGTGACGAGCTTGGGTCCGGGATGAGAAGCCCCTCTGCCTGTGGACCAGATGCCCAGCTGGATGGAAAGGAATCAATCAATCAATCGTATTTATTGAGCACTTACTATGTGCAGAGCACCGTACTAAGCGCTTGGGAAGTACAAATTGGCATCACATAGAGACAGTCCCTACCCAACAGTGGGCTCACAGTCTAAAAGGGGGAGACAGAGAACAGAACCAAACATACCAACAAAATAAAATAAGTAGGATAGAAATGTACAAGTAAAATAAATAAATAGAGTAATAAATATGTACAACCATATATACATATATACAGGTGCTGTGGGGAAGGGAAGGAGGTAAGACGGGGGGATGGAGAGGGGGACGAGGGGGAGAGGAAAGAAGGGGCTCAGTCTGGGAAGGCCTCCTGGAGGAGGTGAGCTCTCAGCAGGGCCTTGAAGGGAGGAAGAGAGCTAGCTTGGAGATGATGTAGATATCAAACCAATGTCCATAGAGGTGGCCAGCTTGCTGATTTGGGGAAGAAAAGGATAAACAGCAAAATGATGAATTTGGATGTGTTAAAAGTGTTTCAGTGGGGATAATTGACTCTTTGAAAGAGAACTGACTTATGAATTCAATATCCAACCCACTGCCGATACCGCAGAAATGGTTTACAAGCTGAGGGCCAGCGGGACAGTCGCTGGCTCTTGCCTTCTGCTGCACGTTCCGCAGGGCAGGACTGACTCTGGGCTCTGTGGCAGAGCCAAAATCAAGTCTGCATGCTCCCGCCACCAATGGGAACTTCTGGTTGCTTGTTACTTTTACAGGCAAATTGATCCTTGGGCTCAAAAGATTCTTCAACCATCACTGTCCAGCCACACCCAGTATCTAGCGTAAGTACTGGGAACTCTCCAGGTGTGACCCTGAGAGGTTTGGCTTCCCCTTACTAGTCATTTTTTAATTGTCTGCCTCCTCCACTAGACTGTAAACTCCTTCATTCATTCATTCATTCAATCGTATTTACTGAGCGCTTTCTGTGTGAAAAGCACTGTACTAAGCACTTGGGAAGTACAAGTTGGCAACATATAGAGACAGTCCCTACCCAACAGCAGACTCACAGTCTAGAAGGGGGAGACAGACAACAAAACAAAATATATTAACAAAATAAAATAAATGGAATAAATATGTACAAGTAAATAGAGTAATAAATATGTACAAACATATATACATATATATATAGGTGCTGTGGGGAGGGGAAGGAGATAAGGTAGGGGGGATGGAGGGGGGAGGAGGGGGAGAGGAAGGAGGGGTCTCAGTTTGGGAAAGCCTCCTGGAGGAGGTGAGCTCTCAGTAGGGCTTTGAAGGGAGGAAGAGAGCTAGCTTGGCGGATGTGTGGAGGGAGGGCATTCCAGGGAGGGCATCTGTTCAGCTCCTAAACATGGAGTGAGAGCATGGACAATTCAAATAACTGAGATGTACAATCAATCAATCAATCATATTTATTGAGCGTTTACTGTGTGCAGAGCACTGTACTAAGCGCTTGGGAAGTACAAGTTGGCAACATATAGAGACAGTCCCTACCCAACAGTGGGTTCACAGTCTAAAAGGGGGAGACAGAGAACAGAACCAAATATACTACCAAAATAAAATAAATAGAATAGATATGTACAAGTAAAATAAATAAATAAATAAATAAATAGAGTAATAAATATGTACAAACATATATACATATATATATACAGGTGCTGTGGGGAAGGGAAGGAGGTAAGATGGGGGGGATGGAGAGGGGGACGAGAGGGACAAGTGCTTAGTACAGTGCCAGTGTTTAGTACAGTGCTCTGCACACAGTGAACACTCAATAAATACAATTGAATGAATGAACATAGGTGTGAGTGGACAACTAAGTCTCTCATTCATTCCACTAAAAGTCTCTTTCATTCATTTGTTCATTTAATCATATTTATTGAGACTTTACTGTGTGCAGAGCACTGGACAAAGTGCTTGGGAGAGGGCAATATAATAATAAACAAATTCCCTGCCCACAACGAGCTTACATTCTAGAGGGAGAGACAGGCATGAAAATAAAGAAAGTAATGACAGAAATGGACATAAGTGCTGTGGGTCTGGGAGAGGGGTTGAATCAAGGGAACAAGCTAAGGAGATGCAGAAGGGAGTGGGAGATGAGGAAAAGTGAGGCTGTCAGGGAAAGCCTCTTGGAGAAGCTGTGCCTTCAGTAAGGTTTTGAAGCTGGGGGAGAGTAATTGTGTATTAAATTTGAGGAGGGAGGGGGCTCCAGGCCAGAAGTAGGGCACGGACAAGGGGTCAGTGGTGAGATAGACAAGATCGAGGTGCAACGTGTCCACACAAATCAAATTTCCAGGCAGTCTTCTTCTCCACTCCAAATATTTCTGTAACCAACCTGAATAACCTCGCTCCCCAGAGTTCTCTGGGGCCCTTGCTGTCGATGCCACCAAAGGGATTGGAATCAGCTGTTCCGTTTGGGGACACACTGACACGCTCAGCCCAGGACACTCTCTTCTTGGACAAATGTTAAGAATGTGCACATACAGGCAAGGGCATCAGTGGGCCAGCATATTGGCCTTAGCACCTGGTGGATCCTCATGCCTGATTTCAGTCAGCCTGGCCAGGTTTAGCCCTGGGCATGCCAGATGGAAGAACACAAATCCTCCCCTCCCTGGAGGGCCCACCCCCATTAGATCCTTATGGGAAGCAACGGGCCCAGGTGGAGAGAGTCCCAGCCTGGGAATCAGTGGATCTGAGTTCTAATACCAGATCCACCACTTCCCTGCTGTGTGGGCTTGGGCACGTCACTTAATTTCTCTGTGCCTCAGTTTTCTCATCTGCAAAATGGGGATTAAATACCTGTTTTCACTCCAACTCAATAATAATAATAATAATAATGCTATTTCTTAAGTTCTTTGGTTGAACGCAGTCTCTGTGTCACTTGGGGCTCACAGTTTTAATCCCTGTTTTATAGATGAGGAAACTGAGGCACAGACAAGTGAAGTGACTTCCCCAAGGTCACCCAGCAGACAAGTGGTGGAGCTGAGATTAGAACCCAAGTTTTTCTGGCTCCCAGGCCCATGGTCTATCCACTACACCATGCTGCTTCTCGTATTTAGATTGTGAGCCCCATGTGGAACAGGAACTATATCCCATCTGCTTATATTTTATCTACCCAAGTACTGGCACATATTAAGCACCTAACCTATACCACAGGGATTACAGAATCATAGCAGTGACAATATGTACTGAGTGCCCATGGGGCGCCATGCACTGTACTGAGAGCTGGGGAAATTGCATTAGAAGAACAAGGCACGTTTCCTACCCTTAAAGAGCTTGCACTCTAACATGTTGGGGGACAGATATCGGAATACTGGCAAGGAGAGAAATCAGAGGAAATAATTCCTATCCCTTGGTTTGATGCCGATGCACGGGTGCAGAGGAAGGGCAAAGCCAAAGTCAGCTTTGTGACCTTGGGCAAGTTACTTCACTTCTCTGTTCCTCAGTTACCTCATCTGTAAAATGGGGACAGACTGGGAGCCCCACATGGAACAATTTGACAACTTTGTATCTACCCCAGCTGGTCCAGGAGGGAGAGGGACTGAGCTAATGGTGAGAGAGAGAGAGATGAGACGAAGCGAGGCACAGTGAGTAGATTGACTAGCCATGAATGCCCTGCCCATTTTCCAACAGGTCAGGATGCTGGCCATCATCACAGTGATGATGATGATGATGATAATGGTGGCCATCATTAAGTGCTTCCTATGTTCCAGACACTATACTCAGTGCTGGAGTAGAGACAAGGTAATCAAGTCAGACACAGTCTCTGTCCCACTTGGGGCTCACAGTTTATGGGGAAGGGAGAACAAGTATTTAAATCCCTTTTTACAGGAGAGGAAACTGAGGCCCAGAAAAGCTAACTGACTTATCCAAGGTCACACGGCCGGCAAGTGGCAGAGTCAGGATTAAAACCCAGGTCCACTGACTCCCAGCCCCTGGCTTGTTCCCTTAGGCCAAGCTGTTTCTTAGGACCTGAGAGTGTGAACACAACAGCTGAATGCAATGACTTTTTCTTTTATGGTATTTGTTAAGTGTTTACGACATGCCAGGCACTGTACTAAGCTCTGGGGTCTTGTCTTGTCTTATGCCCTCCAATCATTTCTGACCCATAGCAACACCACAGACACATGCAAAGCACTGTTCTAAGCACTGGGGAGGTTACAAGGTGATCAGGTTGTCTCATGGGGGGGCTCACAGTTTTAATCCCCATTTTCCAGATGAGGTAACTGAGGCACAGAGAAGTGAAGTGCCTTGCCCAAAGTCACACAGCTGACAGGTGGTGGAGCCGGGCTTTGAACCCATGACCACTGACTCTCAAGCCCGTGCTCTTCCCACTGAGCCACGCTGCTTCTCATCTCTCCCAGAGAGAGGCTTCTCATCTCTCCCAGACACTACTCTCCCAGAACGCCACACCTCCATCTGCAATCGTTCCAATAGTGGATCCAGAGAGTTTTCCGGGTAAAAATCCAGCAGTGGTTTACCACTGCCGCCTTCCACGCAGTAAACTTGTGTCCCCACCCTCGACTCTCTCCCACGCCGCTGCTGCCCAGCACAGGTGAGTTTTGACTTGTAGCAGATTGCCTTCCACTCGCTAGCCACTGCTCAAGCCAGGAATGGAATGGGTAGGCCTCTGCTTGATTCCCCCTTCCATAGCCGAAACTGGTAGAGGAATGGAAACTCTCCAGGTGCGACCCTGAGAGGAGAAGCGCTGGGGTAGATACAGGTTAATCTAGGGCCCAGACTGAGCCCCTTCCTCCCAGACTGAGCCCCTTCCTTCCTCTCCCCCTCGTCCCCCTCTCCATCCCCCCATCTTACCTCCTTCCCTTCCCCACAGCACCTGTATATATGTCTGTACATATTTATTACTCTATTTATTTATTTATTTTACTTGTACATATCTATTCTATTTATTTTATTTTGCTAGTATGTTTGGTTTTGTTCTCTGTCTCCCCCTTTTAGACTGTGAGCCCACTGTTGGGTAGGGACCGTCTCTGTATGTTGCCAATTTGTACTTCCCAAGCGCTTAGTACAGTGCTCTGCACATATTAAGCGTTCAATAAATACGATTGATGATGATGAAGTTAATCAGGTTGGACACAGTCAGTGTCTCACAAGGGGCTCACAATCTTAATCTCTGGTTTACAGATGAGGTTACTGAGGTCACACAGCAGACAACTGGCCGAACAAAGATTTGGAAACTAGGTCCTTCTGACCCCCAAGCCCATGCTCTATCCAACTGGCCAAACTGCTTCTCTCCTGATCGCTTTGGGAAAGCAGCGTGGCTCAGTGGAAAGAGCCCGGCTTGGGAGTCAGAGGTCATGGGTTCTAATCCCGGCACCGCCGCTTGTCAGCTGTGTGACTTTGGGCAAGTCACTTCACTTCTCTGGGCCTCAGTTCCCGCATCTGTAAAATGGGGATTAGGACTGTGAGCCCCAAGTGGGACAACCTGATCACCTTGTATCATCCCCAGCGCTTAGAACAGTGCCTTGCACATAGTAAGTGCTTAACAAATGCCATCATTATTATTATTATTATTATCCCTGGATCCCCATGAAGACCAGGGATCCGAGGCAGGTTTCCATGATGCACCTTAATAGTAACAATTATGGTACAAGGTTGGAGTCAGAGGTCATGGGTTCTAATCCCGGCTCCGCCGCTTGTCAGCTGTGTGACTTTGGGCAAGTCACTTCACTTCTCTGGGCCTCAGTTCCCTCATCTGGAAAATGGGGATTAGGACTGTGAGCCCTACGTGGGACAACCTGATCATCTTGTATCCTCCCCAGTGCTTAAAACCGTGCCTTGCACATAGTAAGCACTTAACAAATGCCTTCATTATTATTATTATCCCTGGATCCCCATGAAGACCAGGGATCCGAGGCAGGTTTCCATGATGCACCTTAATAATAACAATTATGGTACAAGTTTACAATCTAGAGTCTTCTGGGTTCTAATCCCAGCAAAGTGTGAGCTCATCGTAGGCAGGGAAGGTGTGTATATGCACATTGAGAAGCAGTTTGGTTTAGTGGAAAGAGCACGGGCTTGGGAGTCGGAGGATATGGGTTCTAATTCCTGCTCTGCCTCTTGTCTACTGGGTGACCTTGGGCAAACCACTTAACTTCTATGTGCTGTGTGACCTTGGGCAAGTCACTTAACTTCTCTGCGCCTCAGTTACCTCATCTGTAAAATGGGGATTAAGACCGTGAGCCCTGCATGGGACAACCTGATTACCTTGTAACTACCCCAGCGCTTAGAACAGTACTTGGCACTCAGTAAGCGCTCAACAAGCCCGTTGTTGGGTAGGGACCATCTCTGTTGGCGAATTGTACTTTCCCAGTGCTTAGTACAGTGCTCTGTACACAGTAAGCGCTCAATAAATATGATTGAATGAATGAACAAATACCAATCAATCAATCAATCAATCAATCCTATTTATTGAGCGCTTATTGTGTGCAGACCACTGTACTAAGCACTTGGGAAGTACAAGTTGGCAACATATAGAGACAATCCCTACCCAACAGAGGGCTCACAGTCTAGAAGGAGGAGACAGAGAACAAAACCAAACATATTAACAAAATACAATAAATAGAATAGATATGTACAAGTAAAATAAATAGAGTAATAAATATGTACAAACATATACACATATATGCAGAGAAGCAGCGTGGCTCAGTGGAAAGAGCACGGGCTTTGGAGTCAGAGGTTATGAGTTTGAATCCCAGCTCCGCCACTTGTCAGCTGTGTGACACTGGGCACGTCACTTAGTTACCCCATCTGTAAAATGGGGATTAAGACCGTGAGCCCCACGTGGGACAACCTGATCACCTTGCATTCCCCCAGAGCTTAGAACAGTGCTTTGCACATAGTAAGCGCTTAACAAATGCCATTATTATTATACATACAGGTGCTGTGGGGAAGGGAAGGAGGTAAGACGGGGGGATGGAGAGGGGGACGATGGGGAGAGACGCATTGTTATATTGTACAAACAGTGCAGTGCCCTTTTAGACTGTGAGCCCACTGCTAGGTAGGGACTGTCTCCATATGTTGCCAATTTGTACTTCCCAAGCGCTTAGTACAGTGCTCTGCACATAGTAAGCGCTCAATAAATACGATTGATGTTAGAGTAAGTGCTCAATAACTACGATTGACTGGTTGCCTGATATGTGACCTCGGGGAAGTCACTTCCCTTCTCTTTGCCTTACTTTGCACATAGTAAGTGCTTAAGAAATGTCATTACTATTATTATTACCTCATCTGTAAAATGGGTATTAAGGCCGTGGGCCCCATGTGGGACAGGGACTGTGTGCAACGTGTTTAGCCTGTATCTACCTCAGTGTCGAAAACAGAAGAAGCGCTTCACAAATACCATAGGGGGGAAGAGAGCCAGTCTCTTAAACGTGGGATGGGGGCGCCCTCTGGTGGAGAGATTGAAAGTCGCACTTGAGTGTCCCACTGAAGGAAAGCCCGCGGAGGACCTGAAGAATCAATCAATCAATCAATCGTATTTATTGAGCGCTTACTGTGTGCAGGGCACTGTACTAAGCGCTTGGGAAGTACAAGTTGGCAACAGATAGAGACGGTCCCTACCCAACAGTGGGCTCACAGTCTAGAAATATACACCTGTATATATACCTGTATATATGTATATATGTTTGTACATATTTATTACTCTATTTATTTATTTATTTATTTTACTTGTACATATCTATTCTATTTATTTTATTTTGTTAGTATGTTTGGTTTTTTTCTCTGTCTCCCCCTTTTAGACTGTGAGCCACTGTAAGCGCTCAATAAATACGATTGATTGATTGATTGATTGATTGAAAGGAGCTCAGGATACCAGTTCGACTGGTTTACTGGCCTCCGGGGCTGTTCTCCTTTGATCGTGACAAATAGCAGGGTCATTGTTCATAAAGACGGTTGTTACCCTTCCGGGGGCCTTTCGAAAGCCATCGGGTTTAAATCAGAACTGGTTTTTGTATAGGAAATCTACACCATAAATAAGAAATTGGTCCCTGAACCGGAGTCAGTGACCTTATTTTTAGCCCAGATATCCAGCATTATGTACTCAATCAAACCTAGAAGAGTATTAGGGTTACATTAATGTGCCTTGTTTAGACTGAATTAGAGAAGTTCCACAATAAAGTAACCGATTTTGATTTAATAATAATAATGATGGAATTTATTAAGCACCTACTATGTGCAAAGCGCTGTTCTAAGCGCTGGGGAGGTTACAAGATGATCAGATTGTCCCACAGGGCGCTCACAGTCTTAATCCCCATTTTACAGATGAGGTGACTGAGGGATAACTGACTGGCCCAAAGTCACACAGCTGACAATTGGCAGAGCTGGGATTTGAACTCATGACCTCTGGCTCCAAAGCCCGTGCTCTTTCCACTGAGCCACACTGCTTATTGGAAGTAAAACATTAATCTTCCCAGAAGACTCCTTTTGGTAGCGGTGGTCATAATAATAATAATTTTGCTAAGCCTGCTGAGATGGAGTAATAACCTCTTTAGCCCACTAACCACCCCTGCCCCCCAATGCAGGAACGAATGAGGTCAGGATAGAGTAAAAATACCCTCTCAGCCCAGCCCTACAGACAGGATTTTGGGGTAATTAAGTAACCTCGAAAAACTCCCAGCTACTAAGCCAGTAAGCAGATCAAAGCCTCCTTGCAAAAAAAAAACCCTTATTCTCCCAAACCCAGCCACTACCATGATCCAAAGACAACCAGCCTTGAAAAAGGTGGGGCCCTGCAGGCTTATATAGGGCAGGAAGAGTGTGGGGTGGGGCGTGTGTGCCTTAGTCACTAATTCCCCTGATTGGAAGCAGCTGGGGTAGAAATCAGTTGTCCCTGAGAGATGGTCCAGCTGCATCATTGGATGGGGTATGGCTGCCAAAAAGATAAGAGTAGGATAGGTAGGCCTTTCCAGACTGAGCCCCCTTTTTCCTCTGCTCCTCCTCTTCTCCCCATCGCCCCTACTCCCTCCCTCGGAGCTACCCGCTTCCCTGCCTCTTGTGTATATCTGTACAGAATTATTATTCTATTTCTTTTATTAATGATGTGTATATATCTATAATTCTGTTTATCTATTCTGATGCTAGTGACGCCTACTTGTTTCGTTTTGTTGTCTGTCTCCCCTTCTAGACTGTGAGCCCATTGTCGGGTAGGGATTGTCTCTATCTGTTGCCAAATTGTACTTTCCAAGCGCTTAGTACAGTGCTCTGCACATAGTAAGTGCTCAATAAATACAGTTGAATGAATGAATGAATAATTTTGGTATTTGTTAAGCGAATACTATGTTACTATGTGCCAAGCACTGTACTAAGCGCAGGGGGTGATAGAAGGTAATCAGGTTGAACCACATGGAGCTCACAGTCTTAATCCCCATTTTCCAGATGAGGGAACTGAGGCACAGAGAAGTTAAGTAACTTGCCCAAAGTCACACAGCTGGAGGAGCCAGGATTAGAACCCACGACCTCTGACTCCCAAGCCCGTGCTCTTTCCTCCAAGCCATGCTGCTTCTCAATGGTCATGGAAGTAGTAGATACAGAATAGCAGAATAGAGAAGCAGCGTGGCTCAGTGGAAAGAGCATGGACTTTGAAGTCAGAGGTCATGGGTTTGAATCCCGGCTCCACCACGAGTCTGCTGTGTGACCTTGGGCAAGTCAATTAACTTCTCTGAGCCTCAGTTACCACATCTGTAAAAATGGGTATTAAGACTGTGAGCCCCACGTGGGACAACTTGATCACACTGTACCCCCCCATTGCTTAGAACAGTGCTTTGCACATAGTAAGCGCTTAACAAATGCCATCATTATTATTAATAGCCTGATGGAAAGCACACAGGCCTGAGAGTTAGGGGACCTAGGTTCTAATACCAGCTCTGACACCTGTCACCTGCCTGCTAAGCAAGTCACTTCACTTCCCTAGATCTCAGTTTTCTCATCTGTAAAATAGGGATTCAATACTTGGTCTCCCTCCTTCTTAGACTGTGAGCCCTGGGTGGAACATTGTCTGTGCCTGACTGAATTTTCTTGAATTTACCCCAGCACTTACTACGGTGCTTAACACATAAGCTCTTAACAAATCCCACTGGTGGTGGTGGTGGTGGTAGTAGTGGTAGTAGTAGTAGTAGGGAAGCAGCATGGTGTAATGGATAGATCACAGGCCTCGGAGGTAAAAGGTTATGGGTTCTAATCCCAGCTCTTCCACTTGTCTGCTGTGTGACTTTGGGCAAGTCACTTCACTTCTCTGTGCCTCTGTTACCTCATCTGTAAACTGGCGATCGAGCCTGTGAGCCCCACGTGGAACAGGGAGTGTGTCCAACCCTATTTGCTTGTATCCACCCTAGTGCTTAGCACAGTGCCTGGCACATAGTAAGTACTTAAAATTACCATAATCATTATTAGTAGTAAAAGTATTAAGTACCTACTGTGTGCAGAGCATCATACTAAACACTGGGAAATAATTCACGGGTGAGAATTTGACAGAATTCTTCCCCTTCCCACTGTGGTGGTAGACCTGGACTTTTATACATTGTTCTGCATGGGACCACTCTTCCACTTCCCACTGAGGTGTGATTTATCAAAAAGAGACTGTCCACCATAATAATCATAATAATGGCATTTATTAAGCTTTTACTATGTGCAAAGCACTGTTCTAAGTGCTGAAGAGGTTACAAGGTGATCAGGTTGTCCCACGGGGGCTCACAGTTTTCATCCCCATTTTCCAGATGAGGGAACTGAGGCACAGAGAAGTTAAGTGACTTGCCCAAAGTCACACAGCTGACAAGTGGTGGAGCCGGGATTCAAACCCACGACCTCTGACTCCAAAGCCCGGGCTCTTTCCACTGAGCCACGCTGCTTCTCCATTCTTTTAGACTGTGAGCCCACTGTTGGGTAGGGACTGCCTCTATATGTTGCCAACTTGTACTTCCCAAGCGCTTAGTACAGTGCTCTGCACACAGTAAGCGCTCAATAAATACGATTGATTGATTGATTGATTCTCCATAGTTATCTGCTCCCAAAGCAATCCCTCAAAACACCACAGTTCTAGCTTTCCCAACAATCTCTGACTCCCCCACGCTGCCAGGAACCCCACAGTCCATTAACGCAGCCCATCATCTGTTCTACCTGCCCCCCCGCCCACCCCTGACCTCTGCCAGGATGATAAGACCTTGGGCTCCGGGAGGGGCAGACAGCATCTCTAGCCACACTGGTAAATTAGCAAGGGAATCTTCCAAAAACCTGATGCAATCTGGTATGTGCAGAGAAAGCACCCTACTCTGTTCACCCTCCCTTCTGCAAAACCTACAGACTTGAGTCTGTAACCCTTAAACATTTTGATACTGACACCATCCCCAGCCCCAAAGAACCTAAAGACATATCAAAAAAATCAATCAGTGGTATTCCAGTGTGTACTGTATGCAGAGAGAGCACTTTACTAAGTAATAAGGAGGGTACAATATAACAGAGTTGATTGATAAGTTCCCTGCCCACAAGGGGATTATGCGTCCCCTGTCTATAATTTACTTTCACAATAATAATAACTGTGGTATCCATTAAGCATTTACTAAGTGCCAAGCACTGTTCCAAACACTGGGCTAGATACATGGTAGTTAGGTCGAACCACAGTTCCTTTCCCCACATGGGGCTCACAGTCATTTTAAAGAGAAGGTTACTAAGGCAAAGAGAAGTGAAGTGACTTGCCCAAGGTCACACAGCAGACTTTAGAAGTCACATCCTCTGACTTCCCGCCGTGCTTTTTCCCCAAGGCCACACTGCTTATCCACTTATCTGCTGCTTTCATGTTTGTCTCCCCTGCTAGACTGTGAGTTCCTTGAGGCCAGGGAGCATGTTACTTGTACATATCTATTCTATTTATTTTATTTTGTTAGTATGTTTGGTTTTGTTCTCTGTCTCCCCCTTTTAGACTGTGAGCCCACTGTTGGGTAAGGACTTTCTCTATATGTTGCCAATTTGTATTTCCCAAGCGCTTAGTACAGTGCTCTGCACATAGTAAGCACTTAATAAATACGATTGATGATGATGATGTCTGCCAACTCTGCTGCATTGGACTCTCACAAACACTTAGTATGGTGCTTTCACACAGTTAGCACTCACTAAGTACCACTGATTGAAAAATTTCATCTCTGCCACTGGGCCTGGGGAACAACCTTGCCTGGAGTAGGTTAGGCTCCTCACCTGCCGACTGTGTGAGAAGCACCTCCTGTCTTCAGTGCTCTGCACACAGTAAGCGCTCAATAAATACGATTGAATTAATGAAATCTGGGATTATTCCTTGCCTGTGTCCTGCCTCAGCTGGCTGAGCCCAGGACCTGTCCTGGGGCATGAAGAGGGGAAGCAAGAATATAGAAAAATTCAAGGGGGAAAAAATGAGTTAAATCAAAGGAACCATTTTGGAATCTAGATGATCATGATTATTACAATGCTGATCTCATCCCCAGACTCCGTGGGATGGGTGGGACAAGGGGCCATGGGCTCCCAAAGAGCCGCCCTGACCTTCGACCTGGTGCTCTGAGCTGGAGGTCCCAGGGATCAGGGCGAGGGCACGTGGGGGTTTGGTGTGAGCTCTCCTCACCTCTGATGGTGGGTTTACCCCCTGACCAAGCACATCTCAGGCTCCTGGCTGAGGTTGCCACCTCCACTGCCTCAGCCCCTCAGCTGGGCGGCCTCAGGGTAGCCCCCAGCTTCAGGAGGCCAGTGGGCAGGCTATATATACATATATACAGGTGCTGTGGGGAGGGGAAGGAGGTAAGGGGGGGGGGGATGGAGAGGGAGAGGAGGGGGAGAGGAAGGAGGGGGCTCAGTGTGGGAAAGCCTCCTGGAGAAGGTGAGCTCTCAGTAGGGCTTTGAAGGGAGGAAGAGATCTAGCTTGGCGGATGTGCAGAGGGAGGGCATTCTGGGGAAGGACGATTTCCGGAGGTTGACGGCGGGACAGGCGAGAACAAAATGTATTTATTTATTTATTTTACTTGTACATATTTATTCTATTTATTTTATTTTAATATGTTTTGTTTTGTTGTCTGTCTCCCCCTTCTAGACTGTGAGCCCGCTGTTGGGTAGGGACCGTCTCTATATGTTGCCAACTTGTGCTTCCCAAGCGCTTAGTACAGTGCCCTGCACACAGTAAGCGCTCAATAAATACAATTGAATGAATGAATGAATTAATGAATAATAATATTAATAATTGTGACATTTGTTAAGCTCTTACTATGTGCCGGTCACTGTGCTAAGTGCTGGAGTGAATGCAAGCAAATCAGTTTGCTTGTCCCTGTCCCACAGGGGGCTCATAGACTTAATCCCCATTTTACAGATGAGAAGTGAAGTGAGGCCCAGAGAAGTGAAATGACTTGCCTAAGGCCACTTAGCAGACAAGTGGCAGAGCCAAGATTAGAACTCATGACCTTTCAACTCCCAGGCCCATGCTCTATCCACTAGACCACAGGTTGGGTGGGCAGCGACTCCAGGCATCAGCTACAGATCCAAGGACTCCAAGACCAGCTGCTGGAACAAGCCACTGAGATCTGGGGAACTGACCACATTAGCATGAACACCAATAGGCCTCCATAACTACTTACCAATAACCAAGTATCAAGTCAACGATGCCAGACTCGGCCAACACAAAATACAGCAACACAACCCGGGGATAGCCTCTTTGTGGCCGGGACTGAGGACCCCATGTTGGCCTTCTCAGCTACACGTGTACATTCATAGGTGGAACTTTATCATCCATGGTACCTTCCAGGTATACTAAGGACAACTCTATATGTATATATTCAATAATCACATATTTAAATCCCAACCCTGACCTAAGGGGCCATATCTTGGGGAGTCGAAAGTGGGATCTGGGGTGGAGCTGAAAAAGTGGACAGGTCAGGTTAAGGGGGAAGAAGGGGAAATGTATGTGGAGGGAAGGAAGGAGGGAGGAAGGAAGGGAGGGAAGAAGAAAGGAAGGGAGACAGAGAGAGTGAGAGAGAAGAGTGCTAGAAAGAAAAGCAAGACAACAGAGTTGGGGGAAAGAGAAAGAAACAAGGAGAAAGGCAGAGAAAAGCTGGGGCCAAGGAGATAAGGGGAGCAAATTATAATAATACCTTGTGTTCTCAGGTCTCTTCATGTCAAATTTCTTGAGTTTCATGTCAAATATCTCTTTTTCTCCTTATAACATCCCTGCAGGAGGGTCAGTAGGAACTGGGTTCTAATCCTGATCCCACCACGTGTTCATTGTGTCACCTCGGGGAAGTCACTTAACTTCTCTGGGCTTCAGTTGCCTCATCCGCAAAATGGGCATTAAGACTGTGGAACCTCATATGGGACAGGGACTGTGTCCAATCTGATTAGCTTGTACCTGCCCCAGCACTTAGAAACAATAATAATAATAATGGCATTTATTAAGCACTTACTATGTGCAAAGCATTGTTCTAAGCACTGGGGAGGTTACAAGGTGATCAGGTTTTCCCACATGGGGCTCACAGTCTTACTCCCCATTTTCCAGAGGAGGTAACTATGGCACAGTGAAGTGAATTGACTTGCCCAAAGTCACACAGCTGACAATTGGAGGAGCCGGGATTTGAACCCATGATCTCTGACTCCAAAGCCCGTGCTCTTTCCACTGAGCCACGCTGACACAGAGTAAGCACTTGACAAATACCATAATTAATTAAATACCTTTTAATTAAAAAAAAAAAAAACATCTCCTGGCTGTCAGGACGCTTTCCTAGAGCTTCTGTAAGACTCACCCACTTCCACCCACTGGGGAACTGGATTTTCTGACCCACCCATGCTATCTAAACACCTTTTCCCCCGGTCAGCCCATCGTTTCAGTCCAGAAACCAGAAACAAGCTCTAGAAACCAGAAATCTGCTCTGAGCCCTGGGTGGAGTAGTTCCCTCCCCAGATGCTTGCACTGTCCTGCTTCTTCTACTAGTCACATGGGCTCCAGTGTCCCATGGCAAGCCCATTGCTATCGCCCAGTGATCAATCAATCAATCAATCCATCGTATTTATTGAGCGCTTACTGTGTGCAGAGCACTGTACTAAGCGCTTGGGAAGTACAAGTTGGCAACATATAGAGACGGTCCCTACCCAACAGCGGGCTCACAGTCTAGAAGGGGGAGACAGAGAACAAAACAAAACATACTAACAAAATAAAATAAATAGAATAGATATGTACAAGTAAAATAAATAAATTAATAGAGTGATCACCAGGATGCCACCGGCTGGGTTCTCCTGCAACCCAGGCTTTACTGCTCCCAATTCTCCCTTCTCAGTCAGCCAATCAGGGATACGTACTGAGCGCTTACTGGGTTCAGAGCACTGTGCTAAGCGCTGGGGAGAGTAAAATAGAGCTAATAAGCAATCCCTGACCTCAGGGTGCTCCCAGTCTACTGTGCACACTATATGAAGCGCTTGGGAGAGGACAATAGAGTTAGACATGATCCCTGCCCTCAGTGAACTTACAGTCAGTCTACTGTGCAGAACTCTTTTTCAAGCACTTGGCAGAGTATAATAATAATAATAATAATAGCGTTTATTAAGCACTTACTATGTGCAAAGCACTGTTCTAAGCGCTGGGGAGGTTACAAGGTGATCAAGTCATCACCCCGGCCCATGTCATCCCCCGGTCCTGGAATGCCCTCCCTCTGCCCATCCGCCAAGCTAGCTCTCTTCCTCCCTTCAAGGCCCTACTGAGAGCTCACCTCCTCCAGGAGGCCTTCCCAGACTGAGCCCCTTCCTGCCTCTCCCCCCTCGTCCCCCTCTCCATCCCCCCATCTTACCTCCTTCCCTTCCCCACAGCACCTGTATATATGTATATATGTTTGTACATATTTATTACTCTATTTATTTATTTATTTTACTTGTACATACCTATTCTACTTATTTTACTTTGTTAGTATGTTTGGTTTTGTTCTCTGTCTCCCCCTTTTAGACTGTGAGCCCACTGTTGGGCAGGGACTGTCTCTATATGTTGCCAATTTGTACTTCCCAAGCGCTTAGTACAGTGCTCTGCACACAGTAAGTGCTCAATAAATATGATTGATGATGATGATGATGACGACGATCAAGTTGTCCCACGTGGGGCTCACAGTCTTCATCCCCATTTTACAGATGAGGTAACTGAGGCACAGAGAAGTGAAGTGACTTGCCCAAAGTCACACAGCTGACAATTGGCAGAGCTGGGATTTGAACCCATCACCTCTGACTCCAAAGCCCGGGCTCTTTCCACGGAGCCATGCTGCTTCCCAATAGGAGCGTGGGCAGGGATTGTCTCTGTTGCTGAATTGTACTTCCCAAGTGCTTAGTATATAGTGTTCTGCTCACAGTAAGAGCTCAGTAAATATGACTGAATGAACAAACGAACAATCCTTGCCCTGAATCAATCAATAGTATTTATTGAGCACTTACAGTGTGCTGAGCACTGTACTAAGCGCTTGGGAAGTACAAGTTGGCAACATAGAGACTGAGCGCCGCCATAGACGCCCGGGACTCCGTTCCCGAGAGGCCTGCCCACCCGCCCGCCATCACACCGCGTGGCCCCCGCTGCTCCCGGAAGGCTCCCCTCCTCAGAGCGCCCCCATAAGCGCCCCCTGCTTCCACCCCCCCCCCCCCCACTTAAGAGACCTTCCTTACAGTGCCCCCCATCCCTCCCTCCTTCCCTGTCCGGTCCTGACTGATTCTCCCCCCGCCCACCCCGGGAAAAAGGCCCTTGTTAGCATCAAGTTACATTAACGACAACCTCATTCGCACCTCCTCAGCCCTCCCTTGCTAGTTGGCTGTTCGCTCCTCTCCCCAGGTATCTCTGCTCCCTGAGCCCCCTTAACAGGTCCACCCTACTCCAGCACATAATAGTTTGTATCTGCTCTCTGTGACATCGTTATTTGCCAATTTTATTATTGCCATAGCATATTAATTGCTTAACCACACCCTGTGATGCCATCGGCTACTTATATCATTGCTACTGTTTTATTGCTTCTGCATCTCAACTGTTAACCTCCCGCTGTACTGTCACTCGCCCTGCTGACCTCACCATGAACTTTCAATTCCCTTGCTCCCAACTGCCATTCCCATTCCTCACCTTCCCCTTCCCCTCTCCCACCCAGCTTTTTCCCTCCGTCTCCCCCACCAAGACCACTCCCCCTCACCCCCTACCAAGGATTCCTCTGTACCAGCACAGGTCCTCAGCTTCTCCCTCCTGGCCCCCTCCCTCCCCTTCTCCCCGCCCCCACCCCATCCCAGTTCTCCTTTCCCATCACCACCTCTCTTCCCACTCTCCCCGCCCAGGCCCCCGCCAACTCATCCCAATCCAAACCCTCCCCACCCCTCACACCCTTCCCCCTCCCTCCCCTCCCTCGACAGATGCTGTCAAATGTGGCCTCTGGAACCCCCGCTCCGTTTTAAGTAAGATCCCTTTCATCCTGGACCTATTTCTTTCCAGCTCTCTACTCCTCCTCGCCCTAACTGAAACATGGTTGTCTCCGGACGACACGGTCTCTTCTGCTGCTCTCTCCAGTGGAGGCCTCTTCTTCTCCCACTCCCCCAGGCTCACCAGAAAAGGAGGAGGTGTCGGTTTCCTTCTCACCCCCCGATGTCGCTTTCGCACTATCCCTCCTCCCCATTCCCTTCCCTTTCCTTCCCTTCCCTTCCTTTGAAGCCCACATTACTCGCCTCTACCACCCCCTCCAGATTCTTGTAGCCGTCATCTACCGCCCTCCGGCCCCACCTCCAACTTCTTTAACGCCTTTGACCCCTTCCTCACCTTCCTTCTCTCCTTCTCCATGCCCACTCTGATCCTCGGAGACTTCAATATCCACATGGATATCCCTGACGACTTCTCTGCCACCCACCTTCCATCTCTCCTTGACGCTGCCAACCTCTTCCTCCACCCCACCTCACCCACTCACCAACTTGGTCATACCCTCGACCTCATCATCTCCTATCGCTGCACTGTACCCACCCTCACCAACTCTGAAATCCCTCTCTCTGATCATAATCTTCTCACCTGCCTCCTCACTCACACTCCTTCCCCCTGTAAATCTGTATTACTCCCTCACAGAAATCTCCGCTCTCTGGACCCCATCCATCTTTCGGAGCGCCTCACACCCCACCTCGCCTCCCTCTCCTCTCTACCCAGTCTTGATAATCAGATTACTGCTCTCAACTCTACCCTTTCTACTCAGCTAGACTCGCTCGCTCCCCTTTCCCTTCGCCGCACTCGTACCACTAACCCACAGCCCTGGATCACTGCCACTGTCTGCCTCCTTCACTCCTATGCTCGAGCTGCTGAACACTGCTGACGAAAGTCTAAACACCATGCCAATCTCGTTCACTTCAAGTTTATCCTTTCCTGCCTTAACTCAGCCCTCTCCTCTGCCAGACAAAACTATTTCTCCTCCCTTATTGACACCCATGCCCATCACCCCCGCCAGCTCTTCCGTACATTCAACTCCCTTCTCAGGCCCTCGGTTCCTCCCCCTCCTCCTTCCCTCACCCCCAACGATCTGGCCTCCTACTTCATTAACAAGATCAAATCCATCAGGTCTGACCTCCCCAAAGTCACTCCTGAAGGAGCCTACAGTTTACTGTGTGCAGAGCACTGTACTAAACACTTGGGCGAGTACAATACAGTAGGAAGGCATGATCCCTTCCTGTTGGTCCTGGATAACATGTAGCTCTTCAGCTTTTTAAGAGTCACAACTTCAGCTTCAGTACTTTAAGTCACTCACTGCAAGGCAGACGCTCCGTGGGCGGTCAGTCAGTCAGTCAGTCAGTCATATTTATGGAGCACTTACTCTATGCAGAAAACTGTACTAAGCGCTCGGGAGAGTACAATATAACAACAGACACAATCCCTGCCCTCACTGTTCTAGTAGCAAAAGTAATAATAATAATAATGGTATTTTGTTTTAAGTGCATACTATGTGCCAAGCACTGTTCTAAGCTCTGGGGTGGATACAAGGTAAGCAGGTTGCCCCACGTGGAGCTCACAGTCTTAATCTCCATTTTACAGATGAGGGAACTGAGGCACAGAGAAGTTAAGTGACTTGCCCAAAGTCACACAAATGATAAGTGGTGGAGATGGAATTAGAACCCACAACCTCTGACTCCCAAGCCCGTGCTCTTACCACTAAGCCACACTAGTAGTAGCACTAGTAGTGGTGATAGTAGCATTTACTGAGTGCCCCCAGAGTTCAATGCACTGTAGTAAGCGCTTAGGAAGAACAAAACAAGTGATGCATTCCCCATGTGCAATTTGTACTTCCCAAGTGCTTAGTACAGTGCTCTGCACATAGTAAGCGCTCAATAAATACGATTGATGATGATGATGATGTGTGAGAAGCTTCCACTCTATCGAGCAATCATATTTATTGACTGCTTACTGTTTGTAGAGCACTGTACTAAGCACTTGGGAGAGTACAATAACACAGAGTTGGTAGACATGTTTCCTACCCACAAGGAGTTTCCAGTCTAGAGGGACTGTAGGGACTCCCCAACTCTAATGGGGGAATAGACATCATTTCTTCCTCCTGCTGCCATCATTTGTAAACAATTTGTGTCTGTCTCCCACTTTGGACTGTAACCCCTTAGAGGTCAGTGATAGTGGGTCTCCCTTCAGTTGAACTTTCCCAGTTTTGGAGAAAGCACTTGGGAGAGTAAAATAGAGTTAATAGAAATAATCCCTGCCCTCAAGGAGCTTTCAGTCCACTGGATGGAATACTGTATTAAGCACTTGGGGGGCGGGGGGGCATATTAGAATTAGTAGACACAATCCCTGCCTTAGGCGAGTTCTTGTACTCGTGGGTGCTCAATAAATGTTGTTGATGGACTGATTTTGGCTCAGAGGACAGCAAGTAATGAACCCTCTGGTACTAAGTAATGAGATAACCTCCCATAGATCCTCTGACTTCTTTCCCAGCTCTTGTCAGCCAGGACTGTGCCCAGTCAGCCAGCCAGTCAATTGTATTTATTAAGCGCTTACTATGTGCAGAGCACTGTATTAAGCACCTGAGAGAGTACAATGCCACAATAAACAGACACATTCACTGCCCACAACGAGCTTATCTGGATGGACAGATGCAGGAAAGGGCACTATACCCAAGCAGCAAGAGAAAGAGGTCAGCTGTGATCATTCATTCATTCAATCGTATTCATTCATTCAATCGTATTTATTGAGTGCTTGCTGTGTGCAGAGCACTGTACTGAGCGCTTGGGAAGTACAAGTTGGCAACATATTGATCCTTGAGAAGCCAATACTATTGGCTGACTGATTGATCTCTTTTCAATGCAAAGCAGGTGCCCAGAACAACAGAGGAATCGTAGTGTCTTTGCCCCAGTTGCCCTCTGTTTATAGAAAAAATATGATGGTGTTTATAAAGGGTTTAGGGGAGTGTGGGTGGGGGAGAGCAGGGCGAAGTGGAAGGGGAGAGAGAATGGGGAGGAAGAAGGTTGACAGAAATGGGTGTGGGGTTGGGAGAGCGAGGTGTTTTTTTTTTTAACAAGGAGGGCAGGCAGGGCCTGGGTTGGACGGGTGAGAGTCTAGGTGGTGGTGGACAAAGTAGGAACGAAGGTAGACAGTGAGTTGGGGGAGATGCGGGAGAGTGGGGGACAGGGAGGGCTGCTGGGTGAGTAGCCCAACTGCCTCCTTGCTGAGTGTTGGGAGCCAGGTGACCCCCGTGGGGCTGACAGTGGCCTCTGGCACACTCCTCGGGGTCACCACCCGTTTCTCCACACAGGGCCTGAAGACAAATTCTTTCCTTCATTCAGTCATATTTATTGAGTGCTTCCTGTGTGCAGAGCACTGTGCTAAGCAGTGGGGAAAGTATAAACAGACACGTTCCTTGCCCACGATGACCTAGAAGAACTTCCTGACTGTCTGCCTGGCTTTCTCACTGAACGACTGCCTGACTGCCTGTCTGCTTGACTGCCCGGCTGCCTACCTGACAATGTATAACTGATGGACTGCCTGGCTGACTCTGACTGCCTTGACTAACATGACTGACATGACTGACTGCCTTCCTGAATATCTGACTGACTGTGAGCCCACTGTTGGGTAGGGACCATCTCTATATGTTGCCAACTTGTACTTCCCAAGAGCTTAGTACAGTGCTCTGCACACAGTAAGCGCTCAATAAATATGATTGATTGATTGACTGACTGATGGTCTCCTGGCTCCCCTCTCGACCGATTCTCCCCAGGCTCCTGGGGCTGTGAACTCGAAGATGCCCTTCAAAGCGTTGGGGACTCCATCCCAGTCACCGGCCAGAGCTAGGCAACTCCACATTCAGGGCCTCAGGACTCTCAGCCCCCCGGGGAAGGGGGCTCCAGCCTCTCCTGATGACCTTGTCCCCAGAGTCCAGAGCACTGGGGTCTGTTCAGTGGCACTGAGATCTTCCCTCCTCCCCACAGGCAGTCAGAAGCCCCTATCAAGCTCCATTCCCACAATGAGTGAATGACTCTATGCATGCAACCATTTGCACATTAGGGTCAGTGAAAGAAACCCGAACTATGACTTCTTTGTTGGGGACCACACTTTCAAGAATTCAGCATTGCCACTATCCTTCTAAAGCTGGAACCTCTTTTTTTTAGTAAGCACTCACTATGCGCCAGGCACTGTACTAAGCACTGGGGTAGAGACAAGCTAATCAGGTTGGACACAGTCCCTGTCCCACAGAGGGCTCACAGTCTCAATTCCCATTTTACAGATGAAGTAACCGAGGCACAGAGATGGGAATTGACTTGCCCGAGGTCACGGAGAAGATGTGGAAGAGTCAGGATTAGAACTCAGGTCAGGGCCTTCTGGCTCCCGGGCCAATGCTCCTTTGCACGGGGCACAGTTTCTCTTTGAGGCAGTACCTCTCTCCCATGAAATTAAATGGCATTTCCAGCTCTGTACTGAGTTCAGTGAAATATGTTGAAAGGGAACTCTAAAGGTTCTACATCACAATTGGCTTCTAACTGGTCCCCTTGGGTGAAATGGTTTTACGGTGGAAACCGGAAACCCTTTAATCTTCTCACCCTACAAGGGATTTCTTTCTCCCGTTTTCTCTATTGACTACAATGCATTCCTTTTCCAATAATTCTGGTATTTGTTAAATGCTTTCCATGTGCAGCAGTGTGGCCTAATGGATAGACCACGGGCCTGGGAGTCAGAGGAACTGGGTTCTAATCCCAATTCTGCCACTTTGCTGTGTTACCTTGAACTTCACTTAGCTTCTCTGTGCCTCAGTTACATCCGTAAAATGGAGATTAACACTGTGAACTCCCATGGACTGTGTCCACAGTGATTACCTTGTATCTACCCCAGCACTTAGAACAGTGCCTGGCATATACTAAGTGCTTAACAAATACCATAAAATATGTGCGAAACACAAGTGCTGGAAATACCATGTTAAGCCCTGGGCTAGTGCAGTGTTTAAGGGGCTTCACTGCAACACTGTGGATGAGAATGACTACAGGGATTCTCAGGGCCCACAATTTTCTCAGTAATAGTAATAATTGTGGTATTTGTTAAACACTTACTATATGCCAAGCACTGTTCTAAGCTCCTGGGTAGATACAATACAAGAGAAGTTGGGAGCCAGAGGTCATGGGTTCTAATCCCGGCTCCGCCGCTTGTTAGTTGTGTGACTTTGGGCCACTTAACTTCTCTGTGCCTCAGTGACCTCATCTGTAAAATGGGGATTAAAACTGTGAGCCCCATGTGGGACAACCTGATCACCGTGTGTCCCCCCCGGGGCTTAGAACAATGCTTCACACATAGTAAGCGCTTAACAGTCCCTGTCCAACACAGGGCTGACAGTCTTAATCCCCATTTTACAGATGAGGTAACTGAGGGAAGTGAAGTCCCTTGTCCAAGGCCATACAGCAGACAAATGGCAGAGCCGGGATTAGAACCTGTGACCTTCAGATACCCAGGCCCATGCTTTATCCACTCCACCATGCTGCTTCCCCAATAACTATGGAACTCGTTTAGTGCTTACTATGTGCCAGGCACTGTACTAAGTGTTGGGGTGGATAAGAGCAAGTAGGGTTGCACACAGTCCCTGTCCCACGTGCGGCTCACAGTCTCGATTCCCATTTTACAGATGAGGTCACTGAGGCCCAGAGAAGTGAAGGGACTTGACCAAGATCACACAGCAGACAAGTGGTGGAGTCAGAATTAGAACCCATGACCTTCTGATTCCCAGGCACCGGTCTCTATCCACTACACCATGCTGCTTCTCATGTACATAACTGTGACATTTATTTATATTAATGTCTGTCTCCCACTCTAGACTGTAAACTCACTATGGCAGGGAATATGTCCACCAACTCTGTTGTACTGTACTCTCCCAAGTGCTTAGTAGAGTGCTCTGCACATAGTACGCATTCAATAAATACCATTGATTGATGAGTTGATTATGAACTGAGATAATCATAGTCAGACCCAGCTTCTGTGCCACAAGGGGTTCACAGTCTAAGTAGGAGGGAGAATAGTCACTGGATCCCCATTCTAGAGATGAGGAAACTGAGGCAAAGAGGAGCCAAATGACTTGCCCAAGGTCACATGGCAGGAGTGAAGCAGCATGGCCTAGTGGATAGAGCACAAGCTTGGGAGTCAGAAAGACCTGGGTTCTAATCCATGCTCTGCCACGTCTGCTGTCCTTTTACTTCTCTGTGCCTCAGTTAGCTCATCTGTGAAATGGGGATTAGGAGTGTGTGCCCCATATGGGACAGGGACTGCGTCCAGCCTGATTAACTTGCATCTACCCTGGCACCTAGAGAAGCAGCGTGGTTCAGTGGAAAGAGCACAGGCTTTGGGCTTTGGAGTCAGAGGTCATGGGTTCAAATCCTGGCTCCGCCAACTGTCAGCTGTGTGACTTTGGGCAAGTCACTTAACTTCTCTGGGCCTCAGTTACCTCATCAGTAAAATGGGGATTAAAATGTGAGCCCCTGTGGCACAACCTGATCACCTTGTAACCTCCCCAGAGCTTAGAACAGTGCTTTCCAGCGCTTAGAACAGTGCTTTGCACATAGTAAGCGCTTAATAAATGCCATCATTATTATTATTATTATTAGCACAGTGCTTGGCAGATAGTAAGCGCTTAGCAAGTACCATAATTGTTAAGTGGCAGAGCCGGAATTAGAACTCAGGTCCTCTGACTTCCAGGTGCAGGCCCTTCCCACTAGGCCACACTGCTTCTTAGTGGCGGAAGGCTTCCAGCATGGCAGTAACCGTCGGTGACCAGGCCTGACTCTGGTTACCGTCTCCTGGACCCGAAGTAGCTTGAAACTGGACAGGGGCCAACAAGACAGATCTGTCCCCAAGGACAAACCCTCCGCAAGGGTTCCGCGACAGAAGGACGGAGAGGTCGAAACCGGGCCAGGCCCCCGGCACCTGCACGGAACATCCTGACACAGAGACACACCTCCTGAAACAACAACATTTTGTCTTTATTAGGGAGTTTCCATGGTAATGTAACACAGAGTTCTCAAGGAATAATAAACACAAGACTTGTTTTTTTACCATAGTTATTTTGCCATTAAGACAGTGGTTGAAAAAAAAAAGGAACCTCGTTGCCTACACACATTATCAGCTTTAGCACGTATCACAATCACAAATCCAAGGGTTAAAACCAGCTAGAATGAAATCCTATGATTTTTAGAGCATCAAGTCACTGTAGTTCATCTGATCCGAGTCTTCGCTTTTTTTTAGCATTTACATAGGACACTCATTAAACAGACACAGCAAGCAAGCCAACGGGAAACATGCTTATACAGTAGCCTGCAGAAATCTTCAACTGTTTTTTTTCAAACCCCCCCCCCCAAAAAAAATAAGACCAAACCAAAGAATTGACGTCGATGTGAGCTGGATCTGGAAAACTAGGAAGACTCAAGTGAATACAAAAGAGCTGCAAATGTTTCTTAGAATTGAAACGAGACTTTTTTTCCAACTTGTTCAAATTTTCTCCAAGCACAGGTGAGAAAAAAAGGTGCAAAATATATTAAGTTATAACCGATGACTTCAAAAAGTGCCATTTTTTTTTTTACCAAAAACAAATAATAACAAAATAAAAGCCAAACCCAAGTCAAAATGCCTGGATGGACAAGCATACTGACTTTTCATTTTATACTTTATAAAAGCAGATCTGGTTTTTAAAAGCCGGCAAAAAATATCTTTCCTTAAGAGAACTAGTAAACGCCTTTTCAAAACAGACAAAATAAAAGATAAAACGACATGAGAAACAAAAAAGGACGCAGCAATGGCAACGCAGGGCAGGCAGGGGAGGGGAGGGTGGGGTGGGGCGGGGTGGGCCGTCATCGCTCGCCCCCGGCTCACTGGGCCTGAGCCTCCCGGGCCTCTGGGGCCAAGTTGGTCTGGCAGCGAACGAGGTGGCATCAGAAGGCCATTCGCAAACACGACAGCTCTTCTTTTCCAGAGATGCCTGCCTGGTTCTCGGTCTTATTTTCCATAGGTTTTCTACCTTACAAGGCCTCTCTGGGTTGCTATAAATCTAAAAAGATGGCTGGCTTGAGGGAAAATGAATTGGACTAATTGGGCACTCCCTTTTTTCACTGCCCTTACCCAACTCTGGGGGAGAAAAGTGAAACGTCGGCAGGGTCTTGAGAGCCTGTCCCGAGGATCCTTCATGAAAGGTAAAAGGGCACGAGGGGACACAGATTTATTCCTTCGGTAATAATAGCTGGGAGTCCACTGCGTGAGCGAGAGCCTGTACCGGATGTCCGTGTGTGTTTGCAGAGGACCGTACTGGGCACCCGTGTGTATGCAGGGGCCTGTACTGTGTGCCCAGGAGAAGACAATGGGAGTAAAAGACATGGTCCCCGCTCTCAAGGAGCTGGCCCTCAAACCAGATTTCACCCGATGCAGCCATCCCCTTTGGCTCAAGCTGGGCCTTGCAACCACAGCCTGGGTTCCCATGGCAACAATGAACGTGCCCAACCCTGCAGTCTGACAACCGTCGGGGGGAAGCCACCGCCGCCGTTCCTGCCGGAAGGAGAGCTTTGGGGACCGCGATGACTCTCCCCCGCAAATGAAATGAGCTTTACCACAGAGACAGTGAGATCCTCAAAAGATCTCATTTGCAGCAAAATTCAGGCCCAAAACAAAAGGTGCCTCTTGTTGGTACGTGAGGGATTTGTGGAATGCAGATACCAACAGCCTCCCCCCACCCACCAACCTCCCCCGCCCCGCAACCCTAGCCTAGTTTGGGGGTTGCCCGCTTCCAGCCTACGGATGTCCAGTTAAAACCCTTGAAATGAACGTTAGACCTTCCAACGCAGCATGATAAAACACTAAAAGAAAAAGGCAGCTTCTGGAGAATTCACTTCATCCTTCCTTCATTAAAAAAAAAAAAAATGGGAGCAGTAACTGAGGTCCCCGAATGCTTGTGGGGTTAGGGTGTGTGTGTGTGGTGTGTGTGTGTGGTCGTGTGTGTGTGTGTGTGTGTGTGTGTGTGTGTGTTTGAAATGCAAAGGGAAGTGGGTGATAAAATCAGTGACACTGGGGAAAGGAGGACTGAGAAGTGGGGCCCACAGGGGTCCCACGGACTGGCTGCCCCACAGTAACTATCACAGGCTCTAAAAGAGAACTTCCTCCAAGGTCCTCTGGTGCTCCCCCCGCCCCCGCCCCCCAACCTCCCTACTCCTCCCCACCCTTCTCCCTCTTCCCTCCTCCCTGCCCCAGTCTGCTGCTGCTGCTGCTGCTGCTGCTGCTGCTGCCCGTGGGTGGGTGGGTGGGCGGCTGAGCGGGCGGGCTGGGCCTGGGCTCTAGCCCAGGCTGGTGATGTTGGCACGGCCCCCAGGCGGGGCCACGATGCGCTGGGTGGTGCGGCGGGGGATGTTGTCATCGATCTGGGCACCTGGTGGGAAGGGAGAGAGAGAGAGAGGGGGGAGAGGGAGACACCGAGTGAGGCTGAGCCGAGCGCAGCCCTCAGGAGTCACAGACAAGGCACGGTGAGGAGAAGTCACCTCCACAGCCCTAACCTGGGCCAGCCTGCCGAGCAGCCAATGACCCCCGCCAAAGGGGCTGGGGGCGAGGGGGCTCCGACAAGGTTGAGCTCGGCCCCGACCTCCACAGGACCACCACCGGCAGGGTCCAAGGCCTGGGGCTCCCTATGCTGCCGAGGAAGGTCCCGCAGCCCTCGGCCCCAGAGGCACCTGGGAGCCAATGGAGCGATTCCCACCTTGGGCCAAGGACCGGTCATGGAGGAGGATGGCAGGGCTGGCAGCTGCCCCATGTCCCAGCCCCTCTGGGCACCGCAGATGCCCCGTCCTTCCCCCGCACCCAGGGGAGAATCCCAGTCACCAACGCAGGAGCAGCCTGGCCTAGTGTAAGGAGCAGCATGGCACATGAACCCGGGAGTCAGAAGGTCATGGGTTCTAATCCCGGCTCTGCCACTTGTCTGTGTGTGGCCTTCGGCAAGCCACTTCCCTTCTCTGTGTCTTAGTTACCTCATCTGTAAAATGGCAATGAAGACTGTGAGCCTCGTGCGGGACAAGGACCGTGTCCAACCGTGTCCAACCTGATTTGCTTGTATCCACCCCAGCGCTTAGCATAGTGCCTGGCATACGGTAAGCACTTAACAAACACCATAATTATTATTATCATCATTATTATTATCATTATTATTATTAAAGCAGCCCGGTGGGAGGAATGGGGAAGAAAGGAGATGCTGTGGGGAGGAACGGGGCTCTCTGCCCAACCAGCTCCCCGTCCGGAATCCACAACTGCGGAGTGGGAATATCCCCAAATCTGCCACCCTGCCCTCTGCTCCCAGGCAATCAACGCTCAGGGGTCCGTGGGGCAAAGGCGGAGCCCACCCCAGCCCCTAGGCTCCACCGTGCCTACCGGACAGGCTGAAGCCGGACTGGTGCAGGTTCCGGACAGGCGGGGCCTGCTGTTTGGCTGGAGACGTCTTGGCGGAGGAGGCCGGAGTGACGGTCTTGGGGGTCACGGACACCTCACACACCGGCCCGTCGTAAAGCCCACGGGGAACACCGCGCAGTTCTGCCAGCTGGAAAATACAAGCGTGCACACGCACACACACACACACACACAGTCCTTCATCATCTCAATCCCACAACCAGCTGTGGCCAAATGGAAAAGTCGGGACATTTACATTCCAGGCTCAGCTCTGCCATCTGACTTCTGTGAGACACTGGGCATGTCTCTCCACCACCCTGAGCCTCAGCTTCCTCATCTGTAAAATGGGAGTCCGAAACCTGTCTTTCCTCTTCCTTGGACCGGGAGCCTGATAGGGCTCGTGTAGGACTATGTTCGATCCAGCTGTCTTGCAACACGCCTAGTGGCCGGCGAAGTGCTTGGCTTATAGTGCGTGCTTAACAAATACCATGGCTGTTACGAGACTGGCTGGTTTCAGAACAATCTGCTGTATAAACTTCGCTCTGGCCACTGGAGAGTTCACGGGCAGAAGCAATTGTGAGATCTGCCTGCAGATGTCGGCCTGCCCCGCAACCACGTGGAGCCCGGAGCCCTGAGCAGCAGCATTTCCCAACGGGTTTGGTTTGCAGCCTAGAAGTTGTCCTAACACACGTTACAGGAGGGAACAGGAGAGCAACATGGCCTAGTGGCTAGAGCACGGGCCTGCTTGTCAGAAGAAACTGCGTTCTAATCCCAGCTCTGCCACTTGTCTGCTGTGTGACCTTGGGTAAGTGTCATTTAACTTACCTGGGCCTCAGTTATCTCATCTATAAAAATGGGGATTAAGACTTTGAGTCTATGTGGGACAGGGACTGCGTCTAATAACACCTGACTCGTATCTACCCCAGTGCTCAGAACAGTGCTTGGTCCATAGTAAGCACTCAACAAGTACCATAATTCTTCTTATTATTATTATTAGGAGAGAGCCAGGGGAGGTGGGAGAAGCAAGGCAGCCTAGTGGTAAGAGCCCAGATCTGGGTATCAGAGGACCTGGGACCTCATCCCGGCTCTGCCACTTGCCTGCTGTGTGACCTTGGGCAGATCATTTGGCTTCTCTGTACTTCAGTTTCCTCATCTGTAAAATGGGGGCTAGAAACCCATTCTCCCTCCTACTCAGGCTGTGAGCTCCTGGTGGGACAGGCACTGTGTCCAATCTGATTATTCCAGCTTCTAGTACAGCACTTGGCATATAATAAGTGCTTAACAAATACTGTTTTATTATTATTATTATTATTATTATAATAAGGCAGGGTCTTGGCATTCCTCATGCCATTTGGGGTGAAGGCCCAAGTCCCAACTCGCACTGGTCTCCCCATCACTTCTGCATCTCCTCTGAGCTCACAACCTCCTACAGCACTTCTGTACACATCTCACAAACCCCACTACTGTAGCATTAACTCTTGGACTTATCCCAACTTTCCCTCCTCCTCCTTCTTATCTATAGCTTATTTCAGGATCCATTTCCCCATTAGACTGTAAGCTCTCTGAGGGCAGAGATCTTGTCTATTTTGTCTACTGTACTCTCCAAAGGGCTTGATTCAATGCTCAGTAAATACTATTGAGTTTCTACTCTACGTGTGGTAATTTCACCCACAAGGAATTGCCACTCGTGTGGCTTCTACTCCACACAAGTGGCAATTCTACCCATAAACAGATGGACTTCTGCTCTACAAATGTGATAATTCCTCCCCTAAAGGACTATTCTCTGGGATACTAAGACTAGTCACTAGTCCTAGTCCTAGTCCTAGTCACTAGGACTAGTGACTCCCCAAAGTCACTCCTCCCCTTTCTCCAACCCCCCAGCTCTCAACCCTCTCCGCTACTCTCCCATCCTTCCCAGCTGTATCCTCAGATGAGATCTCCTCCCTCCTCTCAAGTGCTACTCTGGCCACCTGCGCTTCTGACCCCATTCCCTCTCATCTGATGAAATCTCTAGCCCCGTCCCTCCTCCTCTCCTTAACTTCCACCTCCAACTGCTCACTCTCCACTGGTTCCTTCCCCTCTGCCTTCAAACATGCCCACGTCTCCCCCAACCTAAAAAAACCCTCTTGACCCCACCTCACCTTCTAGTTATCGCCCTATCTCCCTCCTACCATTCCTTTCCAAACTCCTTGAACAAGTCGTCTACACCCGCTGCCTCCAATTCCTCAACGCCAAATCTCTCCTCGATCCCCTCCAATCTGACTTCCATCCCCTATATTCCACCGAAACTGCCCTCTCAAAGGCCACCAATGACCTCCTGCTTGCCAAATCCAACAGCTCCTCCTCGACTTCTCAGCTACCTTCAACACTGTGGACCACCCCCTTCTCCTTAACATGCTATCTAACCTTGGCTTCACAGACTCTGTCCTCTCCTGGTTCTCCTCTTATCTCTCCAGCCGTTCATTCTCTGTCTCTTTTGCGGGCTCCTCCTCCCCCTCCCATCCCCTTACTGTATGGGTTCCTCAAGGGTCGGTTCTTGGTCCCCTTCTGTTCTCTATCTACACTCACTCCCTTGGTGAACTCATTCGCTCCCACGGCTTCAACTGTCATCTCTATGCTGATGACACCCAAATCTACATCTCTGCCCCTGCTCTCTCTCCCTCCCTTCAGGCTCGTGTCTCCTCCTGCCTTCAAGACATCTCCATCTGGATGTCTGCCCACGATCTAAAACTCAATATGTCCAAGACTGAACTCCTTATCTTCCCTCCCAAACCCTGCCCTCTCCCTGACTTTCCCAACACTGTTGATGGCACTACCATCCTTCCCGTCTCATGAGCCCGCAACCTTGGTGTCATCCTCAATACACTGATTGATATGTATATACCTGTATATATGTTTGTACATGTTTATTACTTTATTTATTTATTTTACTTCTACATATCTATTCTATTTATTTTATTTTGTTAGTATGTTTGGTTTTTTTTCTCTGTCTCCCCCTTAGACTGTGAGCCCACTGTTGGGTGGGGACTGTCTCTATATGTTGCCAGCTTGGACTTCCCAAGCACTTAGTACAGTGCTCTGCACACAGTAAGCACTCAATAAATACGATTGATTGATATGTATATACCTGTATATATGTATATATGTTTGTACATATTTATTACTTTTTATTTATTTTACTTGTACATATCTATTCTATTTATTTTATTTTGTTAGTATGTTTTGTTTTGTTCTCTGTCTTCCCCTTTTAGACTGTGAGCCCACTGTTGGGTAGGGACTGTCTCTAGATGTTGCCAACTTGGACTTCCCAAGCGCTTAGTACAGTGCTCTGCACACAGTAAGCGCTCAATAAATACGATTGATTGATTGATTGATTGATCCTCAACTCTGCTCTCTCGTTCACCCCTAACATCCAATCCGTCACCAAAAACTGCCGGTCTCACCTCCGCAACATCGCCAAGATCCGCCCTTTCCTCTCCATCCAAACTGCTACCCTGCTCGTTCAATCTCTCATCTTATCCTGACCGGATTACTGCATCAGCCTACCCTCTGATCTCCCATCCTCCTGTCTCTCCCCACTTCAATCTATACTTCACACTGCTGCCGGGATCATCTTTGTGCAGAAACGCTCTGGGCATGTTACCCCCTCCTCAAAAATCTCCAGGGGCTACCAATCAACCTACGCATGAGGCAAAAACTCCTCACTCTCAGCTTCAAGGCTGTCCATCACCTCGCCCCCTCCTACCTCACCTCCCTTCTTTCCTTCTACAGCCCAGCCCGTACCCTCTGCTCCTCTGCCGCTAACCTCCTCACTGTGCCTCATTCTCGCCTGTCCCGCCATCGACCCCTGGCCCACGTCCTCCCCCTGGCCTGGAATGCCCTCCCTCCGCACATCCGCCAAGCTAGCTCTCTTCCTCCCTTCAAAGCCCTACTGAGAGCTCACCTCCCCCAAGAGGCCTTCCCAAACTGAGTCCCCTTTTTCCTCTCCCCGTCCCCATCCACCCCGCCCTACCTCCTTCCCCTCCCCACAGCACCTGTATATATGTTTGCACAGATTTATTACTCTATTTATTTTACTTGTACATATTTACTATTCTACTTATTTTATTTGGTTAATATGTTTTGTTTTGTTGTCTGTCTCCCCCTTCTAGACTGTGAGTCCGCTGTTGGGTAGTGACCATCTCTATCTGTTGCCAACCTGTACTTCCCAAGCACCTAGTATGGTGCTCTGTACACAGTAAGCGCTCAATAAATACGACTGACTGACTGAATGAATGAATGAATGAATGGCTACGACTCCCAGCAGCTCCTGGGGTTCAGGGTGGCCCTTGCTTATAGCTGGAACTAGGTCCAGGAAAGCCCCGGCAGGCTGGGCCTAGATTTCCCACCGGGCTTGTGGGCAGGGAATGTATCTACCAACTCTGTTACACTGAACTCTCCCAAGTGCTTAGAACAGTGCTCTGCACACAGTAAGCGCTCAATAAATACCATTGATTGATTGAATGCTGGGATCTACTTGGATCTATGCACTTTGATCCGTACCTTTTGGGCACGTGTTACTCATCCCACACTCAGCACTACAGCACTGATATACATATTATTTATATCGATGTCTGTCTCCGCCATCTAGGCTATAGGCTTGTTGTGGGCAGGGAACATGTCTACCAACTCTGCTGTATTGCACACTTCCGGGTGCTTCATACAGCGCTCTGCACACAGTGGGAGCTCAGTGAATGCCACTGATTGAATTGATTGATTCTCCCTCCTATTCAGACATGAGCCCCTTGAGGGACAGAGACTATAATCAACCTGATTATCTTGTATCTACTCAAGTGCTTAGTACAGTGCTTGGCACACAGTAAGCCCTTCACAAATACCGTTCTCGCCACCACCATCATCTAGGGACAAAGCGCGCATCTGGTCCTGTGCAGTCAGACTCACATCGTTCCCTCTCTGAGCTCTCCCTCTTGTTGACCTGCTGCCCGTAAGAGCTCAATAAATACGACAATGAATGGATGGCCTTCAGGTGCCCGAGAGAACCCACTACCCTCCCAGACCATCATGCCCCATGCCCACCTCCCAACTGCCCCAAAAAACCCACTCCCTTTCCAGATCAGCATGCCCTGCTTCTACCTCATAGCTGCCTGAGAGAGCCCCCTCCCGCTCCTGGGACCACCATGCCCCGTGCCCGCCTCCCAGGTGCCCGAGAGAACCCCCCTCTCCGTCCCGGACCACCAGGGTGAGCCATCCTGCCCCGGAGGTGAGACTCACCCTGCTCCTGGCTTTGATGCGCTTGTAGACGAAGTCGGGGAAGGGCTTGCGGGGGACGTAGCGCCCCATGCCTTCGGTCACGTGCAGGCTGCCATCCTCCAGCACGATCTTTCCCTGGCTGATGACCACCAGCGGGGACCCCCGACACTCCATGCCCTCAAATATGTTGTATTCCAGGGACTGCCGGAAGGGGTGGGGGGTGGGGAGAAAAGCCAGATGGGAAGAGGTGTCATGACAGGCTGGATGCTATCTTCCCCCGTCCTACCACACATATACGTACGTACATGTGCATATACACACCCACACACCCACCCCCTCCCCCCCTACCCCGCCCCACCACTCCACATCCCCGTCCCATGTTCCAGCAATGGCACCATCTGCAAGCTCACTCTCAGTAACCAGTTCTGTCTTTCAATCAAATCTTAATGGTGAGACAAACACACAACATTTCCCCATGGCTGCTTTTCCCGCCCCATTGCCCACCCCAATCCCTAAGCCTGTAGCCTGCAGGAGGCGGGGCTTCTGTAATAATAATAATAATTGTGGTACCTGTCAAGCGCTAGGTGCCAGGCACTGTACTAAGCACTGGGGTGGATACAAACAAATGGAGTTGGACACAGTCCCTGTCCCACATGGGGCTCACAGACTCAATCATCATTTAACAGATGAGGAAACTGAAGTCCAGATAAGTGAAGTGACTTGCCAAGGTCACACAGCAGACAGGTGAGGGAGCCAGGATTAGAACCCATGACTTTATGACTCCTAGGCCTGTGCCCTATCCACTAGGCCAAACTGCTTTGTAGCTTGCCTACCTTCCCAACCCTTGAGAGTCACAGAAAAATTGAGACTATGCTGAATCCCAAACTCCAGAAATGCAGAGACTCCGGCGACCCAAGCTCCCTTTGCCTGGTGGGTTGCTAATATTGTTCCTATCTCACATGTTGGCAAACTGAGGCCACAATCACTGAGTGACAAGGAGATGAAGGGTGGGGGGTGGGGGGGACACACGGACGACCGCACCCCCTCCCCCCTCAGTCTCCCCTCTGCCCAATCCCAGCCCAACACAACTCCACCAGATCGGAAGGCCCGGTCCGGCTGGCCCGTGATCTCAGTTAACAACCCACCCATTTCGGCCACCCAGGCCTCATAAGCCAGCCACGGTTGGAGAGGACAGGAAGCCTCTCCTTTGACTCTCATGCTAGATTCTCTGGCTGTGCTGTGCTGCAGAGGGGGAGGGGGAAGAGGAGGGAGTGGGAAAGGGAAGAGAAAAGGGGAGGGAGTGGGGAGGGTGAGGAGACGGGGAGGAAGTGAGGAAGGGAGTGTGGGGGGGCCAACAGCCAGCAGAAAGGCTCCCGGTGCACTCCCAATCATGGGCAAGGGTCTGGGAAGCCGCAGTGGATCACAAGCCTCCCAAGAGACCCCTCTTTGACGGTGCTGCAGCTGAGCGCAAGGGCCGCAGGCTGGGCTTCAGTGCCACACTGTGACGGTGGCCTCTCTCTGCAGAGTCAGGGCTATCTGGTCCACCCGCCTCCCTGGACCCTGCCCCGGGAGACAGCAGAGGGATTAACCAACTAGACATGCAGTTGCCCTAATTCAGGCAGGAACATAACCATTTCCGTAAAATAAAACAAAAATCAGGACATGGCAAATAAACTTTACAAAATCAACAAACATAATCCTCAGCACTGGAAACTGGATTCCAAAGGCAACTGTGCTTCAATCAGCGTGGCTTAGTAGACAGAACACAGTCCTGGGAGGCAGAAGGACCTGGGTTCTAATTCTGACTTTGTCACTTGTTTGCTTTGACCTTGGGCAAGCCACTTCACTTCTCTGTGCCTCATTTACCTCATCTATTAAATGGGAATTAAGACTGTGAGCTCCGTGGACACAGGGACTGTGTCCAACCCCATTTGCTTGACTCCACCCTAATGCTTAGTACTGTGCTGGGCACATAGCAAGTGCTTAACAAATACCACAATTATTATTACTGTTATTCCACCCAATCGGGAAGAGAGAGCTGGTAAGAATCTTGAATAATAAAGACCAACACAGGATGATAGTGATGATGGCAAATGTTGTTTTTGTACCATCATGTTTTTCTCAGTTCCCTTCAGGATCACTCAGTGAGTGCTGGGATTCAAACTGGAGCAGATCAGGACACTATCTCTCTCTCTCTCTCTTTCTCGCTCTCTGTTCTGGGATTCATCCTGGAGCACACTAAGACACTAGAGTCTCTGTCATCAAGCTCCGGGATTCAAACTGGAGCATCCTAGCATCTTTGCCTCCCCTAGCACCCTAAACAAGAGACTGCAAGCAGGCATGTGTGTGTGAATGCAGCCATTCACGGAAAAACCAGAAGTTTGCTCTCAACTATCCCCTGGGCACCTGGCCGGCAGTGCCCTGAGCCCTAATGAGCTTAAGCCCAAGGGGACTAAGGAGTATCCCAGTGTCCCAGGCCCCCAACTGTGAGCTGTCTCACCAGGGAAAGTGGCATCCCATCTGGATGATGACCCTAAGCCCTCCCCTCAGCTGCCCTGAGGGTCCGGGCGGGAGAGAGGTGATAAATGTGCTCTGTACAAAGGTGTTCTATGTCTAGCAACAACAGTGGGGCAATGGGGGTGAGAAACAGAGATGCCAACAAGGCCACCCCAGCTAGACCCCGCAGACATTCAAAATGGAATGGGCCCAAACACAACTGAGCCACATTAACCCCTGGAAAATTGTCGAAGCTTCCCTGGAGAAGCAAGAACTCTCTACCTACGCCATCGATGGGTGAGGATGCTCTGGAGCCTGGGATTTTGGGGGAGCGACATGGGTAGAGACGTGACAGGTTGGAGCTCAGGGCACCCTGGCAGGGCCTGGGTAAGCCCAAAGAACAGGGCAGATAGATTCGTGGCCGGGCCACCAGTTGGCCAGGGCTCCGGATAGTGCAGGCTCCTGGCTAGAAACCAGCCCATGGATGCACAATGTCAGCCCAGTAGTGTTTTGGGAGGAATGCTGCCCCTTCCCAAACTTGGGGTGCTTCAGTGGGCTTCGGCCTCATTCATTTATTCATTCATTCAATTGTATTTATTGAACACTCTCTGTGTGCAGAGCACTGTACTAAG
Organism: Tachyglossus aculeatus; assembly: GCF_015852505.1. Taxonomy (NCBI): domain Eukaryota; kingdom Metazoa; phylum Chordata; class Mammalia; order Monotremata; family Tachyglossidae; genus Tachyglossus; species Tachyglossus aculeatus. Next base: position 1,884,325 of record NC_052070.1, on the reverse strand, counting down.
CGCTTGGAGAGCACACTATAAAAATACACATATTCCCTGCCCACAATGAGTTTACAGTCTAGAGCCGGGGAGACAGACCTCAATGCAAATAAATAAATGACAGATATGTACAAAAATGCTGTGGGGCTGGGAGAGGGGATGAATGAAGGGGGCAAGTCAGGGAAACGCAGAAGGGAATGGGAGAAGAGGGAAGGGGGGGCCTAGTCTGGGAAGGCCTCTAGGAGAAGATGTGCCTTCAATAAGGATTTGAAGTGGGGAGAGTGATTACTGGATTTGAGGAGGGAGGGCGTTCCAGGCCAGAGGCAGGACATGGGCTTGGGGTCGGCGGTGAGATAGGCGAGACTTGAGGTACAGTGAGAAGGTCAGCATTAGAGGAGTGAATTGTGCAGGTTGGGCACCTGAAAGGAGACAAGGGCTCGAAAGGCCAGTTTTCATGTAGGGTGTCAGTGGGAGGCCCTCAAGGCTCAGTTCTGGGTCCCCTTCTATTCTCCAGCTACACCCACTCCCTTGGCTTCAACTATCACCTCTATGCAGATGATTCTCAAATCTACATCTCCAGCCCTGATCTTTCTCCTTCTCTGCCATCTCCTCCTGCCTGCAGTGAAGCAGGGTGGCTTAGTGGAAACAGCACGGGTTTAGGAGTCAGAGATTGTGGGTTCTAATGCCGGCTCCGCCACCTGTCAGCTGTATGACTTTGGGCAAGTCACTTAACTTCTCTGTGCCTCAGTTACCTCTATCTATAAAATGGGGATTAAGACTGTGAGCCCCACGTGGGACAATCTGATTACTTGTATCTACCCCAGCGCTTAGAAGAGTGCTTGGCACACAGTAAGCGCTTAACAAACACCATCATTATTATTCAGGACATCTCTACCTGCATGTCCCACTGACTCCCAGGTTCTTCATAAACTGCTCTGCACACAGTAAGTGATTAATAGATACCACGAATGATGATGATGATGGCTGAGTGGGCTCTCCTCCAGGCCACCCTGCCCAGAGAAGCAGCATGGCTCAGTGGAAAGAGTGGCTTTGGAGTCAGAGATCATGGGTTCAAACCCCAGCTTCGCCAATTGTCAGCTGTGTGACTTTGGACAAGTCACTTCACTTCTTTGTGCCTCAGTGACCTCATCTGTAACATGGGGATGAAGACTGTGAGCCCCCCCGTGGGACAATCTGATCACCTTGTAACCTCCCCAGTGCTTAGAACAGTGCTTTGCACATAGTACGTGCTTAATAAATGCCATCATTAATATTACTATTATTATGAACAGCAAAGCACCACTTTGCAGACACCACACCAACGTCTGGGAGGAGCTTGGTACAACCCGGAGAAACGAGCTTCGGCCCTTCCCGGGCAGCGAGAGCAGCAGCAGCTGCTCTGGCACCAACCCGGAACATCTCCATGGCGGGTGGGAAACACCAACCCAGTTCTCTCTACGCCTCCTTGAACCTGGGATATTTCCCTGGTGGCCCCCTCCTCCCCTCGACCCCAGCCAGCAGTGGCTGGGTTCCCACCGGCCCTTACTATGTTATGTGTCTTGGCCGAGATGGTCTTGATGCTGTCGGGATCCCAGATGACGAGGTCGGCGTCTGAGCCCACGGCGATACGGCCCTTGCGGGGGTACAGGTTGAAGATCTTGGCGGCGTTGGTGCTCGTCACGGCCACAAACTGGTTCTCATCCATCTTCCCGGTCACCTAGGGGTGAAAGGGGAATAGAGCATTGGCCTGAGAGTCAAAGGACCTGAGTTCTAATCCTGGCTCCACCACATATCTGCTGGGTGACCTTGGGCAGGCACTTCACTTCTCTGGGCCTCAGTTACCTCATCTGGAAAATGGGGATTAACGCTGTGAGCCCAATGTGGGACAGGGACTGTGTCCAAACTGATTAGTTTGTATCTACCCCAGTGCTTAGTATACTACCTGGCATACAGTAAGTGCTTAATGAGTACCATAATTAAGATTACAATTATTATTAAAGGAAAAGCTGAGAGAGAACAAGAAAGAGGATATTAGAAGAGGAACACTGTCTCCAGAAGGAAATTTAGCAGGGAAAGCCTTACTAAAAAAAAATTAAAAAAAATTTCCCATCTTCTCCAAGAGGCCTTCCCCAACTAAACCCTCATTTCCCCTACTCCCTCTTCTTTCTGTGTTGCCTCTGCACTTGAATCTGCAATCTTTAAGGAGGTGATATTCATTCCTACCCTCATCATCACCCAGCCCTTATCTATGTATCTATATGCTATTTTAACGTCCATCTCCACTATAGACTGTAAGCTAGAGGCAGCGAATGTGTCTACCAACTCTGGGGCACTGCACTCTCCCCAAGTAGTACTGTGCTCTGTACACAGTAAGGGCCCAATAAATCCCACTGACTGACTGACTGACTGATTGGAAAGGAACTAGGTCTCCTCAAAGCTTCCAGTTCAAGCCCTCAGAGATTAGTACAGTGTGTGGCACATAGTAAGCACTTAACAAATACCATAATTATTACTGTTATTATTAGATTGCTGCCTTAGCCTCATCATCAGACTCCCAATCAATGGTATTTATTGAGCGCTTCCTGTGTGCAGAGTGCTGAAGTAAGCGCTCCCAGCCTCCTGCCTCTCCTGCCTTCGCAGCTGCCCAGACGGTCTGCCGAAACACTGCTCAGCCCTCATCTAACCAATCAATCAATTAATCAATCGTGTTTATTGAATACTTACTATGAGCAGAGCACTGTACTGCAGTGCAGTCACTGTAGAGCCCCACGTGGGACAACCTGATCACCTTGTATCCTCCCCAGCGCTTAGAACAGTGCTTTGCACATAGTAAGTACTTAACAAATGCCATCATTATTATTATTATTATTACTAAGTGCGTGGAAGAGTACAATACAACAAAATTAGCATACAAGTTCCCTACTCATAACGAGCTCAGTCTTGAGAACTCTCACCTTAAACTTCCGAAGTGCCTCCCTTCATGCAGCATCAAGTAGAAACTCCATTATTTCCCACCAGTTTCTCCACCACACTTATCAACTCTCTTCCTTGGCTATGCCTCAGTTCGCCCTCCCCTCCTCTCTCCTCCTGAGCTCACCAACCAACTGTACCTTGCTCTTACTTTCCCTACCTACAACCCGTGGCTCCCACACTCCCTTCTGCCTGGAACTCAGAGAAGCAGCATGGCTTAGTGGCTAGATCCCAAGCCTGGGAGTCAGAAAGGCCTGGATTCTAATCCTGGCTCCACCGCTTGTCTGCTCTGTGACCCTGGGTGGATCACTTAACTTCTCTGTGCCTCAGTTACCTCAACTGTAAAAGGATTAAGACTGTGAGCCTCATGTGGGATGGGGGCTGTGTCCACCCTGATTACCTTGTATCTACCCCAGCGCTTAGTACAGTGCCTGGAACATAGTAAGCGCTTAATGAATACCTTAAAAACACAAAAAAACTTCTTCCCCTTTGACACCTGGCAGACCACTGCTCTCCCCATCTTCAGAATGCTTCTGCAATGCCACCTTCTTCAGGAGGCCTTCCCCATTGAATTAATTACCAACCCAATCATCATTCTGAGTACTTATTCATTTATACCCATCTTCCACTCTTATGTTGGTTTGGATACTTAGTTGTACATTTAATTACTTATGCTTGATTTCAACATGGCAAATTCTTGCAAATACTAGTGGTGTCCCTGGCCTTTCTCTGCTCCCACTCTTGGCACCCAATCGGGGACCCATTCGACTCTCTTCCTCCCTTCGGGGCCCTACTGAGAGCTCACCTCCTCCAGGAGGCCTTCCCAGACTGAGCCCCTTCCTTCCTCTCCCCCCTCGACCCCCCTCTCCATCCCCCTCATCTTACCTCCTTCCCTTCCCCACAGCACCTGTATATATGTATATATGTTTGTACATATTTATTACTCTATTTATTTATTTATTTATTTATTTATTTATCTTACTTGTACATATCTATTCTATTTATTTTGTTCTCTGTCTCCCCCTTCTAGACTGTGAGCCTGCTGTTGGGTAGGGACTGTCTCTATGTGTTGCCGACTTGTACTTCCCAAGCGCTTAGTACAGTGCTCTGCACACAGTAAGTGCTCAATAAATACGATTGATTGATTGATTGATTGACTGATTCAACAGGACCCTGAGGGCAGGAACTGAGAGCCTTTGACTTCTGGGCTTCTGGCTCCCCCTCCTGCTTAAGACACTACAGAATTTTCTTGATACACAGTCACTTCAGCGTTTAGTACAGTTCTCAGCACACTGCTACTACTATTACCACAACTAGTACTACTGCTATTACTACTATTGCTACTGCTACTATTATTACTGAAGAAAAAGACAATAGTAAACCACTTCTGTATTTTTACTAAGAAAACGCTATGGATACACTATCAGGACGAATGCAGATGGAGAGTGGGGCATTCTGGGAGAGATGTGTCCATGGAGTCACTATGGGTCGGAGACGACTCAACAGCATAAGACAAGACAAGTCTTCTACTACTATTACCACTATTACAGTGCTCTGTACAAAGCAGGCTCTCAGTAAACACCACTGACTGGATGACTGATGGATTGGACTTCCATTCCAAACCTGACAAGACACTGGTATTGGGAATAACTGTCGAGTCTCCTGAGGTCCTGACCAAACATTTCTTTTTCTTTCTTTGTTTCCTGCTGAGCCCTGATGCAGATCTGACTCCTGTCTCTATCAGGGTTCTTCCCACTGCCCTCCCAAGCCTCCAGCCTGACCCACATCTTGCAGCCCTCCCCACGAATCCCAATTCCCTTTGAATACAGAGCTGTGAAAAGAAGCAGTCAGTCAATAGGATTTATGAAATGTATGCAAAGCACTGTACTAAGCACCTAGGAGAGTGCAATATAACAACAAAAAGAAGTATTCCCTGCCCACAATGAGCTTAAAGTCTAGCGGGACTGCAGAAGCAGAATACCCTCCAGGATTTTCACAAAAAGATAAATAAAAGCAATTAAGGTGACCCACAGCCCCAGTAGAAAATGGACGTTAGCCCACTGAGGGCAGTGTGGCCTAGTGAAAAAATCAGGGGACTCAGAGTCAGGAGACTTGGGTTCTAATCCTGGCTCTGCCACTGCCTGCTGTGCCCTTTGGACAACTCACTTCACTTCTCCGTGTTTCAGTTCCTCATCTGCAAAACCTGTCCTCCCTCCTCCTCAGCCTGGGCACCCCAGGTTGGACAGGAACTCCTATCTGATTATCTTGTGTCTACCCGGGATTTGGCACAGTGTTCGGCACTTAGAAAGCACTAAATAACCGTCATCATCCTTAACATTGTTGGGGTTTGACTCCTTCCTTACCACTGCCTTATCCCAGATGACTGACATCCTCTCTTCCGTTCCATTGGTTCCCTCAGGAATCAGGGTAAAGTTGTCCTTCCCTACAGCTTTCTGGGCCGTATTGAAGGTGCAGTGGGCACTGCCGGTCACCTGGAGGTCTCCACTGCAAAGGAAAACACACCAAAGACATCAGAGAGATTGGTTATCCATCCCCTCCACTTCAAGCAGAAACTTCCGACCATCGGCTTTAAGGCAGCCTCTCAGCTATGAACCCATCCGCTCCGCTTGGCTACGAAGCAGCATGGCCAAGTGGATACGGAAGCAGCATGGCTTAGTGGAAAGAGCATGGGCTTTGGAGTCAGAGGTCATGGGTTCAAATCCCGGCTCCGCCAATTGTCAGCTGTGTGACTTTGGGCAACTCACTTCACTTCTCTGTGCCTCAGTTACCTCATCTGTAAAATGGGGATTAAGATTGTGAGCCCCACGTGGGACAACTTGATCACCTTGTATCGCTCCCCAATGCTTAAAACAGTTCTTTGCACATAGTAAGCGCTTAACAAATACCATCATTATTATTATTATTATTATAGACCACAGGCCTGGGAGTCAGAAGGTCATAGGTTCTAATTCCGACTCTGCCACTTGTCTGCTGTGTGACCTTGGGCAAGTCACTTCACTTCTCTGTGCCTCAGTTACCTCACTGTATAATGGGGATGGAGACGGTGAGCCCCATGTGGGACGGGGACTGTGCCCAACCTGATTTCCTTGTATCCAACTCCAGCGCTTGGTATAGTGCCTGGCATACAGTGAGCGCTTAACAAATACCACAATTATCATTATTATTATTCACTCTCTGAGCCTCAGTCACCTCATATGTAAAATAGGGATTGTGACTTTGAGCCCCACGTGAGTGACTGTGTCCAACTCAATTTCCATGTATCTATCCCAGAGTTATTACAGAGCGTGGCACATAGTGAGCACTTAAAAAATGTTACTATCATCATCATCCTCACCCACTACACACCAATTTACATTCTTCAGTCCTCTCAATCTAACCTATTCACTGGGCCTGTTCTCCTCTCTTTTGTCGATAGCCTCTTGCTCCTGCCATCCCTTCTGTATGGGACACCCTGTTTATGCCCAGCAGACCGCTGCTCTTCCCAACTTCATGGCCCTCCTGAAATCATACCTCCTTCAAGAGGTCTTCCCTGATTAATTTCTCATCTCACCACTCTATATTCCCCAGCTCCCACATCCGCACTTCCAAATTATCTAAGCACTGACAATCCACTCCCACCATCCCGCAGCAACAACGGGCCTGGCGCAGCAGCAGAAGCAGCATGGTGAAGTGGATAGAACACAGGCCTGGGAGTCAGAAGGTCATGGGTTCTAATCCCGGCTCCACCACTTGTCTCCTGTGTGACCTTGGGCAAATCACTTCACTTCTCTGTGCCTCAGTTACCTCATCTGTAAAATGGGGACTAAGACTTTGAGTCCTACATGGGATAGGGACTGTGTTCAACTTTATTTGCTTGTATTCCCACCCCGCCACCCCCAGCACCTAGTACAGTGCCGGGCACGTAGTAAGCACTTAATAAGTACCATTATTATTAGTATTATTATATTTTCATACACTATTGCTTCCTCCAATCTGTCATTTATTTTAGTGTCTCTCTCCATTAAACTATAAGAAACTTGAGAGCAGGGATCATGTCTACTGACTCTATTGTCCTCTCCCAAGTTTCTGGCACATATATAAATATGTATTTCATACCCATACTTGAAAAATGACACTGCTGTTCATATCTGAATGCGTCTGTGGCTGAACAGGCCAATGGGAGATTCCCAGGCGCAGACATGCTGAGCACACGAAAAGGGCCTCCTTGTCTCTCTTTCCATATGAAGTTTTTGCTCTGAGAGCTACTACCTTTTTGATGGCCATGCTGGTTATCCTCAGCCACTGACTCCCAGTTTTCAGCTGGGACACAGCACTGTCTAAGGCTTGGTTTGACCATGTCCTCGAAACGCTTCTTCTTCCCTCCTGGCTTTCATTTTCTCTATTTCAGGTCTTCAAACAGTAACTGTTTGGGGCTCCTGCTGTCACTCATTCTCCTCACAAGTCCCAGCTGGACAGCACGACAGCTCTATCGGCCCTTAGTTTGGTCTGGGGCAGCCTACCACCCTGACGCCGTACTCTGTTGGACAGTCTTCTATACAGGATGTGCTGTCTTTCTGGATTCTGCTTCCTATTTCCTGGTCTATTACTGCACTGTTGGTCAACGGGATCCCTAGGTAGTGGAATTCTGTCACAGCTTTTAGCTCTGAATAGCCAATAAAAATTCTTCGCTGTGTAACTTCCCTAGTGCAGGCTTTCTTTAGTAGATCTGCTTCATCTACTACTGCTCCCACATCAGCCTATAAGTTCCTTGAGGGCACCACAGAGCATATCTGCTAACTAGTGTTCTCATCCAAGTGTTCAGTACAGTGCTCTGCCCCCAGTAGGTGCATGAAAAGTGCTTGACTGATGAGCTGAAAAGACAACGCAAGTTTAAGATACCTCCCTGATGGATGACGGGATCCGTGTTCAAAAAATATATTTTAGTAAAATATGTTTTTACTTTTCTTCAGGGTAGAAAGTGGGTGCAAATCACTACCAGCCTATTAGCATTTTTTAATCAGTTCATTCTCTCTTCAGGAGAAGCACAGAAAGGAAAATATATACAATCAGCGTCACTGATGATTTGTTATTTGTCTCAGACGGACGAATGAGTAGCTATCGCCAAGCGAAATCAGCACCAGGCACTGCAAATATAAGCTAGTCTTTGTGTGTCCAGGCACTCACAATTGCGCACACGCATGAGTGAGTGAGTGAGAGTGAGTGAGAGAGAGAGAGAGAGTGTGTGTGTGTGTGTGTGTGTGTGTGTGTGTCTCTCTCTCTCTCTCTCTCTCTCTCTCTCTCTCTCTCTCTTATAAGGCCAATAGTATATTGCACAGTTGGTGACGTCTTATTCAAGGTTGAAGAAAGAGTCCAGAAAGCCCCGAGAAGCAGTGTGGACTAGTGGATAGAGCACAGGCCTGAGAGTCAGGAGGACCTGGGTTCTAATCCTGGCTCCACCATGTGTCTGCTGTGTGACCTTGGACAAATCACTTCACTTCTCTGTACCTCAGTTACCTCATCTCTAATAATATTTGTGGTATCTGTTAAGAGCTTACTATGTGGCAAGCATACAAGCTCATCAGATTGGACACAGTCCCTGTTCCACATGGGGCTCAGAGTCTCAATCCCCATTTTATAGGTGAGATAACTGTAAAATGAGGATTAAGACTGTGAGCCCCATGTTTGACATGGACTGCGTCCAACCTGATTTAACTTGTATATACCTCTGCGCTTAATAGAATGTACAGTGCCTGGTACAGTAAACACTTAAATACCACCAAAAAAAGGGTCCTTGATGCTGAGCTGGGAGCACAATGTGCCCAGAGGTCACCCCGACTCACCAGGAAAGTAGAGAGTTGAGGAAGTCCGGGGTGGTCGGGTCCGGGCTCAGAGGGGGAGACGTGACGAAGGCAGCCGCCTTGGCCCAGTTCTTGCTCCAGTAGTGAGAGCCATCGGTCCCCAAGCTGGCCGTAATTGGTTCTCCGTACACCACGGTGCCTAGGAGATGTCCAACCACAGTGGTCAATGGCACAGCCCCCATGCCCAGGCCCTCCTCCTCTCGCCTCGGCTGGACCCCGAAACCTCGCCTCCCGCTGAACTCCCCACCCCTTGGCCACTCTCAAGGCAAGGCCTTTCCCGCCAGGGATGCCTTATTCCTGGGGATTCCCAGAAACTGTGGGACCGACCGGTTAAAGCGCATGACATTGACACCCCACTGTGGCTTGGACAGTTGCTCAAGCCATTGTCCCTCCAGGTTCAGAAGCTCCGACAGAAAGCAACTGGAGGCTGGAAGCTGGAAGACAAAGACTAGAGGCCAGGGCTGGAGGCCCATCTTACTTCCTTCCCTTCCCCACATCACCTGTATATATGTATATATGTTTGTACATATTTATTACTCTATTTATTTATTTATTTATTTTATTTGTACATATCTATTCTATTTATTTTATTTTGTTAGTATGTTTGGTTTTGTTCTCTGTCTCCCCCTTTTAGACTGTGAGCCCATTGTTGGGTAGGGACTGTCTCTATATGTTGCCAACTTGTACTTCCCAAGCGCTTAGTACAGTGCTCTGCACACAATAAGCGCTCAATAAATATGATTGATGATGATGATGATGGAAGCCGGAGGCCAGGGGCTGGGGCCTGGGGGCTACTCAGAATGGTGATTGGATTAGGAATTAATCTGTTGCTGCATCAGTAATCATGGCTTGATTCAGTGTTTCCTCTCTGCTCCATAGACCCCTCAATCCAGGAAGCAAGAAAACTTCCTGGGCTAGGGAAGAGCCAGAAATCTGGGCAGAAGTGGGTGGGAGAGAGGAAAGCCGGGAAGGGAATGTGGGCAGGGAAGCCAGTACAGTGCTCTGCACACAGCAAACACTCAAAAAATATGACTGAATGAATGAATGCAGAAACTGAAAACGGGAAAACATGAATACTGGCTGTGAATCTTAACTAACCCTAGCTAATTCCCCATTTCCCCAACTTTGTTGTACTCTATTCCTTCAAACACTTAGTAATAATAATAATAATAGTATTTGTTAAGTGCTTACTGTGTGCCAAGCACTGTTCTAAGCTCTGGGGGGGGGATCCAAGGTAATCAAAGTTGTCCCATGGGGGGCTCACAGTCTCAATCCCCATTTTACAGATGAAGAAACTGAGGCAAAGACAAGTTAAGTGACTTGCCCAAAGTCACATAGCTGACAAGTGGTGGAGCCGGAATTAGTACAGTGCTTTGCACAGAGAAACTACTCAATAAATACCATTGATTACTCCACCTCCCTTCTGCCTTGCCTATGCACTTGGGTCTGTAAACCTTAATCACTGTGATTCTCTACCCACTCCAATCAAAGTATTTATTGAGTGTTTACTGTATGCAGAACAATGTACTAAACTCTTGGGGCAGGACAATACAACAAAGTTGGTAGACAACCTCACTTCAGCCTTAATCCCTCTAATACTCACACCACCCTGACCCTACAACACTATGTCCATATCCTTGTAGTCTGTTGCTTCCTCTATTTGTCATTTATTTTAATGCCTGTCTCTCTGACTAAACTGTGAGCTCCTTGAGGGCAGGGAATATGTCTACCAACTCTACTGTACTGTACTCTCAAGCACTTAATATAGTGATTTGCACCCCACAGGCACACAATGGGTGGCACAGGTTTCCATGCCGGTCTCTCCCAGTGGCCAGCTGGGGAGAGAAGCATCCAGACCGGCTCAAACCCAGGCCCCATCGAGGGCCCCAGAAGCGTCCCATCAATCCAGACTGATGCAGGTTTCAAGATTTCGCCTATTAAGTGGGCTTGAACTTGGGGCTGCCCCTGGGGACTGTCATAATAATAATCATAATAACAGTGGTATTTATTATACATTTACAATGTGTCAAGCACTGTACCCCACACTGGCTCAGAATGGACCCCTGGCGCTGATCCCATCTTCCTAAGGATCTGTCCAAGGCCCGGAGAGCTCTCCCAGACCTGAGAATACACCCACAGACTCACCCTGCTCTAGCTCTGCTTTCTCTTTCTTCTCTCTCTCTCTCTTCCCCCCTACCCCCTCCCCAACCCCACCCATCCCAACCCAATCTGTCCTCCCGGGTGGAAAAAGGAGGAGTGAAGATATGCATCTGACTCCTTCACTCCCCCGAAAGGCACGTTTCCTGGGAAATTTCACTCCATTTATCTTTGCAGTTTCACCTTCTGTCTAGACAGCACCCACAAGGCAAGCAAGTTCAGGAGAGTAAAAAGTCAGGGAGCAAACCACCCCCACCCAGCAGCTGCAAAAGAATGCTCCCGATTACAGTCTGCTGAGTGTCCCGAGATGAAGGTCTAGCTTCTGCCCAGAGTAGCTACAATCAATCAATCAATCAATCGTATTTACTGAGCGCTTACTGTGTGCAGAGCACTGCATTAAGCGCTTGGGAAGTCCAAGTTGGCAACACATAGAGACGGTCCCTACCATACAGTGGGCTCACAGTCTAGAAGGGGGAGACAGAGAACAAAACAAAACATATTAACAAAGTAAAATAAATAGAATAGATATGTACAAGTAAAATAAATAGAGTAATAAATATGTACAAACATATATACATATATACAGGGGCTGTGGGGAAGGGAAGGAGGTAAGGCGGGGGGGGATGGAGAGGGGGAGGGGGGGAGAGGAAGGAGGGGGCTCAGTCTGGGAAGGCCTCCTGGAGGAGGTGAGCTCTCAGTAGGGCCTTGAAGGGAGGAAGAGAGCTAGCTTGGCAGATGTGGGGAGGGAGGGCATTCCAGGCCAGGGGGAGGACATGGGCCAGGGGTCCACAGCGGGACAGGTGGCGGGACAGGTGAGAACGAGGCACGGTGAGGAGATTAGCAGCAGAGGACCAGCCCCTGTCCCTCCCTCCCCTGTGACAACCCTCACACCCTTTAACTCTGCAAATCCAAGAGTGACTACTGGGGTTCCTCATATTCCCACTTGAAAGATTCTGTTTAATTACACAACAGAACCACTTTCCTCAGCAATGAAACTCTAAGAGTAGGTTCTCTGGATCTGCCCCACTCCCATAATAAACAGTTGCACTGTAGCTGGCTTTCTGCAACTATGCCGTCCAGGAGCACCAAATCTAGATTTCCTTCTAAGAAAACACACAACCTGTCTTGGGAAGGACCTGGAGGGATGGTGGAAATTGGAGTCTGACTTCCAGGGCGGCCTCATTTATTACCCACAGTGCCTCAAAACTGGATGAGCTCCAGGTTCCAAAGAGAAGCAGCATGGCCTAGTGGAAAAAGCATGGACCCTCGAGTCAGAGGATCTGAGTTCTAATTCTGGCTCCACGACTGACCTGTTGTGTGATGCCGAACAAGTCGCTTAACCTCTCGGGGCCTCAGTTTCCTGATCTTTAAAATCAGGTAAAATGCCTGCTTTCCCTTTTAAACTGGGAGCCCCGTGGCACTCAGGGACCATGTCCAATCAGCTAGTATTACCTCAGCACTCAGGTTGGTGCTTAGCACAGAGGAAGTGCTTAATCAGGCCACAATTACTGACACAACAACAGAGGACCAAGGGGAAAGCCACTCAGAATGATTGTGTCTGTTTACTGTTATATTGTACTCTCCCAAGTACAGCACTTCGCACACAGTAAGCGCTCAAAAAATGACAATGAATGAATGTATAACAAGCAGAGAAGCAGCGTGGCTCAGTGAAAGAGCCTGGGCTTTGGAGTCAGAGGTCATGGGTTCAAATCTTGGCTCCACCCCTTGTCGGCTGTGTGACTTTGGGCCAGTCACTTCACTTCTCTGGGCCTCAATTACCTTCTCTGTAAATTGGGGATTAAGTCTGTGAGCTCCACATGGGACAACCTGATCACCTTGTAATCTCCCCAGCGCTCAGAACAGTGCTTTGCACACAGTTAGTGCTTAATAGATGCCATTATTATTATTAAGCAGCAGCAGGGAGGTTGGTGGGTCAAAGCAGCTTCCAGCTGCACAGTGTGTGCATGAAGCAGCATGGCGTAGTGGATAGCGCACAGGCCTGAGAGTCAGAAGGTCATGGGTTGTAATCCCGGCTCTGCTACTTGTCTGCTGTGTGGCCTTAGGCAAGCTATTCACTTTTCTGTGCCTCAGTTACCTCTTCTGTAAAATGGGGATTAAGACTATGAGCCCTACATGGGACAGGGACTGTGTTCAACTTGATTTGCTTGTATCCACCCCAGTGCCTATGTACAGTGCTTGGCACATAGCAAGTGCTTAAATAGGGGAAGCAGCATGGCTCAGTGGAAAGACCCAGGGCTTGGGAGTAAGAGGTCATGGGTTCTAATACCGGCTCTGCCACTTCTCAGCTGTGTGACTTTGGGCAAGTCACTTAACTTCTCTGGGCCTCAGTTCCCTCATCTGTAAAATGGGGATTAAGATTGTGGGCCCCACGTGGGACAACCTTGATTATCCTGTATCCCCTCAGCGCTTAGAACAGTGCTTGACACATAGTAAGCACTTAACAAATACCAATATTAGTATTATTATTATTATTAACAAATACCACAATATTTTTTCAATGCCCAGTCTCAGCATCACCACCACTCTCTCTTGTGGCAAGGAGAGTTCTGGTTGCAGAAGTGTCTACTGGCCACCAGCTTATCTGTCACCAGGCCAACTGTGAGGCACTGACACACAAAAACAGCTTCTGGGTTGGGTTTCCACCAGTCACCCAACTGAATAAGGATTCCAGATAGATGCCCACTCCTTCAGCTCTGGTCGAAACCACTTCACAGTGAGTCTGGCAGCAAAGTGAGGGGAGGCCCTGAGTCGCCAACAGCGTTTGAAACCCAGGGAAGCCAGTGATCCACAGGGGCTGGGCCATGGGGACTAAGGCCGGCCCACCCGCCCTTAATTCCCTGCCAGGAACAATGCTCCTTCAGGGACTATACAGTCATTCATTCAGTCATATTTATTGAGTGCTTACTCTGTGCAGAGAACTGTACTAAGCGCTTGAGAGAGTACAATATAACCATAATGGAAACATTCCCTGCCCACCATGAGCTTACAGTCTAGAGGGGAACTACTGCCCTGGGCTCTGCCAGCAGAGGCAAGTCTCAGTGTGAACGAACTGACTGGCTGAAGTGGAAAGACAGCGTGACCTACATGAGTGGTCAGTAGACCAGAAAGTGAAACAGTGGGCTTCACTCCCATTGCCACCACTAATCTCTCATTCTCAGACATCTAATGGCCCCTGTGGGCCATCGGCTTTCCTTAGAAGAGAAGCAGCGTGGTATGGTGGTTAGAGTACAGACCTGAGAGTCAGAAGGACCTGGGTTCTAATCCCAGCTCCATCACTCATCTGTTGGGTGACCTTGGGCAAGACACTACCCTTCTCTGTGCCTGTTACCTCATCTGGGAATTAAGAATAATAATAATAATAATAATGGTATTTGTTAAGCTCTTACTACGTGCCAAGCACTTTTTTAAGCACTGGGGTAGATACAAGGTAATCAGGTTGTCCCACGTGGGCTCACAGTCTTCATCCTCATTTTACAGATAAGGTAACTGAGGCACCAAGATGTTAAGTGGCTTGCCCAAGGTAACAGAACAAACAAGTGGAAGAACCAGGAATAGAACCCATGTCCTCTGACTCCGAAGCCCGTGCTCTTTGCACTAAACCACGCTGCTTCCTGGAGATTAAGACTGTCAGCCCCATGTGGGACATGGACTGTGTCCAACCTGAGCATCCTATATCTACTCTAGTGCTTTGAACAGTGTCTGGCAAATAGTGAGTACTTAACAAATACCATTAAAAAAAAAAATTAGATGCATCTCCCGAGCCAACAGCTGGCGTCCCCTGGCTGAGGACCACCCTACGTTGCCTCGAGATCGGGATCACCACAAGCCTCACGATGTAGCTTAATGGCTCAGGCAGAGCGACCCCCTTCCTCTCCCCCGGCAGCCCCTGCCATGAGCCCGTGGCCAACCAGCTGTTAACAGCCTGGCGCTCCCTCGAGTGATTCGGAAATGAAACGGAAAAGTGATGTAATCTGTGTCCTGATGTTTATTTGGGCTCCATCAAATTAGATCCAAACCAGAGTGAGAGACGGAAAAGCAGCCTGCCCACCACGCCCACTCTGCAGAGGGGAGGCCTTAAATAGACGGGAACCAGGCCACGGAGCAGCAGAACAAAGGGAGGAAATGGGAAACATGGGCCTGCTGCTCTAGGATTAGGCGAAGTTGGAGCTGAGCAGAAGGCCCGGAAGAGCGGCCAGGGTTGGAAGAGAAATCAGCTCCCTGAAGAGCAGCACCACATCTCTGCCCACCTGCGAATGGTCTGTCAGCGGAATTTGGTGCGTGCCCACTAAGTGCAGGGCGCTGCCCTGGGAGCCGCTGTTCAGGAAGCACTGTCCCTGAGGCTCACTGTCCCGGGAACTGCCAACCCGAAGGCCGCCGGCCCGCGAGCCAACGTGCACAAAGCACATCAGAAGCAAAAGCAGGGAGCAGTGTGGCCTAGTGAATAGAGCATTGGGCTTGGAAGTCAGAAGGACCTGGGTTCTAATGCCAGCTCTGCCACTTGTCTGCTGGGTGACCTTTGACAAGTCACGTCACTTCTATATGCTTCAGTTACCTTATCTGTAAAATGGGGGTTAAGACTGTGAGCCCTATGTAAGATATGGACCATGTCCAACCTGACCAGTGCTTAGTACAGTGCCTGGCACACAGTAAATGCTTAACAAATACCATGAAGAAAAGAAACAAAAAACATAACAATGCTGCTCCCTTCCAATGTGACAGGAAGGTAAAATCTGTCAGGACATACCCTTTTTCCTGGCCTGGGCAATGACTTCAGCAGCGCTTTTGCTCATGACTTTGGTGATGTACAGTGGGCAGTTGGTCTGATTGGCAATCGTAATTGCCCGGTTCACGGCTTCAGCCTCCACCTAGGGAAAAAAAAAAGGATCGGCACGTGAGCCACGAGGGTCCGGACCAGCAACCCCTCTCCTCGACCAGACCCCTGTGGGGTCGCCAGCCCCAAGATTCTCATATGGGCAAGCACAGAAACACTAGGAGAGAAATGCCCGGGGCCAAGCGAGAGCCCCTGGCTTATTCTCAACAGATGTAGTCAGTCGACATTTGACCTTTCCGTCAAGTTTTCACCTCTTCGGGTCTGCTCAGGACGTGTCCTTCGGGGCCGGTGATCCCTAGCTCCAGGATCCTCTGCTGTTCCTGAAATAAAAGCACAAAGAACCAAGATGGAGGAATTGTTTTTCTGACTCCAGGCTCAAGGGAAGATGAGGAGACATCATCAGGAGAGGAGCTGTGGAACGGTAGCAGGACACACATGGACCCAGAGTTGTGAATTAGGGCCAATAGGGCGCTGACACAATCTTTATACGAATCTACCAAAATTTCTCTGCTCATTCCATGAGTTCCTCCCCTGGGCTAAGCTGCGTGTAACGTTTCTGTGCTGTAGAGCAACTGTTTCCTCTTTGTGACATGAGGTGAAATGATCCCCATAGGTGTCTTCTGCCTCTGAAAAGGTGAAGGCTAAGTTATACTCAGGCTAAGGACTTCCAAGCTAAGGCCCATGAGACGACAGCCCTGTGTAGGATGGGGCTGGGTCTGATCTGTTAAATTTGAATCTACTCCAGTGCTTATTTAGTCATTCATTCAATCATATTTACTGAGCTCTTACTGTGTGCAGAGCACTGTACTAAGTGCTTGGAAAGCTTAGCACAGTGCTTGGCACATAGAAAGCTCTGAACAAATACCATGGCTAACTACTATATTTATTCACATAATTTTCTCCACCTAATAATTTATCTCCCTCCCTGACCAATTTTTGAGGACATAATTTCTTTTTATTTTGTACCATAGACTGGTTAATCGTAAGCACAGAGAACTACAACAGCCAGAAAAGGAAGAAGGGCAGGGTATGAGTGCTATAATGCAAAAGGGGAAGGGGAATTTTTTCTTTAAAAAGGGGTGTGGTGCTAGAAGAGGAGAGGTAGGAGGGGGTTTAACATATTTCATTGCATGCCTATTGTATGCAGCATTGGGAGAAGGCAACAGAAGTAAACTGCCTAGTCTCAAGTGCCCTCTCACTTTTCTTTGCCTTCTCCCATCCCCCCTTCTTTTTTTTCTTTTTCTCAAGCTACCCTTCTTGTTAGGCTTAATTCCCCCACATAAAAGCCCCTACCCTGTTTGGGGGTTGAAGAAATTTTATTCCACAACGTGTAGCAATTGTGTGAGTAAATACGAAAGGCAGGAAAAGCCCGGCCAGGACCAGACCTTGCTGGGGGCTAGGGGGTTCAGGGGATACTCGATGACTTCGCGCTCAACCCCGGGACCTCGCGGTGTAGTCCCGAGGTGCAAGCTAGGAAGGGATGGCTACCTCGGCGATGATGTCTCCATTCTCAGCGTGGACCTGGGCCAGGGCACCGATGTCACGGATCACACTCAGGACCTCGTAGATCTGGAGGGGAGGAGGGAGGAGGGGACAGTGGGTGAGTGAGATGTGCAGTGTAGTAGGCCCTCCTGGGGCAAGAGAAGCCTCCAGCCCTGCTGCCTGGAGATTGCCCTGAGGCTACGGACAGATGGTCTGGCTGGCACAGTGATCATCATCATCATCATCAATCGTATTTATGATTGATGCCATCCGGTGGCTGGCAGAGGTGCCACCGTGCAGAAGATCCCAGAAGAGGATTCTGAAGCTCAGGCTCTCCGTGTCCCTGGCTCAGCTCCAGGCCTGGGAGAGGCCGGGAAGAAACAATCGCTGCTTGGCAGTGCAGGGAAAACCAGCAATCCAGGGCCAAGCACAGGGAAAATTCTAGAACCACTGTCTCGCTTTTTTCAAACCTTCAATGTGGACGGCCCTTTTGTTTTCCAAAACGTTTTCACATCAGTTATCTCGTTTTCCCCTCACGACAGCCATGTGAGGCAGGAAGAGGTGGGGATCATTATCCCCACTGCTCAACAGAGACCCAAGGGAGGTTAAATGATTTGCCCAAGGCCACCAAGCAGCCAGGGGCAGAGCTGGGACAAGAAGTCCGGACTCCTGATTCCCACAGCTTCGTTCTTTCCCCAGATCACCCTTTCTAGAGCGCTTGACTCCCAAAGGAGAGCTTTTATCTGTAATCCAAAGCACCTTCACATCTATTCACTCATTCATTCATTCAATCGTATTTATTGAGCACTTAACTGTGTTCAGAGCACTGTACTGAGGGCATGGGACAGTACTGCCCCAATGTCCCTCACAGCATCCCTTGGAGCTATATCACCCTTGCACTTGGATTTGCTCCTCTTATTCACCCCTCCATCAGCCCCACAGCATATTTCCGTAATTTATTTATTTATATCAATGTCTGTCTTCCCTTCTAGACTGTAAGCTCGTTGTGGGCAGGGTATGTGTCATATTGTTATAATGTACTCTCCCAAGTGCTTAGTACAGCAAATCTGCACACAGCAAGCGCTCAGTAAATACATTTGACTGATTGATTATCCTGGCTTTTGTTTAAGAAAGCAAGCCCAGAGAGGGCAAGTGGCTACCCCTCTGTGCGATCAGCCCAGAATAGAAACCAAGCAGCCTGCTTTCACAAGGCCCCAATGCTGAGTAAAAGCAATGAGCAGGGAGCCAAGAAGGCCCTCTCCTGTCTCCTTGTCTGAAAGGACAGTATGACCTAGTGGAAAGAGCCCAGAAACTGAAGTCAGGAGATCCAGGTTCTAATTTCAGTTCTACCGACTGGTCTGATGTGGGATCTTGAGCAAGCCACTTCACTCTGTGCCTCAGTTTCCTCATCTATAAAATGGTATGAGATACCTGCTCTTCATCCCTCTTAGATTGTGAGCCGCATGTGGGATGGGGCAGGGATCGGATCTGTTCACCTGGTACCTAATCCCAGTACTTAGCGCAGAGTAAGTGCTTGATGAGGAAAATTTGGAGTTTTAGTTAAATGGGCAGAAATGAGAAGCAGCTGGCCTAAAGGATAGAGCCCAAGCCTGAGAATCAGAAGGACCTGGGTTCTAAACCCAGCTCTGCCACTTGTCTGCTGGACGACCATGGGCAAGTCACTTCACTTCTCTAGGCCTCAGTTACCTCATCTGTAAAATAGGGATTAAGTCTATGAGCCCCAGTGAGACAGGGACTGTGTCCAACCTGATTAGCTTGTATCTACTCCAGCACTTAGTAGACTGCCCGACACAGAGTAAACACTTAACAGATTCCATTAAAAAAAAATGGCCTAGTTCCCAAATTCCACAAATTGCTGAAGGACTGAAACCCCAGCAGCCCACAGTGGAGAGGGGTCAAGCAGGTGATGAATTTCCTCAGGACTTTCATCCTCTTTCCCCCATCCAGCCGCCGTGCAGCCAGATCTGTGCCTGGGGCACCCAGCCAGATGCTCCACACAGCCATCCCAGGCTGGGGAATGGATTCTGACCATGGGATGAACATGGCAGGGAAATCTTTGGGCAGGCAAAGAGGAGCCCCGAAACAGAGCTCAGATGAGAATGAAGGGTCGGCCATCACACCGCTCGGGACCCAATATTGCCCCAGCTGGTCTGGGAGATGAGCCAGGTGCCCACTGAGGGGACAAGAACTCAGAAAGTCAAGGCAAAGCCGGGTGCCCAAGATGAAATCGCGTAGCCTTCCCTAGACAACTCTTCATTCCGACCCCTCACACACTTCAGCCAACGGGGTGAGCTTACTTCCCTTAGAGCTGGAGGCGGCTGCCAGGAGAGAGGAGGATAGCCCACAACACCGAAAGCTAGTCGCTCTTCAACCGTGTACCTCATGACCTCATTCATTCATTCATTCATTCATTCATTCATTCAATTGTATTTATTGAGCGCTTACTGTGTGCAGAGCACTGTACTAAGTGCTTGGGAAGTACAAGTTGGCAACATATAGAGATGGTCCCTACCCAACAACAGGCTCACAGTCTAGAAGACCTCATGCCAGGCCTCTGGGCAAACTGATGAATACAACACCAACACCGGAGGGGGAAGCACTTGGCCTGGCCGCTCAACCGAGTCAGCTCCGGCCGTGGCCCCCTCAGCCAAAGACCTTGCGAACCGTGACCCAGAAATTTAAAGACTAAGTGTCAAGTACCAACTGATGCTTTCAAGAGCGGTCCAGGCCACCACCTACCTGAGAATCCGTTAGCTGGAAGTGGTCTTTGAAGGCCATGTACACCAGGAAGGAATTTACACCTATTGCGGAGGAAAAGGAGAGAGAACAGAGGACAAAGTGAATGACTCAGACAAAATGAATGCCAAAGGAATAAACCAACCACTCTCACAGGGAAAACTTGACTTGGATTTTCAATGTTTTCCACAAGTTCCTCTTGGAACAGATCAGACATTCATTTCTTTCTCCAAACTCTCTCATTTCCTTCCCTCTGAGCCGCTCTTTTAATAGAGGATGACTGGAAACCGGAAGAAACTGACTGTGCCTTCAAACCTAGCAGCTGGAAGTGGTTGCTAGGCGAGAACAACTCTCAAGAATCATGGTCATTCCAAGCCCCGCCTTCATGGCGCAGACCACCTCCTGTTAGCTACAGTCACAGGGCTGAGCCTACCAGACTGGTTTCCAACTAAAACGGGCAGGGCTCGAACTCCAGAACCACCTTCTCTCGAATCATCTAGAGTCCCACGAGGCCTACCATGATCTTTCACCAGGGTTTCCATCTCCTCCTGGACGCCCTTATGCCACTCGGTGATGTCCACGTGCAGGGAGTAGTCACAGCACGACTTGCCATCCGCCCACTCTCGCCACTGGTCGAAGGCCGCGAGCAGGCTGGTCCCCGGCTCCGGAACCACATGGTCAACTAGGAAACACAAACGCGTCCCAGCCGTTAGCAGGGGCCCAAATGCCAAGTTATCACTGAGTTTGTTCCCATTCCTTCGCACAGAGGGAGCGTTTCACGTTCTGAACAGAGATGACAAACTCTCCAGCTCAGGTTGAGACAGCTGGACTGCCGGCAGTGAGGAAGGAGAGAGAAGTTGAGCGCTGAATGTCTGTTAGAGTGAAATCATCTGGGAAAAAGGCAGGCCTCACGTCCCTGTTTGAGACCCTCGAAAGCCCAGCCCTCAGGAAAGTTTCATGGACGACGTCACCTTCTCAGCCAGTGAGCACACAATCGGACAATCTGTTCCTCTTGTCGCTCCCATGCTGTGTTTTCAAGTCCAACCCGACCAAGCGAGAAGTAACTTGGCCTACTTCAAGATCCTGGACTCAGTCCACCCAGTTCATATCCTTGGGTGCTTCCTGAGTGAATTCGCTCTCTTTAGCTTTGAGAAGAAGGACTGGAGCTGGCTGGACCCCACTGGGCTTCACACACCAACTGGAAAGCACAATACTCCTTTGCACATCCTACTACAACCCAACCCCCACACTTGGCTCCTTTAATGCTAACCTTCTGACTGATCTCGTCTATCTCACCACCGATCTCTCGCCCATTTCCTACCTCTTGTCTGGAATACCCTCCTTCCTCCTATCCGACAGACAATGACTATCCCTGCCTTAGAGAAGCAGCATGGCTCAGTGGAAAGAGCACGGGCTTGGGAGTCAGAGGTCATGAGTTCTAATCCCAGCTCTGCCGTTTGTCAGCTGTGTGACTTTGGGCAAGTCACTTCACTTCTCTGTGCCTCAGTTCCCTCATCTGTAAAATGGGGATTAAAACTGTGAGCCCCATGTGGCACAACCAGATCACCTTGTATCCCTCCCAATGCTTAGAACAGTGCTTCGAACATAGTAAGTGCTTAACAAATACCATCGTTATCATTACTATTATTATTATTCAAACCTTTATTGAAGGCACATCTCCAAGAGGCCTTCCCTGACTAAGCCCTCCTTTCCTCTTCTCCCACTTTCTTCTGCATCACCTTGACTTGCTCCTTTTATTCATCCCCCCTCCCAGCCCCACAGCACTTATGTACATATCTGTACTTACTTTGTTTATATTAATGCCTGTCTCCCCCTCTAGACTGTAAGCTCACTGTGGGCAAGGAATGTGTCTGTAATTGGTGTATTGTATTCGCCCAAGTGTTCCGTACAGGGCTGTACACATAGCAAGCACTCAATAAATATGAATGACTGATTGTAAAACCTTTCCTAGAGGCAGTTCAAAGCCTTTCACAGCACCATGCTCAAGGGTGTCATTACTGTTCACCGTGTGTAAGGCAACTTCCTGGAACAAGGCATTGGCCCCAACTTTGCAGACAGAGAAACTGAGGCAAGGTTAGATTACCCCCAAATGGCCCACGGTCAATCAAAGTCGATGGGGTGAAAAAGAGACCTTCGAAGCCTGGGGACCACAAGCCACCATCTGAGGGCGGAGGGTGGGCCCCTAAACAACCCTGCACAACAGCCCACGTCAGGTTCTGGAGCTCCAGCAAATCTCCAGAACGCAACGTTTCTGACCGAGACAGAGCCGACACCTCAACTACACTTCCCTTTGGCACCTGTGGTCTTCCCAAGTCAAAAAAATCTCAGCTTTGGTTTTTACATTGTTTTTAGGTGTTGCTATGGCGAGCCCAATTCGGGGTAGCTGGCTCGAGTGAACAGAAAAAAAAGATCATAAATAATTCTATTACTCTAGCCTGGAGGAGATGACGGATGTCACCTGAACTGGGCCTCAAAGTTGGCAGAGAAAAATAAAATTTAGACACGGAAGTTCCATGGGCCCAAGGCCGAGAAGCTAGTCTGGGGGCAAAAGAAATCAGGCTGAAGGGTAGGAAGGATTTTCTTCAAAATCGAAATGGGATCCCCAACTCTGAAGTCTCCTTCTTCAGGATCCTGGCCCTCCTGCCGCCATTTACATCACGGCTGTGACATCTGGGAGTGTGGCAGGGGCTGGGGGAGATGTCTGTCAGTGGTTAGCATTTTTGGGCTTACTTGTGATGCTAGTGAAGTGGCCCTCTGAGGGAGGGTCCTCATTTGGGAGGTGGGAAGGGAGTGAGTGGCCCTAGAGTCGTTCTTGGATCCTGGACCGGGTCACCTCCTCACTGCCCCATTTAACCCAGAGAGAGGAGGGGCCCTGCCGACATCAGGAGAAGATGACCCGTGGTTGGGATGAAGCACAACCTACGGTGACAGGGAAAGGAAGCATACAAGGAGGAGGCGAATTAAGACTGGGGATTAAAACTGTGAGCCCAACATGGGACAGGGACTGTGTCCAACCCGATTTGCTTGCATCCATCCCAACGCTTAGTACAGTGCCTTGCACATGGTAAGCACCTAATACCACAATTACTATTATTATTAATTAGTAATAATAATGATGGTATTTATTAAGTACTTACTATGTGCAAAGCACTGTTCTGGGGAGGTTACAAGGTGATCAGGTTGTCCCATAGGGGGTTCACAGTCTTAATACCCATTTTACAGATGAGGTAACTGAGGCACAGAGAAGTTAAGTGACTTGCCCAAAGTCACAAAGCTGACAATTGGCGGAGCCAGGATTTGAACCCATGACCTCTGACTCCAAAGCCCAGGCTCTTTCCACTGAGCCACGCTGCTTCTCTAGTAGTAATTAGTAGTAATAGTAGAGGACAAAGATATAGACAAAAGTGTGACGGAAAGGGTGGGGGGCGATGTCAAGGTGCTTAGGGGGTGCGGAAGTGATGAAGCAGTGATTGAGGGGTAGAAGGCAGAAGACTAGAAATAGGTGTTCAATACATAGTGGAAGATTGTCTCCCTGACCGTGATCCACTCCCTGAAGTTTGACGCACACAATGAACAGACTCCCGGAACTGAGACACAGCTGTTCGCTCAGGGAAAATTAAAACAAGGGCACATATGTTTTCCACGAGCTTCAACGGCTCAGAGTCAGGAACACAGGAACGTGCTTATGAAAGCTCCCACATGCTTTCCCACAGTTGTGCTTTCCGCAAAGACTCTTCTGGGATCATGAGGCCAGGGGGGAGGGCAGCAGTCCGCTGACCTTCCAAGGGGCAAGAGATTCCTTGAGAGGCCAGTGGGAGCTGCCCAGTCCACTGGGGCCTCGCTAAGCTATTAGCCGCAGAGAAGGCTCACCCTGGCTCTACAGTCAGCCTTCGTAATGGAAACGACACCCGTGGCCGAGGAGAAAGAACATGAGTTTGAGCCCCAGCTCCGCCTCTGGCCACCGGCTCAATGTTAAGGATCCAAAATCAATCAATCAGTCGTATTTATTGAGCGCTTACTGTGTGCAGAGCACTGTACTAAGCGCTTGGGAAGTACAAGTTGGCAACATATAGAGACAGTCCCTACCCAACAGTGGGCTCACAGTCTAAAAGACTAAGAGAATCTAAAATAGATTCTTCTGGGCCGGAGGAGGAAGATGACGGGGCTGGGGCAGAGAGCGCAGGCACTCCCTGAGGCCTGAGGGCCCAGCTTCCAAGCTAGCACATTCTCTTTCTACTTTCCAGTCTGGCAGCTAAACAGTCTTAACATCCGGCTTAGCCTGGCCACAGGTGAAGCAGTCAGCAGATATAACATTCTCCAGGTTTCAGAGATGTTACCAGACTCCCCATCTCCTGCCAATCGGCTCAGGCATCGTTTCTGCCCTTCCCTCTAGGCCTGGGAGAGAATGGCTTACTCTCTTCTCTCTTCACAGACAGATTCATCGGTTCAAGATGAAAACCAGACAGTAAGCCACCTTGAGGCAACGCTTGACAAATTATGTGTGGCTTCAATGTGCCAAAGAGGCTCCTCCCTCTCTGTCTCCTCTTCATCCCCTCTCCCGTCACCCCAGCAGGGTAGTAGAGCTAGTAGTAGCTCTGCTGGACAGACAGAGAGAACACCAGCATTCCAAGGCTAGCAGGGATCTATCTCCACAGACATAACTCTGTTAAATTGTACTCTCCCAAGTGCTTAGTACAGTGCACTGCACACAGTAGGTACTCAATAAATATGATTGATTGATTGAAGATGGACGAAGAGCCCAGAAAGAGCAAAGGCCCAACCTGCAGAAAAACCTTTAATCTTCTTCATTCCTATAGGAAGATAATGACTGAAACAGTAATAGCAAGAGTAGTTATTAACCATTCACTGTGTGCAGAGCACTGTACTAAGCTCTGGGAGAGAATACACTGGAGGGAATTAGACTCGGTCCCTGTGTCTCAGGGGGGCTCACGATCTAAGGGGAAAGGGCTTGAGACCAGAAATGAGAAGATTTGGATTCTAGTCCTGGTCCCACCTCTGGCTTTCTGAGTGACTGGACAAATCACGTCGACTCTCTGGGCCCCAGTTAGCTCATCTGTGAAATGAGGATAAGACAGATTGTGATCTCCGACTAGGACAGGGACAGGGTCCAATCTCATAACCTCGTATCTACCGCAACACTTTGCAAATAGTCAGTGCTTAATCAATGCCAGAGACAGCAACCTTTGTGTATCCTTAGGAGGAGGAAGGAGTGGAGCTGTATGGAGGAGAGACTCCAGAGGGGAGTGACTGAGGCAGGGACACCAGTGGAATGCCCAAGGCAGGGGGAATCTTTTTGTTTTGGGGGAGAAAGAATTCACAAGGGAAAGTTGAGCAAATTTAGTAGAAGCATGAGTACCTTTCGCCTACAGACTCAGAATCAATCAATCGTACTTATTGAGTGCTTACTGTGCACCCAGCACTACACTAAGTCCTTGGTACAGCAAAATACAACAGTTGGTGGATACATTCCAAAAAGCTTGTAAGTCTAGAAGAAGATGAGCCAAATCCCTATGAAAGGGCAGCAAGGCTACTAAAGGGAAAATAAATGCCATGGGACATCTCGTTTCAAGAGGGGTCCTGGTCTGAGCTCATGGCTGGGCTAGAGGGGCCGTAAGTCTCCCAAGCCATTCTTTTTGGATGCTCAGTGCCTTGGAGAGGAGGAGATCCGCTTTTCAGTTCCACGACACACCCTCTTTTTCCTCTAGAGTTCCTCTAGTTGGATGGACATCCCTTTTCCCAGAAAGTGACCCAATCTCATGAGCCATCCTGGGCCCCCTCCCTAATCTAGTTCCAGTCCAGAATGAACTTCACAGAGAAAGTGGGGCTCATGAAAAGAGCCCTGGGCTGGAAGCTAAGCATCCCAGGTTCTAATCCCAGCTCCCGACCTTGGGCATGGCACTTAACCTCTCTGGGCCTAAGTACCCTCAAGTGAAAAATCAATCAATCAATCAATCAACAGTATTTACTGAGTGGTTACTACGTGTAGAGCACTGTTCTAAATGCTTTAGAGAGTACACTACAAGACAGTTGACAGACGCAATCCCTACGCACAACCAGCTTACAGTCTAGAGGGGGAGACAGACATTCCTTTAAATAAAAAAATTACGGATATAGACATAATAATAATAATAATAATAATGGCATTTATTAAGCACTTACTATGTACAAAGCACTATTCTAAACATAAGTGGGGGGGGGCTGAGGGAGGGGTTAATAAAAGGTGATTTCCCTTCCCGCAACTTGTCAGAAAGATTTGTTTACAAGTGTTACCCCATTCCTGGTCCTAATTACCTCAAACTCATCACTTTTGGCAACACACTATTAGCATTTTAACTACAAACCTTACATCTGAGAGGCAGTCTTTTCATGTTTTTAAATCGTATTTGCTAAGCACTTATTATGTGCCAAGCAATGTACCAAGAGCTGGGGTAGATATAAAATAATCAGATTGGACACAATCCATGTTCCACATTGGGCTCACAGTCTTAATCCCCATTTTACAGTTGAGGTAACTGAGGCACACAAAAGTGAAGTGACTTGCCTAAGATCACAGAGCAGACAAGTGGCAGAGCCAAGATTAAAACCCACGTGCTCTGACTCCCAAGCTCGTGCTCTTTCTGCTATGCCACACTGAGTCTTGAAATGCAAGGATCTGCCAGAACTTCTTTTCGGTAAGCCGCAGGCCCAAAGGGGAAGGATTTGATGATTCAAAACCCCTGGGGCCTATCAAGAGCTTCTCCAAAAGATGTTAAAATAATTGGCCAATTACAGGGAAAGGTTGTTTTTTCCGTAATTAGCCGGGTCTGCTGAATCTGGGGCAGAGGAAATCTGTACTGCCTATCAGCAGCAGGCGCTGAATTTTAAAACGAACCAAACAGTACAAACAGGGTCACCACAGAACATCCCATTCCTCGCGCAGAAAAAATAAAACCTACTGCAGGGAACAAAAATAAAACAAGGACGACGGCTGTTATTACTGGTGACCTATTGTCATGTCTTACTAGTCCCCCCACCCCCACCTCTGGCCCATCTCTGACCCAGCCCCCCTCAGGCCCTCACGCTGTGAGACTGCATGGCACCAGTTCCTCTTCCCTGCCCTACGACCCCAGCCCAAGTACCCAATTTCTGCCCTGAGCTCCGTTCACCCAGCCCAACTTGAGCTAGGTTTCTACGGCACAGTTTGGACGTCGAACCAGGAAACAGAAGCACGGGAGAGACATGCTGGGCTCACAGAGCCTGACGTGAGGAGAAGCAGCATATGCCTGCACCACCTGGGCCCAAAAAGATCGTGCATGAGGAATGCTCTTCAGAATAAAAATAAACAGACATTTATCACTTGCTGTTTGGGCATGACTGGCATGGCCTGATTGCGTATCTTGGCTGTTCCTGCACCTCTTGCTCACCTGTACCAGGAATGTCGACCTTCGCTTGGCCCAAGGGTTCAAAGGTATCCTGAAAGGACAAATCTTCACTCCGGGCAATTTGTCTCACAACAGAAAAAACTCCTTCTTCTGGCCATGGAGCCAATAAATACCTATGGCTTGACTGCCAGCCAATGGCAGTATGGAGTAGTCATAATAATATATGGTCGATTTAAGTGCATAATAATTAATGTCATTATTAATAACGGTAGCATTTGTTAAGTGCTTATCGTGTGCCAAGCATTATCCTAAATGCTGGGGTAGCATCCCATATAGGGCTCACAGGCCAAGGGGCAGGGAGAACAGGTATGTAACTGTCATTTTGCAATTGAGGACACTAAAGCACAGAGAAGTCAAGTGACTGGCCCAAGGTCATACAGCAAACAGGTGGCAGAGCCAGGACTGGAACCCAGGTCTCCTGACTCCCAGTCCTGAGGACTTTCTCTCTTAGAGCATGCTACCTCAAATCTGGGATCAGCTATGCCCTAGCCCAAGCGTTCTTCAATGGATCCTTTTTGGTCTACCCCAGTTGATCAATCAGTGGTATTTACTAGCACTTACTCGGCTGCAGAGCACTGTACTAAGAGCTTGGAAGAGTACAATACAATGGAGTTGGTAGACACCTTCCCTGCCTACAAGGAGCTATGTACGGGGAAAATTGGGAAGTGCAGAGGGAGGGAGGGAGGAATGGGAGGAGCAGGCCAAGGTGCCTCCTTCACAGGCCTCGACGTAAAGCGATGATGGGTAAAGTCCCTTCATCCAGTCAGCCCTGGGGTGGCAGAGCCAGGGGTTGGGGCCAAGTGCAAATAGGGAGGGGCCCGGCCAGCAGGTCCCCTCGACTGGGCCACCACATGCCTTTGCCTGACATCCTCAACTAACTGAACGGCCCGTCGGTCAAGCTAAATCAAAATCCCTGGCATCACGGAGAATAATTATGATTTTTATGATTATTCAGTCAATCGTATTTATTGAGCTCTCCCTGTGTGCAGAGCACTGTACTAAACACCTGGAAAGTACAATTCGGCAACAGATAGAGACAATCCTTACCCAACAACGGGCTCACAGTCTGGGTATTTGTTAAGGGCTTACTATGTGCCAAAAATACTGGGATAGATACAAGTTAGTCAGATTAGACAAAGTCCCTGTCCTACATGGGGCTCACACGCTTAATCCATATTTTACAGATGAGGGAACTGAGGCACAAAGAAATGAAATGACTTGCCCAAGGTCACAGAGCAGACAAGTGGTGGAGCCGGGATTAGCACTCAAGTCCTTCTGACGCCCAAGCCCATGCTCTATCCACTAAACCACACAGCCTCTTTTACTCCTGGCCATCAGCTCCCGGGTCTTGGGCGGCTCTCCCCTTTTTCCGGACAGGCTCTGTTTCCCCAGTACTCCCCAGCTCCCACTCCCCACTCCCCCAAGCCTTCCCCCAGCTTCATTCTCGGTTCTCCCGCTTCCAACTCTACCTTACGACCCCCTCCATCCCAATCCGAGAAACCACAGATCTCCCCACCTTCAACTCTTCTGACAATCCCACCTCCTGCACAAAGCCTAGTGGATAGAGCCCAGGGCCTACGAGTCGGTCTGCTGTGTGATCTTGTACAAATCACTTCACTTCTCTGTGCCCCAGTTACCTCATACGTAAAATGAGAATTAAGACTGTAAACCCCAAGTGGGACATGGACTATGTACAATCTGATTAGCTTGTATCTACCCCAGCATTTATTACAAAGCCTGACATATAGTAAGTGCTATAAGATCATTGTGGGCAAGCATTGTGTCTGTTTATTGTTATAATGTACTCTCCTGCATTCTTAGTACAGTAATCTGCACACAGCAAATGCTCAATAAATACGACTGAATGAATGAACAAGTACCATTAAAATAAAAATAAATAAATAAATTCCCAAAACCTAGGTCACATCTTGCCAATAGCTACCCTTAACACTTAGGCATTTACTCCTCAGCACTTATATACACATGTATATATAACATATGATAAAATGTATATGGGATAGAATATCAAGACTGAGTCAGTCTTCTTAGATCCAAGAATCAATCCAAGTAGATCAGTTCTTTCAAATGGCAGGGAACGGAATCCCTTTTTCTGCCCTCACAGACAGGTTGGGAGATTGCTCCTCGAAGGATTATTTCACGGTGAGCTAGTCCTGATTACTTACAAGTCAAGTGTGGATGTGGGGCAGCCAAGGCTGAAGAGAACGGGGGAGGGGCTTATCTTGGGGCCAGTAGAGGGGCAAAGGGGGCAAGCTACCAATTCTCCATCCCTAGAGGGGTGCTGCAGAAAGGGGGTGGTCGGCTGCCCACAGGTCAGCTTGAGCAAGCGAAAGAAAATTCCTGGGCAGGGAGCAGTGCTGGAATGGGGGGAAACCACCAGGGCCCTGAAGGCCCAACCAAGAGGAGGCGGGAGGACAAGCCAAACCTCCCTGGCCCCCGACAGAGAGGCGGCTCTGCCCTGACTCTGCTCCTGCACGGCCCCACCCCAGGCAATGGCCAGGCCGCCGCGGACCTCGGAGAGGAAATCAGGAACGTGCCCAAAACAGCACTTCCTGTTTGTGTCGGGCTCTTGGTTGTCTGGGGCTACCAGACCACAGTTTTGCACCCGGCTTGCCAAAAATAAGAGATTCCTGGGCTGGATGAAACGGTAGAGAAAAATGACACAATTGTGCCTTCGTGATTCGAGGTTGGCACTGTCTCTTTCCTGTTCATCCCTCCTGAGGCAAGGCAGAGGCGAGGGAAACTGAGTCTTCCAGAAGTTTCCTTTCCTTCAACACACACACAACTCGCACAAACGCCACACAGACACAATACCACACCGCACTGAAACCAAGTGCCCCAAAAGGAAGATTAAAGAGTCACGTGTGTCCCTCTCCTTCTCATTCCATGGCTAATAAACAATTCTCCTCCAGCAAGTCCAGTGGGGAAGGAAGATTGGTTACGTCAGATGTTTTTTGGTGTCTGTCTAGAGTCAACATATGAACTGACTTTTTTCCTCCTTAGAAACCTGGATGGATTTCAAAATAGTAACACAACATGTCTCTATTCTGCAATGCACTGACTGTACCATTGTGCGCTCCTGGGGCAGGGCTGAGGTCAAACTAGGCTGTACTGTTTAAAAGGTCCTTTGGGGGAATCTGACTCCATTCCAGGCTCAAGAATAAAAGCCTGTGTGTTTGGACTCTGGTGTGTTTGGACTCTGGTGTGTTTGGACTCTGGTTTAGGATTAATAAGAGGCCAGAGAGTTCAGAAGCCATTAATGACCTTCTGCAGCTGTTTGAAGTTCCAGCCTCAGGGAAAATGCTGTCCGGGATCTGCTTTAAATAGATTTAAGGAGCCTCCCTGTCTGTGGACTTTTCTAATACCTCCTGGAGAACAATGAAATGTGGGAAAATGCATTCAAGGGGACCACCTTACTAGCTAAAGGAACACTGGGAGACCTATAAAGATTTCCTGACTCACACCTAGATATGGACCAGACAACCCAGAGAAGGTAATCATCAGTCTATCAATCAATGGAGAAGCAGCGTGGCCAGTGGAAAGAACACAGGCTTGGAGCTCGGGACACTTGGGTTCTAATCCCTGCTTTGCCACTTGCCTGCAGGGTGACCTTGAGCAGGTCACTTCGCTTCTCTGTACCTCAATTTCCCTATCTCTAAAATGGGGATTCAAAACCTGTTTGCCTATCCTTTAGACTGTGAGCTCCATGTAGGACAGGGTCTGTGCCTGCCCTGATTATCCTGAATCTACCCCAGATCTTAATATAGTGCTTTGAACATAGTAAGCATTTAACAAATACCTACCACAATTATTATTACTATTATAATTATTAAGTCAACAGCATTTATTGAGCATTTATTGTGTTCAGAGTACTGAACTAAGTTCTTGGGAGCGTACATTACAGTTGGTAGACACAATCCTTACCCTCGAGGACCTTACCGTCAAGTGAGGGAGACAGACTTTAAAATGAATATCAGGTAGAGGAAGCAGCAGAGTATAAGGGTGGACGTAATTATCTGGGGGCCTGAGGGGAGCAGTTAGAGAGCTGATACAAGTGGACTGGGACACGTGTTTGAATTCTAAGTCAAGATACGATGTAGTTATTGATATCCAACAGCCACAATCTGCCTGCACGACACTAACACAAAGCAGTGGTCCCCTCCTTGTTCCACTGACATAATCCCACGCACCAACGTGCCCCCACCAGGTCATACAATGTCTTAGAAGGCAGATGAGGGCATGAGCCTGTTAGCATGACCCATTTCAGGCCCTGAGGAGGCTGTGATTCCCAACTGGAACGGTCTCCAGATCAGTATGCCAGCACAAGGGGAAAAAACATCTCATCCCAGATGTCTTTGGAAAGCCCCTGGAACAAGTCCCAGGAGTCCATGGAGACATCCATTTGAGGCGGCCTTCTGTCAAGAAATGAGGTGGGGTTACTGGGGCCAGAGGCTAGCATTTATTGGATTCTTCCAGTGTGCAGAGCATTGTATCGAGTACCTGGGAAAATACAATACAGTCAGGAAGGCAGACACGATTCCCGCCCACAAGCTATGTGGAAGCAGCATGGCCTTGTGCGTCAGCCAGGGTTCTAATCCCAGCTCTGCCACTTTTCTGCTACATGAGTTTGGGCATATCACTTCACTTCTCTGTGCCTCAGTTACCTTATCTGTAAAATGGGGACTAACTCTGTAAGTCCCATGTGGGACAGAAACAGTGTCCAACCTGAGGAGCTTGTCCATCAGTCAGTCAATCGTATATCATGAGCACTCTAATAATAATAATGGCATTATTAAGCACTTACTATGTGCAAAGCACTGTTTTAAGCACTGGGGAGGTTACAAGGTGATCATGTTGTCCCACGGGGGGCTCACAGTCTTAATCCCCATTTTACAGATGACGTAACTGAGGCACAGAGAAGTTAAGTGACTTGCCCAAAGTCACACAGCTGACAATTGGCGGAGCCGGGATTCGAACCCATGAACTACTAACTACAAAGCCCATGTTCTTTCCACTGAGCCACGCTGCTTCCACGTGTGCAGAGCACTGTACTAAGCACTTGGAAAAATACAACATGAAAAAATAACATATTCCCTGCCCACAGTGAGTTTACAGTCTAGAGGTGGAGACAAACATTGATATAAATAAATAAATTACAGATATGTACATAAGTGTTGTGTGGCTGGAAGGGGCGATGAGTAAAGGGAGCAAGTCAGAGCAACGCAGAAAGATGTGGGAGAAGAGGACAGTAGGGTTTAATCAGGAAGGCCTCCTGGAGGAGATGTGCCTTCAATAAGACTTTGAAAGGTGGGAGAGTAATTGTCTGTCATATAGCTTGTATCTACCCCAGAATTTAGAACATTGCCTGGCACATAGTAAGTGCTTACAAATTTAAAAAAGGAGCTCTCCTTCTAAAAGGGGAGGCAGACATTAAAACGAATTACAGAAAAGGGAAATGGCAGAGTTTAACAATCTGGACATGAGTGCTGGGGGTTTGCTGAATATCAAGTGCTTATGGCATACCCACTCAAGAGTGTATGTATGTGACACCGAAGGAAGAGCAAGTAGGGGAATGAAGGCTTAGCCAGTCCTCTAGAAGCCATGATTTTTCGATGGCTTTGAAGGTGGGAAGAATGATAGTCTGTCAGATATGAAGGGAAAAGGGGCATCAGGACAGAGGGAGGATGTGGGCAAGGAGTTGGCAGTGAGACAGACAAGATCGAGATATTGAGAGTTACTGGAATGAATGTATGGGGCGGGTTGCAGAAGGAGATCAGGGATGGGGAGGGTTGATTGTAAGACCCTTCAACTGATGGTAAGGAGATTCTGTTTGATGCAGACGTGGCTAGGCAACCACTGAAGGGTTTTGGAGAGTGGGGACACGTGGACTAGAGGATTTTTTAAGAAAAATGATCAGGGTTGTGGAGTGAGGTATGGACTGGAGAGGGGAGAGACAGGACACAGGGAGGTCAGCAAGGAGGTTCTGCAGCAGTCTAGATGGGTTGTGCATTGAAGCAGCGTGGCTCAATGGAAAGAACATGAGCTTGGGAGTCAGAGGTCATGGGTTCAAATCCCAGCTCTGCCAATTGTCAGCTGTGTGACTTTGGGCAAGTCACTTAACTTCTCTGTGCCTCAGTTACCTCATCTGTAAAATGGGGATTAAACTGTGAGCCCCACGTGGGACAACCTGATCACCTTGTATCCTCCCCAGCACTTAGAACAGTGCTTTGCACATAGTAAGCACTTAACAAATGACATTATTATTTTTAGAAGCAGCATGGCTCAGTGGAAAGAGCACGGGCTTTGGAGTCAGTGGTCATGGGTTCAAATTCTGGCTCCGCCAGTTGTCAGCTGTGTGACTTTGGGCAAGTCACTTAACTTCTCTGTGCCTCAGTTCCCTCATCTGTAAAATGGGGATTGACTATGAGCCCCCCGTGGTACAACCTGATCACCTTGTAGCCTCCCCAGTGCTTAGAACAGTGCTTTGCACATAGTAAGCACTTAATAAATGTCATCATTATTATTATTATCATTGTGATAAGTGCTTTGATCAGTGTGGTAGCATGGAGAGGAATATGAGGATTCTAGAGATGCTGTGGAGGTAAAATTTAATGTGTGGGTTGAATTAAAGAGATAGTCGAGGTTAACGCCAACATTATGGGCTTGTGAGACAGGGAGGGTGGTGGTATTGTCTACATTCATTCATTCAATCAATCAATCATATTTATTGAACACTTACTGCATGCAGAGCTTGGGAGAGTACAATATAGCAATAAACAGACACATTCCCTGCCCACAACAAGCTTGGAGTCTAGATCATTTATTGTGTACAGAGCACTGTACTAAGCACTTGAGAGAGTACAGAAGAGTTAGAAGACATGATACCTTCCCTCTAAGAGTTTACAATCCAGCGCACACCCAACCCCCCGCTCCTTTGTGGGGGGAGGCTTGACTGTTCACCAATCTCCCCAACCCACCCACATAACTTTCTGATTTCATCATCATCATCAATCGTATTTATTGAGCGCTTACTGTGTGCAGAGCACTGTACTAAGCGCTTGGGAAGTACAAACTGGCAACATATAGAGACAGTCCCTACCCAACAGTGGGCTCACAGTCTAAAATTTGAATTATCATCAATGGTACAGAGATGGAAAAGTCTCGGGGGGAACAAGGTTTGGATGGGAAGACGAGGAGTTCTGTTCTGGACGTGTTGAGTTTAAGGTGTCTGCAGAATATCCAAGTAGAGATGTCCTGAAGGCAGGAGGAAACACAAGACTGCAGAGAAGGAAAGAGATCAGGGCTGAAGATGGAGATTTGGGAATCATCCACACAGAGGTGGTATCTGAAGTCATGGTAGTGAATAAATTCTCCAAGGGAGCAGTGGTAGATAGAGAATAAAAGGAGACCTAGAACTGAGTCTTGAGGGACTCCCACAGTTATGGGGTGGGAGGCAGAGGAGGAGCCCGTGAAAGAGACTGAGGAGTGGCCAAAGAAATAGGAGAATCAAAGAGAGGACAGTATCAGAGAATAATAATTATAATAATAATAATAATAATAATAATAATAATAATAATAATAATAATAATGGAATTTAAGTGCTTACTATGGGCCAAGCACCGTAACTATTTGCGTGGGTAGATACAAGATAATCAGGTCCCTTGTGGGGCTCACAGTCTAAGTAAGCGTGAGAACAGGTATGGAATCCCCATTTTGCAGTTGAGGGAACTGAAGCACAAAAAAGTTTAGTGACTTGCCCAAAGTCACACAGCAGACAAGTAGAGGAGCCAGGATTAAAACCCAAGTCCTCTGACTCCTAGGCCTGTGCTCTATCCACTAGGCCATGCTGCATCTCAGCGTAGGTTAGATACTGTTTCTACAGGAGAAGGGGATGGTCCAGTGTCAAAGAACAGCTGAGCGATCAAAGAGCATGAGGACAGAGTAGAGTCCATTGGATCTGGCCAGAAGTAGAGCATTGATGATCTCAGAGAAAGCAGTTTCTGTGGCGGGGGCAGAAGTCAGACTGCCCAATGGCAAGGAGGAAGTGGAGGCAACTGGTGTAGACAACTCACTCAAGGAGTTTGAAGAGGTATAGGAGATGGGGTGGTAACTGGAGGGGAACATGATGATAAGAGAGAATTTTGAGGGGGACATAAGATACAAAAGCATGCTTGAAAGCAGTGGGGAAGAAGCCCCTGGAAAATGGACAGTTGAAGATAAAGATCAGGAAGGGAAGAAGGGAGCAGCATACTTCATGCTGCTGCCCCATACTTCATGCTGCTGCCCGGATTATCTTTGTCCAGAAACGCTCTGGGCATATTACTCCCCTCCTCAAAAATCTCCAGTGGCTACCAATCAATCTGCATATCAGGCAGAAACTCCTCACCCTGGGCTTCAAGGCTGTCCATCCATCACCTCGCCCCCTCCTACCTCACCTCCCTTCTCTCCTTCTCCAGCCCAGCCCGCACCCTCCACTCCTCTGCCGCTAATCTCCTCACCGTACCTCGTTCTCGCCTGTCCCGCCATCGACCCCCGGCCCACATCATCCCCCGGGCCTGGAATGCCCTCCCTCTGCCCATCCGCCAAGCTAGCTCTCTTCCTCCCTTCAAGGCCCTGCTGAGAGCTCACCTCCTCCAGGAGGCCTTCCCAGACTGAGCCCCTTCCTTCCTCTCCCCCTCGTCCCCCCTCCATCCCCCCATTTTACCTCCTTCCCTTCCCCACAGCACCTGTATATATGTATATATGTTTGTACATATTTATTACTCTATTTATTTATTTATTTTACTTGTACATATCTATTTTATTTATTTTATTTTGTTAGTATGTTTGGTTTTGTTCTCTGTCTCCCCCTTTTAGACTGTGAGCCCACTGTTGGGTAGGGACTGTCTCTATATGTTGCCAATTTGTACTTCCCAAGCGCTTAGTACAGTGCTCTGCACAGAGTAAGCGCTCAATAAATACGATTGATGATGATGAAGGGAGGGAGGGAGAAAGAGTTTTAATTCATTCAATTCATTCATTCAATAGTATTTATTGAGTGCTTACTGTGTGCAAAGCACTGTACTTTAAAAAGACGGGGTCAAAGGCCCAGGTGGAGGGGTAGATTTTGAGAGGAACCAGGATATCTCCTCTTGAGAAACTGCTGGGAAGGATGGGATAGTCAAAAAGGGAGCAGGAGAAAGGTAGAGGAGAGATTTTAGGGAGATCACATCTGATAGTTCCTACTGTAAGAATTATTATTATTATTATTATTATTTTTACATTTATTAAGTGCTTGCTATGTGCCATGCACTGTACTAAGCTCTAGGGTAGATACAAGGTAAAGAGGTTAGATATAGGTCTCAGGTTAGATATAGTTCCTGCACCACAAGGGGCTCACAGTCTAAGTAAGAGGGAGTAGGATTTAATCCCCATTGGATGAAGAAACTGAAGGGCAGAGAAGGTTAAGTGATTTGCCCAAGGGCACACAGCAGGTAATGGCAGACGTGGAATTAGAATCCAGGTCCTCTGACTCCCAGACCTGTGTTTTTTCTACTAGGCCAGGCTGCTTCCCAATTTTATCCGCTAATCTCCTCACCATGCCTCGTTCTCGCCTGTCCCGCCGTCGACCCCCGGCCCACGTCATTCCCCGGGCCTGAAATGCCCTCCCTCCGCACATCCACCAAGCTAGCTCTCTTCCTCCCTTCAAGGCCCTACTGAGAGCTCACCTCCTCCAGGAGGCCTTCCCAAACTGAGCCCCCTCCTTCCTCTCCCCCTCCTCCCCCTCCCCATCCCCCCCGCCTTACCTCCTTCCCCTCCCCACAGCACCTGTATATATGTATATATGTTTGTACGGATTTATTACTCTATTTATTTATTTATTTTATTTGTACATGTTTATTCTAATTATTTTATTTTGTTAATATGTTTTGTTTTGTTCTCTGTCTCCCCCTTCTAGACTGTGAGCCCACTGTTGGGTAGGGACCATCTCTATATGTTGTCAACTTGGACTTCCCAAGCACTTAGTACAGTGCTCTGCACACAGTAAGCGCTCAATAAATATGATCAATCAATCAATCAATCCTATTTATTACATACGTACATATATACAGGTGCTGTGGGGAAGGGAAGGAGGTAAGGCTGGGGGAATGGAGAGGGGGAGGAGGGGGAGAGGAAGGAGGGGGTTCAGTCTGGGAAGGCCTCCTGGAGGAGGTGAGCTCTCAGAAGGGCCTTGAAGGGAGGAAGAGAGCTATCTTGGCAGATGTGGGGAGGGAGAGCATTCCAGGCCCGGGGGATGACGTGGGCCGGGGGTCAACGGTGGGACAGGTGAGAACGAGGCCCGGTGAGGAGATTAGCAG
Organism: Tachyglossus aculeatus; assembly: GCF_015852505.1. Taxonomy (NCBI): domain Eukaryota; kingdom Metazoa; phylum Chordata; class Mammalia; order Monotremata; family Tachyglossidae; genus Tachyglossus; species Tachyglossus aculeatus. The sequence goes on along the minus strand of NC_052070.1, from coordinate 1,846,452 downwards.
CAGAGGAGCGGAGGGTGCGGGCTGGGCTGGAGAAGGAGAGAAGGGAGGTGAGGTAGGAGGGGGCAAGGTGATGGAGAGCCTTGAAGCCGAGGGTGAGGAGTTTCTGCCTGATGCGTAGGTTTGTTGGTAGCCACTGGAGATTTTTGAGGATTGAATGAATCAATGAATGAATCAATGAAATAGGTGGCTAGGCAAGTAGGGGCAAGAGATGAGGGAGGTAGGGGGAAAGAAGGCTTGAGGAGAGAGTTAAACAGCTGGCATAGAAAATGGGCATGGGAGTCAATAAGGGTGGAGAAGTAACGGAGACATACTGTGACCAAGCAGAAGGGAGGGCACAGTTAAATCAGGTGAGAATGAGGTTGATATTGGCAAGAATGACCTGGTGTCTGGAATTCTGCCAGCTGTGTTCTGTGAATGAATGAATGAATGAATGAATCGAATCATGGAGATGATCCATTCATTAATTCATTCATTCATTCAATCATAATTATTGAGCGCTTACTGTGTGAACAGCACTGTACTCAGCGCTTGGGAAGTACAAGTTGGCAACATACAGAGTTGGTCCCTACCCAACAACGGGCTCACAGTCTAGAAGGGGGAGAGAGAAAACCAAACAAAACATATGGACAGGTGTCAAGTCGTCAGAACTAATAGAATTAAAGCTAAATGCACATGCAGAGTAGCAGGTTAGGGGTGCAAGACTGACGAAGGGGCAGGGGATCAAAGGGGCTGAGTATCAGCAGGACCCAAAGAAATCCAATCAACAGGCCACAGGCCGTGAGGACAAGGATGAGGACAAGGATGAGGGGATGTAAACGGGGAGACAAGCAGTCCCATATGGCTTCCATCACTGTGACATCCAAATCTGAAATCTGGATGAGGTCAAGTTCTAGGCAAAGGGTTGTAAGTTGTAGGGCAGAGCCAACAAGGAATAGTTTATCTTATCAGCAAGCCATATGCGAGCTCCTTAGTCACTCCACAACTAACAGCCAGCTCAGCTTCGCATTACTTCAGAAACACCCCCACGTCTCTAGGCTGGAATGTGCTGGAAAAATCATGAAGTTGGCCCTCGGGCCAGAGACCCTGGAGACCCCACGGATTATGCCCTGACACCCACAGCAGGAGGTCCCCAAAGCAGAAGTTCCTGTTGCAGAAGGTTCCTACAGCAGGCATCACCTAAGGAGGCCCGAACTTGCTTCCCAGTTTCCAGCAGGACACCGGCCCCTCCAAAAACAGAGAGTTGGAAGACCAAGACAAAATCTGAGACCCCATTCGTTCTCGGGGCTAAGGCAGGCACAATCAATTAATAAATCGATGGTGTTTATTAAGTGCTTATTGTGTGCACAGCACTTGAGAAAGTACAACAGAATTAGTAGAAGCCACCACTGTCCACCAGAAGCTCAGTCTAAAGGGGGAGACAGACATTAAAACAGATGGCAGCTAGGGGAAATAGTAGAGTATAAGGATATAATAATTATTATTATAATTGTGGTACTTGTTAAGCATTTACTATGTTCCAAGCACTGTTCTAAACACTGGGGTAGACACAAAGTTAACAGGTTGGACATAGTCCCTGTCCCACATAGGGCTCACAGTCTTAATCTCCATTTTCCAGATGAGGTAACTGAGGCCCAGAGAAGTGAAGTGATTTGCCCAAGGTCACACAGCAGATACGTGGCAGAGCCGGGTGAGTATAAAAGTGCTTAAGGAGGGAGGACAAGGCCAAGTACAGAGTCAACACAGAGAGAAAGGCAGATGGGAAAATAAAGGGCTTAGTCGGGAAAGGCCTCTTGGAGGAGATGGGATTTCAGGAGAGTTTTGAAGGCAGGGTGAGTGGTCAGAGAGTCAGAGATGAAGGGGGAGGGATCTGGGGCAGGAGCCGGAGATAAGCAGGACTCAGCATTTTCTGCGCAATGACTGCAAGGGAAGCAGCATGGCCTACAGCCTGGGTCTGGGACAAAGAAGGTCGTGGGCTCTAATCCCGGCTCCGTCACTTGTCTGCTGTGTAACCTTGGGCAAGTCACTTCACGTCTGGGCCTCAGTTCCCTCATCTGTAAAATGGGGATTAAGACTGTGAGCCCTATGTGGGACAGGGACTCTGCCAACCTGATTACCTTGCATCTGCCCCAGCGCTTAGAATATTGCCTGGCACATAGTAAGCGCTTAACAAATACCGTAATTAATTAAGGCATCACGGTGTTGGCTGGTGATGGTTTCCTTTCCCCTGGCAAGTTTCCTCCATCAGGACCTGGAGGGAAACAACTTAGTGTGTTAGAGCTTCCACTCTTCCTGAAGTCAAGATGTAGATGGCTAGCCAGACAGTCGTTAGGGGTAACCATACAGCCTGTAGCTGAGTTCAGAAATTTCTTTGTGCTGGCTTGCCACCTGATTACAACGCCAGTCATTTGCAGGGTGCCATGGCACTCTCTCAATCTTCTGTGTCCCTGGGGCACAGGGCGCAACAAGCCAATAAGTGGGCAGGGGGGCAGCGCACAACAGAGTGCAGGACTGGTCTTTGCCTGGAAAGAACCAGGAAGAACCAGGTCTGGACTGTAAGCTCCTTGTGGACAGGAAACGTGTCTATCAACTCTGTTGCATTGTATTCAAGCACTTAGTACAGTGCTCTGCACACAGAAAGCACTCAATAAATAATAACAATAATTGTGGTATTAGTGCTCACTATGTGTGCCAGGCACTATTCTAAGTGCTGGGGTGGATACAAGCAAATCAGATGGGACAGAGTTCCTGTCCCACATGGGGCTCATAGTCTTAATCCCCATTTTACAGATGAGGTAACTGAGGCATAGAGAAGTGAAGTGACTTGCCCAAGATCACCCAGCAGACAAGTGGCAGGACCGGAATTGGAACCCAGGTCCTTCTGTCTCCCAGGCCCGAGTTCCATTCACTAGGCTACGCTGATTGATTAACTGATTGATCCCATGTCTCTTGATTCCCAAAACAGTGCTCCTTCCACTGGGTCCCTAGCAGGGCTCGTCCAATATGCTAAGTTGTAATGAAAGAGACTCACAGGGATTTCTTAAGTTTCTAGACTTATACATGCCTCTGCTGTCAGTCTTTTGGACCACAAAGATAAAAAGATATTCAGCAGGTGCGTCTACCCCAGTAATTCTCACACCCTCTCTCACTGGTGAAATGATCAAATTTTCAAAGGTGGCTTTGGGAATGGTGGTGCACACGGTTTTAGAGAAATCACCTGCCTGGTGCCTATTTACAGCCACACTGGAAAATGAATGGACCCTGTTTGCAACCTCAGGACTCACACTCAGATCCCAGATACAGGGCTAAAATGGCATCAATGCAGGCTTAAAACCACTCACTTTTGACCTGTTTCAGTAAACCTTTGGTAGTAACAGTATTTATAAAGGGCTTACAGTGGGCAGAGCACTGTACTAGGAGTTGGGAAGAATACACAGATGGTAATTGGACATGGTTTCTGTTCCTCAGGGGGCTCACAATTCAAAATTAGATTTAGATTAGTTGCATCACTTTTGAAGTACCTGCGTACAGGTGGCACGGACACTTGGAAAAATGTCAGAAGAAAAAAGATGTAGCATCACTTCCCAAGCAAAGACAGGTTGGCACTGTTCTCGAGGGAGGAAAACACAATCGTTTCCCGGATCACTGAGGCCCACAACGAATAGGTTACTGACACTGACCCGGAAACCTCTCTGACTGAAGTATTTATGAGACTGAAGAAGACACCAGATGGACGAAGAGATTTGGAGGGATGAATAATAATATTAATAATAATTATGGTATTCGTTAAGCACTTACTGTGTGCCAGGCACTGTACTAAGCACTGGAGTACATAAAAGCAAATCGGGTTGGACCCGGTCCCTCTCCCAATGGGGCTTACAGTCTCAATTCCCATTTTCCAGATGAGGTCACTGAGGCACAGAAAAGTGAAGTGACTTGCCAAAGGTCACAACAGAGAAGTGGTGGAGCAGGATTAGAACCCATGACCTTCTGATTCCCAGGCCCATGCTCTATCCACTATGCTATGCTGCTTCCCATGAAGGGGCAGACGGGGGAGTGAACAAATCAACCAATAAGTAAACAGACAGACAGGCTGGTGAAAGAATGAATAAACCACTGGTTGAATGGACAGACAGACAGGGAAGTGAACAAACAGACCAATGGGTGAATGGAAAGGCAGACAGGTGGACAGATGGATGGACAAATGAATGACCTTGGGCAAGTCACTTAAGTTCTCTGTGCCTCAGTTTTCTCATCTGTAAAACAAGAATCATACTTAGAGAAGCAGTGTGGCTCACTGGAAAGAGCATGGGCTTGGGAGTCAGAGGTCATGGGTTCTAATCCCTGCTCCGCCACATGTCTGCTGTGTGACCTTGGGCAAGTCACTTGACTTCTCTGAGCCTCAGTTACCTCATCTGTAAAATGGGGATTAAGACTGTGAGCCCCACATGGGACAGCCTGATCACCTTGTATCTCCCCCAGCGCTTAGAACAGTGCTTTGCACATAGTAAGCACTTAACAAATGCCATCATTATTATTATTACTCCTTCCTGCTTAGAGAGTGAGCCCCATGTGGGACAGGGACTGTGTCTAACAAGATTATCTTGCATCTACCACAGTGCTTAATGCAGTGCTTGGCACATAGTAAGTGCTTAATACAATAATAAGTCAGATGGACCATGAAATGAAAGAAACCCCCATCATAAGTGGGTTTGTTGTATAACACATAGAAAGCAAATAATAAATACCATTATCATCATTAGCAAGATGCAAATAAATCCTGAATGCATCTTTAAATGCTGTACAAGTATACCCACCTATGATGGGGGTTTCTTTCACTCCATGGTCCACCTGACTGCTATTACTATTACTGTATTTATTAAACAGTTACTCTGTGCCAAGCACTGTACTAAGCTCCGAGGTCGATATAAGAAATTCAAGTTGGACACAGTCCCTGTCCTACATGGGGTTCACAGTCTAAGTAGCGGGAGTAGGATTTAATCTCCATTTTATGGGTAAGGAAACTGAGGCACCGAGTAGGGAATTGACCTGTCCAAGGTCACACAGCAGACAAGTGATGGAGCTGGGATTAGAACTCAGGTCCATGCCTTTCCCACTAGGCTATACTGCACCTAGATCAGCTGGTTCCTGGTGGATTTTTATTTTTTAGGGTGGTCTTTGCCTTCTGGTGTTCCACTCCCCTGAAGCCATGGCTTCCCTCAACTTCTATCTATAACTTACTTCAGGGTTCCCCTTCCCCATTAGACTGCAAGCTCCTTGTGGGTAGGAATCAATCAATCAATCAATCGTATTTATTGAGCGCTTACTATATGCAGAGCACTGTACTAAGCGCTTGGGAAGTACAAATTGGCATCACATAGAGACAGTCCCTACCCAACAGTGGGCTCACAGTCTAAAAGGGGGAGACAGAGAACAGAACCAAACATACCAACAAAATAAAATAAGTGGGATAGAAATGTACAAGTAAAATAAATAAATAAATAAATAAATAGAGTAATAAATATGTACAACCATATATACATATATACAGGTGCTGTGGGGAAGGGAAGGAGGTAAAACGGGGGGATGGAGAGGGGGACGAGGGGGAGAGGAAAGAAGGGGCTCAGTCTGGGAAGGCCTCCTGGAGGAGGGATTGTGTCTACAAACCCCAGAGCCTTTAGTAAGTAACACTAGGGGTTGATAGACGGATTGATTGATGGCTCAAAGCTGGCCCAGCCTAAGCAGGAAAGCCCTGGCCAACCGTTCCCCTCCAGGCGAGGCGGAGCCCTGAACGATGGCTCCCTGGGGTCCCGGGCTGTGGGCCGCTGGTTGGTGAGCACGGAGGGGGGGCATATGGGTGAGGGGAGCCGCTGGCATGAGTGACAGAGCGGTGACCCTCGCCTCCTGGGAAAGGCCCTGGGTGAGTAGGTGCAAACCACGCTGCTGGTGGGAGCACACGGCATCAGTTATTCCGTTTGATCCCTTCCCAAATCTCCTTTCAGGACAGATGGAAAAATCTAGGTCATCCGTCCAGCTACACCCAAACCACCCCCATCCCATCGGCCACCTTTCTCCGCCTCTACAGACTTTCCAGCCCAGGCACAGATTTCAGAATAAGCTTGCAATCATTGAAGTGACAGAGAAGGGACCGTAAATCTCACTAACCTGTACAAGCGACATCCCAAATGCAGCGGCAGGAGCCCATGGGCTCGTTCTGTGCCTGTTCTTCCTCACTCTCTGGACCTGGTCCCCCCGCCCAGATCCCTGGCCCCGCCCAGTCCGGGGAGAGAGGAGGCCTGGGAGTCAGAGGACCTGGGTTCTAATCCTGGCACTGCCACTTGCCTGCTCTGTCACCTTGGGCACCGAAGTCACTTCACTTCTCTGTGCCTCAGTTTCCTCACCTCTTAAATGGGGATTAAATAGCTGCTCTCCCTCCTTCTTAGACTGTGAGTCCCCGACACAGGACGGGTACTGTGTCTGACCTGATTATCAAGTATCTGCCCCCACATGTAAAACAGTGCTTGGCACATCATAAGCATGGCCTAGTGGATAGAGCATGGGCCTTGGAGTCACAAGGATCTGGGTTCTAATCCCACCTCTGCCACTTGTCTGCTGTGTGACATTGGGCAAGTCACTTCACTTCTCTGTGCCTCAAGTACCTCATCTGTAAAATGGGGATTAAGACTGTGAGCCCCATGTGGGACAGGGATCGTGTTCAATGTGATTAGCTTGTATCTACTCCAGCGCTTAGAACAGTAAGCGCTTAACAAATACCATTATCGTCATCACAGCTCTTAACAAATACCCTAATTAATTATCATTCTCATTAGTGCACCCCCTTCTAACACAGGGAACCACACTGGGGCAAGTCAGTCAATCAATCGTATTTATTGAGCGCTTACTCTGTGCAGAGTACTGTACTAAGCGCTTAAGGAAGGGGACGGGTAGAGTAGCCTCGCAAAACTTTTAGGGTTTCGACCTCAGTCTGCTGCCCTCCGGACTGTATTTTGAGAGCCCAGATTAAGCATCATCACACACCAACCTCATCCCATACGGTAGCCAAAGTCACCCTGGGAAGATTCAGCCTCAGTCCCCGAGAGAAAACCCAAGCTGCTCAGGGTCTTGCCCTCAGCAAAGCCCCCCACCCATCCTCCACCCCCACCCCCACCCCACGAAGAAGACCCAACAAGGATAGAGGCCTCCAAACCCACACCACTCTAATCAGGACGTGTAGATGAGGCTTGCTTTAGGATTCCAGTGGGCAGAAGCAAAGAAACAAAACAATCCTGCACTTGGCTGGAAGCAGGAGAAACACGGACTGTACAGCCATATCAAAGAATAAACAGCCGTTTCCTTCCGGCTCACTGGCTGGCTGGAGCCACTCTTGCTTTCATCCCTCAGCAGCCCCAGTGGCGTCTCTCTTTTACACGCCTCGTCCCCACCCCCCCGATGAGAGAACGGCTCTCCATTCCCCTGGCCCAGGGCTTGAAGAAATCATGAATCTATAAGCCGCTTTCCAAGTTTAGATTAGCAGCGCTTGATCCATTCCTCATCAGCCATTTCCACAGCAAATATCCCTGACCCAGTGCCTATCGGAAGGTGCGATACCTCAGGGGGAGGGTAAACTGAGGGGGACCTCTCAGAGGGAGGACTACCTAAGGGAGATGGCTCACTGAGAGGATGCCTCAGGGGCAGGCTAAGTGAGGGGATGCTGTAGGGGAGGGATAACTGAGGGCATGCCTGGGGCGAGGGATATAACTGAGGGGGGACGAATAACTGAGCCAGTTGACTCAGGGGAGGCATGTGAAGGCCCATCTCCTCCCAGAGGCCTTCCCTGACTAAGCCCTCCTTTCCTCTTCTCCCACTCCCTTCTGTCTTCCTTTCTTCCTTTGTTCACCCCTTCCCAGACCCACAGCACTTCTGTCCATATCTGTAATTTTAGTAATTTATATTAATGTCTGTCTCCCCCTCTAGACTGTAAGCTTGCTGTGGGCAGAGAATATGTCTGTTACATTGTACCCTCCCAAGCACATAGTACAGTGTTTTGCACATAGTAAGCACTTATTAAATATGACTGAATGAATAATTAATGATTGAATGAATCAATACATACGATTTGAATGAATGAAAGGGGAGGGAAACTGACGATGACATCTCGTGGGGAGGGATAATGGAGGGTGACATCTTGGGGGGAGGGATAACTGAGGGGGATGCCTCAGGAGAGGGATCCGCAGGCTTCCGCTGCGTGAGATGCCATGTTTACAAGAAGAAAGGCGCCAGGCTTAATGAAGAAAGCTCTCTGTTACCAAGGATTTCAACCATCCATCAATGAATGTGACTCCTAGGAGCAGCACGGTAAAGCTGGTTTCCTTTGGCGCCGAAGAAACAGGATGATTCTAATGAGTTTTCTCATTAAGGGAGGGGGAAACATTTGTGACACATCTGCATCCCGTGCCTCGATCTCTCTCCCCTTTTAAATCTGCCACGCTACCACCCTCCTCAGCTTTGGAGCCTTCCAGGGCCCCACCCCCTTCAGAAAGCCTTCCCAAACTAATTTCCAACACCCCACGCCTAGCGAATTCCACCCTGAATGTTTCAAAATTTATTCTATCCTCTCTCTCTGCACTTACATAAACATAAATTCAACGACTAATGCAGTGACTCCCTTTATTGTCCTTGTATCAACCAATCATTCACTCATTCAATTGTATTTACTGAGTGCTTACTGTGTGCAGAGCACTGTATTAAGCACTTGGGAGAGTACAACAATAAACAGGCACATTCCCTACCCACAAGCTTACAGTCTAGACAGGGGCCGGGGAGACAGATATCAATACAAATAAATAAATTGCAGATATATACCATAAGTGCTCTGGGATTGGGAGGGGGTAGAATAAAGGGAACAAGCCAGGGTGATACAGAAGAGAATGGGAGAGAGGAAAGCGGGGGCCCAGCCTGGGAAGGCCTCCCAGAGGAGATGTGCCCTCAATTAGGCTCTGTGATAGGCTGTAGGCTCTAGACTGTTAGCTCGTTTTGGGCGAAGAATGTGTCTACTAACTCTATTATAGTGTACTCTCCCAAGCATTTAGTACAGTGCTCTGCACACAATAGTACTCAAAAACTATGATTGATCGGTATTTTTTGAGGTCCAACTGTGGGCAGAGCACCAAACTGAGATTTTGGGAGAGTGCAATAGAGCATATAGTCAAAATCCTTGCCCTCAAGAAGCTTACAGACTAGCAAGGGTGATGGACACTAAAACAAATTATGAGTCAGGGAAACCAAGGACTATGAAGAGATGTACACAAGTGCTATGTGGGGAGGAGTGGGTTAGTCACCTAAATTCTTAGGTAGTAAGACTCAAATCCACAGGTGACTCTGTGAAGCAGCATGGCACAGTGGCTAGAGAACAGGCCTAGGAGTCAGAAGGTCATCGGTTCTAATCCCAGCTCTACCACTTGGGCAAGTCACTTCACTTCTCTGTACCTCAGTTATCTCATCTGTAAAATGGGGATTGAGACTGTGAGCCCCAAATGGCACAGGGATTGTGCCATTACCACATGAGAAGCATCATGGCTCAGTGGAAAGAACACGGGCTTGGGAGTCAGAGGTCATGGGTTCTAATTCCAGCTCTGCCACTTGTCAGCTGTGTGACTTTGGGCAAATAGCTTAACTTCTCTGTGCCTCAGTTCCCTCATCTGTAAAATGGGGAATAAGACTGTGAGCCCCAAGTGGGACAACCTGATCACCTTGTATCCTCCCCAGCGCTTAGAACAGTGCTTTGCACATAGTAAGCACTTAACAAATGACATCATTATTTATTATTATTATTATTAACCCAATTTGCCTGTATCCACCCCAGCTCTTGGTACAGTGCCTGGCACATAGTAAGCGCTTAACAAATACCACAACTTTTAAAAAGAAAATAAGATGGGAAAATAAAAGATTAGTCAGGGAAGGCTTTCTGACGGTCCCATGAGGGCAGGGATTGTTTCTACCAATTGTATTGCACTCTCCCGAGCACTTAATACAGTGACCTCGATAAAGTAAGTGCTCAGTATGCATCAGGGATTGATTGATTGGAGATGTGATTTTAGTATGGCTTTGAAAATGGGCTCTCTCAGCCCAACAGTAGTGGTCTTTTGAAAGTAAAGGGAAAGGGAGTTCCAAGCAGGAAGAAAGTGTGAGCAAGAGATCAAGGGAGAGCTAAGACCAAGGCACAGGGAGTAGATTGGCACTAGAAGAGCAAAGCGTGCAGGCTGGGCTGTAGTAGGAGATTAGCAAGGTAAAGTAGGAGGGGTGAGCTGGCTGAACGCATTAAAGCCAAATGTAAGGAGTTTCTGCTTAATGCAGAGGTGGATGGGCAACTACTGGAGGTTCCGGAGGAGTAGGGAGATGTGTGCATTACAATGTACAGAGCACCAGAAGCATGGCTAGTGGACAGAGCCCGGGCCTGGGACTCTAAAGGACCTGGGTTCGAATCCCAGCTCCACCACTTGTCTGCTGGGTGACCTTGGGGAAGTCACTTCACTGGGCCTCAGTTACCTCATCTGTAAAATGGATACAGACTGTGTCCAACCTGACTAGCTTGTACCTACCCTAGTGCTTAGTACAGTGCCTGGCAAAGAGTAAGCACTTAACAAACCTCCGCTAAAAAATGGTATTTGTTAATAATAACTGGGATATTTGGGAAGTGCTTACAATGTGCCCAGCAAGGTCTATGCACTGGGATAGATACAAGATAACCACGTAAGACACAGTCCCCGACCCTCATGAGAGTCACGATCTAAGGGGAAGAGAGAAGAGGTATTTAATCCTCAATTTACAGATGAGGAAACTGAGTCCCAGAGAAGCCAAGTGACTCACCCAAGGTCACATAACAAGCAGGGAGCAGAGCCCCGTTTCTCAGTACTGCACTCAGTAGGAGCTTAGTAAACCATCACTGATTAACTAGTTGGCTGGACCAGCATTTGGCCAGGTGGACAATCATGGCCCCAAGTCTCTCTGTAGAAAATGATCTAGGAAACAAGTTCATCCAGAAAGGTTTTCACAACTCCCTTTAAATAAAAGGAAGAGCTCCCCAGTGGACATTGAGCAAGGCCACAGAATCAGCATCTCCACAAGAAAAGCTCATTATGGGCAGAGAACATGACTGGTAACTGTTGTGTTATACTCTCCTAAATGCTTAGTACAGGGCTCTGCACCTAGTAAGCACTCAATAAATAACACTGATTGAAAGATAAAGACGGAAAGAGAAAGAGAGAGAAAGAGAAAGAGAGTAAAAGAGAAAAAGTGAGAGAAAGAGAAAGGAGAAAGAAAGAAAGTGAGGGAGAGAAAGAGAAAGAAAGAGGATGGGAAAGAAGGGAAAGGGGCAGGGATAGGGACAGGGGATGGAGGAAAGGGGAGGAGAGGAGAGGGAAAGAGAGGGGAGAGGAGGTAAGGGAGGGGAAGAGAGGGAAAGAAAGGGGAGGGCTGCCCTGCGGAAAACTGCAAGTAAGGGAATTCAGCCAGAAGAGTCTGTGACACTGGTCACGTCGAGAATGGTTGGATTATCTAGGGACCACACAGAGGACAGTGAGTTCACATTTTAATGCGTAGCATTTGTTAAACACTTACTACATGCCAAGCACTGTATAAAGCACCGGGGTAGATTACAAGATCATCAGGTTCCATATGGGGCTCACAGTCTAAGTAGAGGGAGAATGGGTACTGAATCCCCATTTTGCAAATGAGGGGACTGAGGCACAGAGAAATGCAGTGACTTGCCCTGTCACACAGCAGGAAAGTGGCAACTCCCAGGGCCATGCTCCTTCCACTAGGCCATATTGCTTCTCCAGAATATGTGTCTCCAAAGTTCTCTTTTTGACGCTATTCTCCCTGGATGCATCCAACCTCATTTTCAAACAGGTCTCTGTTTTAAAGCCGGTTTCCCTTTCTAGGTGATTAAGTCATTTCTGCTGGCCATTTTACAGGAAACTGCTTTTCAAACTGTGGGACCGAAAACGTGAGAGTCGAGGCCATGTTTACAAAACCTGATCTTTCTTAAGAACAAATGAATGCATTCTTATCCTATCGCTGGGCTGGTTGTGCTAAGCACTTGGAAGAGGATGATAGGAGTAAAAGACCCAGGCCCAGTGAGTCTCCGAGGAGCTCAGAGTCTAAGATGGAAAACAGGCACTCACATAAATATATACAGTGAGAGCAGGAGGAGAAATTCAGATCCGACTGGAAATAGCGAGAGTTATGGAAAAATCAACGGGGTTGGGGGGTGGGAAGAGAGAGGGTGCCAAGAGCAGCTGTTAGGATGAGTTGGAGCTCTCCTGGAGGAGGTGAGATTTTAAGAGGCCTTTGAAGAGGGGGAAAGCTGTGGTCTGGCAGATGTGCAGAGGAAGGGAGTTCCAGGCTGGAGGGAAGGGGGAATTCGGTGAGCAAAGAGCTAAAGAGATGGGAGAGCTGAGAACAAGGGAGAATTAGAGAGTGAGATTAGCACATCAACTCATCAGTCAATTGATCAATGGCATTTATTGAGCGCTATGTGCTTGGGAGACCAGCATACAACAGAATTAGCAGATGTATTCCCTGCCCATAATGAGCTCACAGAGGGAGCTCTACAGAGGGAGACAGACATTAGTACGAATAAGTAATTTATAATATAGAATTTAAAGATGGTATTTATTAAGTTCTTCTTCTGTGCATAGCATCATAATTGAATTATGGTACTTGCTAGGCATTTAAAATGTCCCAAGCTCTGTCACAGATACAAGATAATCAGGTTGAACACAATCCCTGTCCCACATGGGGCTCCCAATCTGAGAAGGAGGGAGAACCTGTACTGAATCCCCATTTTACAGATGAGGAAACTAATGCAGAGAAGTGACTTGCCAAAGGTCACAAGCACACAAGTATGTGACTCATAGTAAATGCTTAACAAATTCCATTATAAAAAAACAGCGGAAATGGAATCACGTTCTCTGACTCTGACAATTACTTAGCCGACAGACAATTACTCTCCCCACCTTCAAAGCCTTATTGAAGGCACATCTCCTCCAAGAGGCCTTCCCAGACTAAGCCCTCCTTTACTCTTCTCCCACTCCCTTTTCTGTTGTCCTGATTTGCTCCCTTCATTCCTCCCCCTCCCAGTCCCACAGCACTTAGCTACATATCTGTAATTTTGTTTACTCGTTTTGATGTCTGTCTCCCCGCCCCCCTATACTGTGAGCCCGTTGTGGGCAGGGATTGTCTCTATTTGTTGATGAATTGCACTTCCCAAGTGCTTAGTACAGTGCTCTGCATACAGTAAGCACTCAATAAATACAATGGAATTAATTAATTTGTTTATATTTATGTGTGTCTTCCCCTCTAGACAGTAAGCTCGTTGTTGGCAGGGAATGTCTCTGTTATATTTTATACTGTACTCTTCCCCAAGCATTTAATACAGTGCTCTGCACCCAGTAAGCACTCATTAAATACAACTGACTGCCTGACTAGCCTGGTCTTCCACGTCAGCAAACATAGAAGAAAATTGCCCAAGTGAGCAAAGGCCTCTACTGCATGCTTCACTGGCCAAGTTCTGCTTCCACTCCCAGCCCAATGCGACAGATGACTTAGAAGAAGCAGGAAGGGTTCAGGGTAGCGTTTATGCTCGCCTGGAGAAGCCCACACCCCTGAGCGGGTCCATCCCTTGGCTTCCAAAATTTGGCTCTAACGAGGCCCAAGGATGGACACTCCCATCCCTTGCCAGCAGCTCTGGAGACTCCGTCCCTGGAACAGCACGAAAGAGGCTGGATGTGAAGCCGGCTGCTCTTTCCCAGAAGCCGGAATCAGAGAACCTGGAATTGCGGGAACCTCCAATAGGGTCCAGGCTAGTGCATGCTGTCTCTGCAGTCAGCTGACTCCCAAAATTTCCATGTCCACAGGCAGCTCGGCACCATTCCTCTAGACTGTAAGCTCGTAGTGGGCAGGGAATGTGTATACTAACTCTGTTACATTGAACTCTCCCAAGCTCTTAGTAGAGTGCTCTGCACACAGTAAGCGCTCAATAAACACCATGGATTGATTGATTTCCCCGCCCCGCCCCAACTCCGCCTACCCTCGCTGGCCCTCACTGGCCTCCAGGAGGACAATCTTTATGGAAAGAGGACATTTCTGACAAGAAGGAAGCAGCTGGACTAAGTCCCGTTCTGGTCCTTGGGTGTTTCCTCTCACTCGCTGCCTCTCTCCCTCCGTCCCCGCTGCCCAGCCCAGGCCCAGTACAACTATCATACCCTCGGGACTGGGGAAGACAGCATCCCTTGCTTTGCTTGTGGCTCAATCCACCAATCAAACAAATCACTGGCATTTATTAGGCACTTACTGTGTGCAGAGACCGTAATAATAATAATAATGATGGTATTTGCTTACTATGTGCTAAACACTGGGGTAGATACAAGGTAATCAGGTTGTCCCACGTGGGGCTCACAGTCTTAATCCCCATTTTACAGGTGAGGTAAATGAGGCACAGAGAAGTAAAGTGGCTTCCCCAAGGTTACACAGCAGACAAGTGGAGGCACCCAGATTAGAACCCACGTCCTTTGACTCCCAAGCCAAGGTCACACAGCAGACAAGTGGCGGCACCCGGATTAGAACCCACGTCCTTTGACTCCCAAGCCTGTGCTCTTGCCACTAAGCCATGTTGCTTAAGTGCTTGGGAAAGTACAATACAACAAGAAACAGTGACATTCCCTGCCACAACAAGCTCATGGTCTAGAGGACTTTTTCACCAGCAAAAAGGCCTGTGGCTCCCGGAGCTTCCTCTTATTGACAAGGACAACCAGGTCTTAATCCCAACTCTGCCCTATGCCTGCTGCTTAACCTCTCCATTTCCCCACTGTGAGTCCAGGTAAGGCAGAGAACAATCAATCAGCCAATCAATTGTATTTATTGAGTGCTTACTGTGTGCAGAGTACTGTACTACGCGCTTTGGAGAGTACAGCATAAACAATATAACAGAGTTCGTAAAAGCCTAGTCTATCGTTTCTCTATCTCAGGTCTTAGCACACAATAAATGCCTAAGAAATACTGTAAAAATAATTGATAAAGGGGCTGATAAGGATTTTGAAAGTCTATCACAGAGCTGTGCCAAAGAGTTAATAATAACAACAATGGTATTTGTTAGGTGCTTACTATATGCCTAGCACTTTTCTAAGCACTGAATCAGAACTGAACCAGCCACCTCCAAGACTGCTCAGCTCTGGCTCCTCTAGGAAAGAGGGGAATGTCTTTCCCAGTAAAAGATGAACGGCCCAAGGATGTCCCCTACTGGCTCCCCCCGCCCCTCCCCCAGCCAAGCCTCCACCAGCCAAGCCTCCACCACAGTAACCACATTGTCCGGCTCTCAATAGAAGACTCTGTTTGATGGCAATAATGTTATTTTGTGTGGCTGATGTGGCGTCTCCATTTCTGAACAAGTGGCATTTAGTGCTGTTTCGTCACTCGGTGAGCAGAGCATCTCTCTCAGCAGCTGGAGTCCCACCCAACATCTGCCACAGATTCGCTTGATGGCTTCTGACCCATTCGTGAAACAGGCCCACCGTGCACCTTGGGTTTTGTGAAGGCTCATCTACCAGAGCTTAGGGAAACAGTGTGGCCTAGTGGATAGAACACGGGCCTGAGAGTCAGAGGACCTGGGATCTAATCCCGGCTCCACCACTTGCCTGCTATGTGACCTTGGGCAAGTCACTTCACATATCTGGGCCTCAGTTTCCTCATCTGTAATGTGGGGATTCAATTCCTCTCCTCCCTCCCACACTCCTCTAATGCCAATCTACTTACTGTACCTAGATCTCATCTAGCTCTCTGCAGCCCTCTCACCCAGACCCTGCCTTCTGGCCTGGAACACCCTTCCTCTTCATATCCAACACAGGATCACTCTCCCCACCTTCAAAGCCTTATTAAAAGCACATCTCCAAAAGGCTTTCCCCGACTAAGTCCTCATTTCCTCAGCACTTAGAACAGTGCTTTGCACATAGGAAGCACTTAATAAATGCCATTATTACTATTATTATTATTTCCTCTCTCCCATAGCTTATTGTGTTGCCCGGCATTTGGATTTACACCCTTTATTCACCCCTTCCTCAGCTGCACAGCCCTTATATATGTTTCCATAATTTATGTATTTATATTAAATAAATGAATAATAATTATGGTACTTGTTAAATGCTTACTAAGTGCCAAGCACTATTCGAAATGCAGGGATAGATTACAGTTAATCAGGTTGGATGCAATCCCTGTCCCACATGGGGCTCGCATTCTTAATCCCCATTTTACAGATGACGTAACTGAGGCCTAAAGAAGTGGAGTGACTTGCCCAAGGTCATGCTGCAGACATCAGTGGAGCCAGAATTAGAACCCAGGTCCTTCTGAATCCCAAGCCCATGTTCTATCCAGTAAGCCATGCTGCTTCTGTCTATAATCTCTCGTACACTGTAAGCTTGTTGTGGACAGGAAACGTGTATCAACTCTGCTATATTGTGCTCACCCAAGAACTTAGTACAGTGCCCTATATGCAGTAAGCACTCAATAAATACTATTGGTCAATTGATTAGAAACTATAAGCCTCATGTGGAAAAGGGATCGTGTCTGACCTGATTATCTTGTACCTAATCCAGGTTTTACCACAGTGATGGGCACGTAATGTGCATTTACCAAATACCACAATTATCATTGCTGCATTTGCGAAGTAGAAAGGTGTTAGCTAAGAAAAGGTGCCTTTCCCCCACCTTCAAGTGCTTCGGAGTACTCCTTCAGAGTGCACCTTCAGAGTGCTCGGGAGTGCAAGCTGGCAAGTCAGACCCCAGGGCCGGCTGAGCAGCGGCCATTCATTCATTCATTCATTCAATCGTATTTATTGAGCACTTACTGTGTGCAGCGCTATCCCACCTCTAAGCCTCCAGGCCCTTAAGGACCCACTGCCTCCTGAAACAGCAGAGCCCGCATTAATCTGCAAGCTCAGCTACCCAATCACACACACCTTTCCCTTCTCTTCCCAGTCTGCCTGATGCCCAACCATTTTCCTCCTGATTGTACAGAATTGGAGTCCCTTGACCGCAGGCGATCCATCAGTGGGCTTTACTGAGCACTTACTGTGGGCACAGCGCTTGGAAGAGTATAATGTAACAGAGTTGGTAGACATGTTCCCTGCCCACAGTGAGCTCGCAGTCTAATAATAATTATTATTATGATGCTTCTTAAGCACTTAATTATGTGCCAAACACTGTTTTAAGTGCTGGGGTAGATATAAGTTAATCAGGTTGGACACAATCCCTGTCCCACATGGGGCTCAAAGTCTCAATCCCCATTTTACTGATGAGGTAACTGAGGCACAGAGAAGTGAAGTGACTTGCCCAAGGTCACACAGCAGACAAGTAGCAGAGCCAGGATTAAAACCCATGACTTTCTGACTCTCGGGCCAAAGATGGGGAGACAGCTCCTTAAAGGCAGGGGTCATATGTTCTACCTCCCCTGGATAAGACTGCCATAGCAGAAATCTTTGATGCTATTGATGCCTATCTACTTGTTTTGTTTTGTTGCCTGTCTCCCTCTTCTAGACTGTGAGCCTGTTGTTGGGTACGGATTGTCTCTATCTGTTGCTGAATTGTACTTTCCAAGTGCTTAGTACAGTGCTCTGCACACAGTAAGCACTCAGTAAACACGATTGAATGAATGAATGAATGAGTGAATGAATGAAATAGTATTTACTAAGTGCTTACTGGATATAGAGCCTGCATCTACACAAGCGAAGAGAGAGATGGAGGGCTGAGCAAGATCTTTCTACACACTCTCAAGGGTTCTGCACACAGAGAGGATTCAATAAATACAGAATAAATTATCCGATTGTCCAGAGAATTTTAGTCATCAGGGTATTTCAGAATCCAATTAGCTCTTGGTCCTTAATATAATCTAGTGGAAAGAGCACAGGCCTGGGAGTGAGACGGCCTGGGTTCTAATCCTGGCTCTGCCACTTGCCTTCTATGTCGCTTGTTTCCTTATCTGTAAAATGGGGATTCAGTATCAGTTTTCCTTCCTCCTTAGACTATACACTGTGGGACAGGGACTGTTTCCAACCTGATTATCTTGTAACAACCCCAGTGTTCAGTACAATGTTGGGCACATAGTAAGTGCTTAACAAATATTATTATTATTATTATTATTATTATTATTAATGATGGCATCAATAATGGCCTCAACCTCATTATCTTGTAACAACCCCAGTGTTCAGTTCAATGCCTGGCACATAGTAAATGCTTAACAAATACTATTTCAAATATTGCTATTATCATTATTAATTACAGCATCAATAATGGCTTCAACTGTCCACTTTCTTTCAACATGGTCTTTATTGATCTTTCATTTTGTGCGGAGCACTGTACTAAGCACTTAGGAGAGTATAACAGTTAGTAGACACAGTGCCTTCCCTCAGAGAGTTTATAATCTAGTAGTACACACCCAAACTTTCACTCTTTCATTGGTGGGGGCACTGACTGTTCACCAATCCCCCCAACATGCCCACATGACTTTCTGCCTCTCATCATCATCAACAATGGTATTTACTGAGTGCTTACTATATGCAGAGCACTGTACTAAGCACTTGGGAGAATACAACACAACAGAGCTGGTAGACACATCTTTCCTGAGTTATAACAACTCCCTACCACTCAGTATCTCAATAGTAATAATAATAATAATGGCATATATTAAGCGCTTACTATGTGCAAAGCACTGTTCTAAGAGCTGGGGAGGTTATAAGGTGATCAGGTTGTCCCACGGGGGGGCTCACAGTCTTAATCCCCATTTTACAGATGAGATAACTGAGGCACAGAAAGTTAAGTGACTTGCCCAAAGTCACAGAGCTGACAAGTGGCGGAGTCGGAATTTGAACCCATGACCTCTGACTCCAAAGCCCATGCTCTTTCCACTGAGCCACGCTGCAATACCATCGTGATACTGGCAAATCACACAACGAATCAATGCTATTTACTGAGGGCAGGACACTGTGCTAAGCACTTGGGAAAGTACAGCAGGTTTACAATCAAGAGAGAAATCCTGAGTACCTAGTGGCAGGGAAAGGCTTTTGAACAGTCTGACAGGCTTGTGAGAAAATACAGAACTGGACCCATACCAATTTGGAAGTGTGTGAAAGACCCGGCTCCCAGGGTCTTCAGGGTCACAGAGAGTTGTATTTGCACCTAAAAAGAGCAGTGATTCCTGTATGTTGGCAGCCTTATGGACACAGGGAAATTCCATACCGCTCAACTGACTTGTCCTAAGGAACCGGGGAGAGGTGGACCCTTTTCAAATTAGAGAACTGAATCCAGGGGCTCAACTGGCTTGCAGGGAACTCCGCTATTGGTTAGACTCTTGGTAAAAACTACTTCTTGTTTCCCGAGCTGTAGAATGGCTTAGAAAAACTGCAGACCCTACGACACCAGAAGTGGCCCCCTGGTCACCATCATCATCATCATCAATCGTATTTATTGAGCGCTTACTGTGTGCAGAGCACTGTACTAAGCACTTGGGAAGTACAAATTGGCAACATATAGAGACAGTCCCTACCCAACAGTGGGCTCACAGTCTAAAAGACTGGTCAACCAGCCCAGCACCAACAGGGCTCATTGCAATTCCAACCCCTTGCAACAGTGTCCGGTTCACATAGCTCAGGGAACTAGCGATCCCGAAAGCCCCCAACCCGTCAGCCTGCTCACACAAAAACAGCTTCAGAAGAGCTAGCTTTTTAAAGCCCACAACCTTGCCTAATAATAATAACGGTACTTGTTAAGCACTATGTGCCGAACACTGTTCTAAGCGCTGGGGTAGATACTAATCAGGTTGGACACCGTCCCTGTCCCACAAGAGGCTCATACTCTTAATCCCCATTTTAGAGCTGAAGGAACTGAGGCCCAGAGAAGTGAAGTGACTTGCCCAAGGTCGTACAGCAGACATATGGCAGAGCCGGGAGGGCACAACTCCTCCAAGAGGCCTTCTTTGACTAAGCCCCCCTTTCCTCTTCTCCCACTGCCTCTGCATCACCCTGACTTGCTCCCTTTGCTTATCCACAGCATGGCTCAGTGAAAAGAGCACAGGCTTTGGAGCCAGAGGTCATGGGTTCAAATCCCAGCTCCGCCAATTGTCAGCTTTGGGCAAGTCACTTAACTTCTCTGTGCCTCAGCTACCCCAGGTCGACGGCGCGTGGAGCCGGGAGCCGTCCGGCCCTGCTGACCCTCCGAGGGCCAACGGCCGCCTCGAGAAGTAGCGTGGCTCAATGGAAATAGCCCAGGCTTGGGAGTCAGGGGTCCTGGGTTCGAATCCCCGCTCTGCCAACCATCAGCTGTGTGACTCTGGGCGAGTCACTTCACTTCACTTAACTTCTCTGGGCCTCAGCTACCTCATCTGTAAAATGGGGATGAAGACTGTAAGCCCCCTGTGGGACAAGCTGATCACCTTGTATACCCCCAGCGCTTAGAACAGTGCCTTGAACATAGTAAGTGCTTAATAAATGCCATTATTATTATTACCTCACCTGTAAAATGGGGATTAAGACTGTGAGCCCCCCGTGGGACAACCTGATCACCTAGTTACCTCCCCAGCGCTTAGAACAGTGCTTTGCACATAGTAAGCGCTTAATAAATGCCATTATTATTATTATTATTACCCATACATCCCAGCCTCACAGCACTTATGTACACATCTCTCATTTATTTATTTATATTAATGTCTGTCTCCTCCCCCTGAGACCGCTAATTGTAGGCAGGGAATATTAATTTTTGTATTGTACTCTCTCAAGCACCTAGTACAGTGCTCTGCACCCAGTAAGCACTCAGTAAATATGACTGACTGAATGAATGAAGGTCTTTAAGCACTTGATATTCACCCCATCCTCTGACCCATAGCACGTATGTACGTATCTGCAACTTAATTTAGTGTCTGTCATCCCCTTTTGATTGTAAGCTTCTTGTTGGGCAGGGAACATGCCTACCATTTCTGTTGTATCGTCTTCTCTCCAACGCTTAGTATGGTGCCTTGCACACAGTCAAGTGCTCAATAAATATGACTAATTGACTGATTACCAAGGGTGGAGGTTGTGTAAACGCTCCCTAGCATGCCACCTCGCATCCCCAGCCCCAAACCTCACTAGGGAGTGTGGATACTGTTTAGCCAGCTCCCATGCAAAGCCCAGCTGACCAGAGAAAGAGGCCTGGCAAGGGAAGATCTGCAGCTCCACCCATGCTGACCCCAGCCCACTGGGCCAGGTCGAAAAAACTGGGAGCACTGGTCCGGGGCCCGCCACCAGCAAGGTCCAACATTCAGTCGGCAAGATGAGAGGCAGAGACCGCTGTTGAAAAATGCCCAGGTCAGAGAAGGATGGGTTCTGGCCTCCCGCCTGAGATCCTGAGATGGAGGGGATGGGAGGAGCCGAGAGACCTCAGAGCACCGAGTGGGATAATAAACATATTGTGGAACGCTGTTCTGTGCCAACTGGTTTTCTCCAAACACAAATAGCTGAGCTGATTCTGTTCCTTCCCTCCGCCAAATTGCCAAGAGGATGCAGTCAGCCTTATGGAGAGCTGAGATTCTCAAACCAAAGGCCTCTGTGGACACAGTCAGCCTGGTGGAGAGCTGAGATTCTGAAACCAAAGGTCTCTGTGGACGCAGTCAGCCTAGCCAAGAACTGAGATTCTCAAACCAAAAGCCTCTCTGGGCGGACAGCAGGTTTGATAGAGCTCAAGGTCATCAGTCCCTCTCTTTTTAAAATAAGATTAAAATATGAAAAAAGAAAACTAGTCTGCAAGCACCCCCATAAGACCGGTAGCACATCACGAGCACTTGGGCTGTATTGATCACATTTACTATCAATCAACAGTACTTATTGAGGGCTTGCTGTGTGCATAGCACTGTACTAAGCACTTGGGAAAATGCAATATAACAGAGTTGGTAGATGCAATCCCTGCCCACAAGAAGCTCACAGTCTACTGTATACACAGCACTGTACTGAGCACTTGAGAGAGCACAACAAAGTTGGTAGACACGATCCATGCCCTTGAGGAGCTGACAGTCTACTGTGTGCTGAGCACTGAACAGAGTAGTTGGGAGAGCACTAAGGTCTTCAATTGGTTGCATGATGAGTAGCCAATTAACAAATATTTCTGGGTAATTGTTTATCCACAATGCTGGGGACAGCCATGCCTTTGCAGTATTTGTCTCAAAGCACAATAATGTCAGGTTGGTTGTTGGGGTATGGGGTAATATGCCAGGGAGGGAGAAGATAATTATTCCCAGCTTGGTCCCAGAACAGGTATTATTTTTAATCCTGGGAGTGATCCTTGTTGTCAGGGGTTTAGCTTTCAGAAATGTGCAGTGGGAACGGGAACTGTGAGAAGCAGCATAGCCTAGTGGATAAAGCTCAGGCCTAGGAGTCAGGACCTGGGTTCTAATACTGCCTTTGCCACTTTGCTGTGTGACTGTGGGTAAATCACTTCATTTCACGCCTCAGTTCCCTCATCTGTAAAATGGGGATTAAGCCTCTGAGCCTCATGTGGGACACGGACTGTGTCCACACTGATTAGCCCGTATCTATCCCAGCTCTCGCCCCTCTCAGGGTCACACCTGTAGAGTTTCCAGTCCTCTACCAGTCTCGGCTACGGGAGGGAGAGTCAAGCAGAGGCCTACCCATTCCATTCCTAGCTTGGCCAGTGGCTAGCAAGCAGAAGACAATCTGCTACAAGTCAAAACTCACCCATTCTGGGCAGCCCCGGCAGGGGAGAGTTGAGGGAGGAGACTCGAGTTTACTGCGTGGAAGGCAGCAATGGTAAACCACTTCATATTTTTACCAAGAAAACTCTCTGGATCCACTACCAGAATGACTGCAGATGGAGAACAGGGCGTTCTGGCAGAGACGTGCCCTTGGTGTCGCTATGGGTTGGAAATGACTCGGCAGCATGAGACAAGACGATGTCTGCCGAAATTGATTTCCTAAGCACAGTTGCAGGGACACTATGGTAGAACCAGTTGATTTTTTTGAGCTCTATATTAGGGATTATGCAGATGATTTTGTTCTCTGGGATTTCATCTCTTGCAGTTCTCACTAGCAGCCATGCAGCTACCTCGCAGCACCATTGCATTTCTAATCAGTCAACCGTATTTATTGAGTGCTTACTATTTGCAGGGCACTGTAATAATAATAATAATGGTATTTGTTAAGTGCTTACTATGTGCGAAGCACTGTTCTAAAAGCACTTTAAAAAGTGCTTGGGAGAGTACAATATGACAATATAACAAACACATTCGCCGCCCACAAGTTTACCATCTAAAGGGGAAAACAGACATTAATATAAATAAATTATGGATATATACATACATGCTGTGGGGCTGAGGGAAGGGGGTGAATAAAAGGATCAAATCAGGGTGATAGGAAGGGAGTGGGAAAAAGGAAAGGAGGGCTTATTTAGCCAGGGAAGGCCTCTTGGAGGTGATGTGCCTACAATAAGGCTTTGAAGACGGGGAGAGTGATTGAATGATTGTCTACCAGATGTGAAGAGGGAGGGTGTTCCCAGACCAGGGTTTTGTAGACAAAACTAAGATGCTAGGAGTCTAGGCTTCCAGTTACTTATCCCAGTCCGTGTCCCATGACCTCACTCTGTGATATAGCTGGGGCTGGGAGATGGAGAAAGAGGGTGCCAAGACAGGGAGAGACAGCAGATGTTCACAGGGGGAGCGGGGGGCAACAGGATAGCCAGGGAGTGTTCCCAATCATAGAGTTTTACAGACTCAACCAGACCAATTGAGGGGATTTTTCCGTGCTTCAGGGGTCCTAAAATGGCTCAAAAAAGAGCACAGGCCGGGAGTTAGAGGACCTGGGTTCTAATTCCATCTCTGCCACTTGTCTGCTCTGTGACCTTGGGCCAGTCACTTATCTTCTCTATGCCTCAGTTACCTCATCTGGAAAATGAGGATTAAGACTGTAAACCCCATGTGGGACGGGGACTGTGCGATTTGCTTGTATTCACCCCAGCACTTAGTAGAGTGCCTGGCACATAGTGTTTAACAAATACCACGGTTTTTATTAATGATATAATAAAAATATTATTTTTTAACATTACCACTGGGTCCTATAAACACATCAATTCCCCCAACCCATATCTGAATCACAGTCACCTTTTTAAAAAGCAGAAGCCCAAACCGGGCGGATCCGGGCACACGACAGCGGGTTTCTGGCAAGCGGGCTGTCTCGAGAGTGGCCTGGTCGGCCCTGTGGAAAGTTCACTGTTGCCCAGAGAATTTGATGCCAAGGCTACAGAGCCTCCCCCCACACCCACCCTCCTCCCCTTGGCGATGCGGGCATGACTAAAGAACACATCTTAAGACCTTTAGGAGGGAAAGACCAAAGACCTACACATACAAATTTTCTAGATCACTGAGGCCTAAACAACACTCAGGCCTGAATTATCTAGATACTTCATCCTCCCCCCCACCATCCAATTTAATGTGCCTGAAACATCCAGATGTGTCCATGTATCCTGGAACACCCAGGACCTCCACCCGGAACGGGCCAGACTGGACCCCCAAGCCCTTAAAGAACAACTCTTACTTATCATGGTGGTGCCCCCAGCCAGGGCAGCCTTGGTCCCTTGGAAGAAGTCATCGGCTGCGATCATCCCTTGGTCAGGCATCTGAAAACGGGTGTGGACGTCGATGCCGCCTGGGACCACCATCCTGGCATGGGCTTCGATCGTTTTCACGCCCCCCGGCACAATGAGATTTTCTCCTATTTGCCTGGATAAATAAGGATGAATTAGAGACAGAGTTCTACACAGATCTAATGCTACTTCCGGGCCAGCAGGGCTTGCCCAATTGCTTCCCACCCTGCCCTTTCCCTGGATTTCTCAGAACACACAACAACAAACCTTTTGTTTCAGGAAGATCGAGTGGGGAAGCTCAAAATGTTTTCTTTGTACTCTTCCAAGCGCTTAATATAGTGCTCTGCACATAGTAAGGACTCAAAAAATACCACTGCTTGTGACAGTGCTTGGAATGGGCAGTTGTGACACTTCCTATTTAAATAGGAGTCTCGTATATTGATGTAACACTACAGTTCAGAGTGCTCACTACACACTTTGATGATGCTGAACTTGAAATTTGTCTGTGTCAGGCTGAGCACTGGAAGGCCCAATGGACACAGGCTCCTATCTGAGGAGGGACTGAGGGCAGGGGTCTGAAGGGGAAAGAGAAAAATGGCAGCCTTAGAAGCTAAACTTTTTTTTAATAGCATTTATTAAGCGCTTTCTATGTGTCCAACACTGTTCTAAGCGCTGGGGAGGTTACAAGATGAACAGGTTGTCCCACGTGGGGCTCAGTCTTAATCCCCATTTTACAGATGAGGTAACTGAGGCACAGAGAAGTTAAGTGACTTACCCAAAGTCACACAGCTGACAAGTGGTGGAGCCGGGATTTGAACCCCTGACCTCTGACTCCAAAGCCCATGCTCTTTCCACCGAGCCATGCTGCTTCTCTAATCCCACAATCACCTGGGAACAAGAGCCAGTCAGCAAGTCGGGTGGGGCCTTTTAAACTGAATTGGTGATTGCCAGTGTCGGGTGGTGGAGAAAGGGATAGCAAACCAGTGTTTTCTTCCTTCCTGCTGGACACAGGTGTGTGCTTCTTGAGAGTCTATATCTGTAATTTATTTATATAAAGGTCTGTCTCTCCACAAGACTGTAAATTCACTATGGACAGGGAACGTGTCTGTTTATTGTTATATGGTACTCTCCCAACTGCTTAGTATAGTGCTTTGCATGCTCAATAAATACGATTGAATGAATGTCTATACTCCTAGACTGTGAGCCCCCTCAACGTTTGGGAACCACATTTAGTTCCCACCTGTGTCTCCCAGTGTTTATTATAGTAGTAAGCACTTAACGATTGTTATTACTTCTAAGAAATACTAGTACTCCTACTCAGAAGTTTGTAACTGAGGATGAAGTGGCCGGAGGGCCCCTCGGAGCCTCACACACTGAGCAGAAGCAGCTGGTTCAGCCTTCCGCATTTTTTCTCTACCTGGGTATTAAAGCTAACGGCTGGGGCAAACCCTGAATGTCTACGAAATGGCCGGAGGCTTCACGAACTCTTTTCAGACGCTTCCCCTGCTAGGCCTTCTTAAACCCCGCTTAGAGAAGCAGCGTGGCTCAGTGGAAAGAGCACGGGTTTGGGAGTCAGAGGTCATGGGTTCTAATCCCAGCTCCGCAACTTAGCTGTGTGATTTTGGGCAAGTCACTTAACTTCTCTGTGCCTCAGTTACCTCATCTGTAAAATGGGGACTAAGGCTGTGAGCCCCATGTGGGACAACCTGATCACCTTGTATCCCCCCAGCGCTTAGAACAATGCTTCACACATAGAAAGCACTTAGATATCATTACTAATATTATTATTATGAAATGATCAGCTCAACCAACCAGCTCTCAGCAACAGCCAGCCCCTTGGCTAGTGGTCACAGCCCTGTGGCTTGGAACCATGATCTAAGGCACCTTGGAGAACTCAGGCCCTCCCTGAGGGCAGGGGGAATTATTGCATTTATTTTCCAGCTTTCGGGGCTCCACACCCCCAACGCAGCCAGGCACCATGCCTCAGTCCCCTTGGCCTCGGTTGGAGAGATGACCCTTCCGGCTTGTCCATTCCCCCCAGCCCACCAGTTATCCTTTCCCCCACGACCCTCTAGCAGACCTGGGTCCTTCTGGCCAGCCTCTAAGTTTCAAATGAGGTCCACGTGCTGCCCTGGGCATGGCTGTTGGCAGAGCTGGGAAGAGTTCACCAGCTGTGGACTGTCATGCCAGAACTGTACTCTCCCAGGTACTTAGTGCAGTGCTTTGAACACGATAAGTGCTCCATAAATACAATTGAATGAATGAATGCTTTAATCATCCCTGGATCATTCTGCCTCTCGGTTCGGGCACGGGGACACCTGGCCTAGTGGAACGAATCGCTATGGCCTGGGAGTCAGGGGACCTGGGTTCTAATCCTGACTCCGTCCCTTGTCTGCTGAATGACCTGGGCAAGTCAGTTCTCTGTGTCTGTTTCTTCTGCTGTAAAAGGGGTATTAAATCCTACTCCTTCCGACTAAGACTGTGAGCCCCACGTGAGACAGGGACTGCACCAGATCTAATTATCCTGTATCTCCCCCAGTGCTTGGCAAATAGTAACTGCTTTAATGTGTACCATAAAAAAATCCGCCTCAGGCTAAGATTTTTGCCAATAAATATCAGAAATCTTACCCTCCCAGAAAATGTTCATTTGATAAACACCTACCCAAAAGTTCATTTCCTAAATCAGCACATTGTTGGCATTCAGTTAAAAAGATGACATGGGCTGTAAGGGTTGTCTGTAAACAGCTGTGCTGCATGTCTGCGGCTGGGGGAGTGAGCCGCATCTACAAATGGCTTGGATAAAGAATGTGAGACGATATTGACGTACTCATAACTCCCCGGAGTTCAATTCTCTCCAGAGTCAGGACAGTCTTTAGAATCTATCCCGAATGGGTCTGCTTATTTTTCTAGTTTGAAATATACCAACTAAAGCATCTATTGGTGGTAACAAATCAAGGATGAAACCTAAAATCCGTCCTTGGAATTTGGCAATTATTTACATTTCCGTGTGTTGCGGTGAAGGCTTAGAGCAATTAATTAGATGCCCTTCCTTGGCCCCTCCTCCAACTTGGGCCCTCGTTGGAGACGGGAAATGAGCTAACCTGAGAAAACTGCTTTAAGTTCCTTGCTTAAAGTTCTCTGATTGGCCAGTTCAGCCCCAAGCACTGAAATCCTAAAGAGATGTTTTGTTCAGTGCACTGCTCAAAGGGTGCTCAGGGAAGGTGTCTGTAATATTGTTAGAGTGTACTCTCACCCAGGCACTTAGTACAGTGCTCTGCACACGGTAGGCCCTCAATAATAATGCTGGTATTTGTTAAGCGCTTACTATGTGCCAAGCACTGTTCTAAGAGCTGGGGTAGATACAAGGTAATTAGGTTGTCCCACATGGGGCTCACAGTCTTCATCCCCATTTTACAGATGAGGTAACTGAGGCACAGAGAAGTTAAGTGACTTGCCCAAAGTCACACAGCAGACAGGTAGCGGAGCCAGGATTAGAACCCACGACTTCTGATTCCCAAGCCCGTACTCCTTCCACCGAGCCACGCTGCTTCTAAATACCAGTGACTGACTG
This sequence comes from Tachyglossus aculeatus, assembly GCF_015852505.1. NCBI lineage: Eukaryota > Metazoa > Chordata > Mammalia > Monotremata > Tachyglossidae > Tachyglossus > Tachyglossus aculeatus. The sequence continues at coordinate 1,818,216 of NC_052070.1, read as the reverse complement.
GCTGGCTGACCACTACTCCTCCTCTTTATGCAACTGAACAGGCCCTGGGTTAGGAATTTCAAGACTAAGGAAAGCATAAAAACGGGTCATTTCCTACCAAAGGTTGAGAACACATCACCCTCTAATGGAATTCATTCGACCTTGAATCCACCCCACCTACTGCGTTTACCGAGCCCTCTAACACTAGGTTTCAGATTCACTCTTCACAACTTAGAAAGCACAGCTTTCAACTGATGTCACATTGTCCATATTTGATATTGCTGAGTTGTCATTTGGAATGCTTCAGCGTGTGAGTTTTTAATTCTGATTTTCAAGTGTTTGCCAACTGTGAGTTATACTTACTTTATCAACCCATCTTCCATGTAAATGTCTGCATAGAAAGACTGGTCATCGTTAACTATTTTACCACCCTTGATCAAAAGACGATCGCTCTGAAACAAAGAAACATGATGTAAAAACAGATCGTTATTCCACAAGAAATCTCAATTTGCCACATCAGTAAGGAGAAAAGAAACTGGGCCTAATTTCAATTCTGGGTCAAAAAAAATGAGCCAACTGTGGAATTTTTAACGGGAAAAAACAAGTCAGGTAGAGCAGTCCCTTCAGGGCCATGGCAATTCAGGTATCCCAACAGGTATTATTCCTGGATAAGCACAGCAGACCTTTCATTAAACCTGAAAACCCTAAAAAATCTAACAATTACCCCATTGAAGGGCCCTTGATTACCACTTCAGATAGCAAAGATAATGGCTTTCAATCAAGTCCACTAATTACTTTTATCTGGCTTTAGACAAAACTTCAAGATTACACCCACACACATGAAAGTCATTTTTTGGCTAAGCCTGAGGCAGTTGCAGTCAGAAAACTTGACCAAAAGTCTGTTGCCACTGGTTACACAATACAAACAAACTCATTTAGTCCAACTGTAGCACAGATTCGATTCAGAAATGGGTACTTCCAACGTGGGCCTGGAAAAACCCCACAGCAAGGAGATCAGCTCTTGGAAACACATAAGCTTTCAGTAGGTGGAAGTGAAATGCAGAAATCACAGACATTTCCACAGAAATGTGGATGTGCTAACATAGAGTCCATCAAACCTGGTGAGCCCACTGTTGGGTAGGGACTGTCTCTATATGTTGCCAACTTGTACTTCCCAAGCGCTTAGTACAGTGCTCTGCACACAGTAAGCGCTCAATAAATGCGATTGATGTTGATCCATTTAAGAGGCCATGATGCTTTCTTTTGTTCAGCCATCAGTATAAAAGAAACTTTGGAAATCTAGGACCGAAATTAAAGGGAAATGGGACAAAAGCAAAAAGAGGGACTCATCATTCTCTGAAAAGTGCTTTTTTTTCCCCTTAGTTTAATCTAAAGCTAGTGACCATAGTTTTGCCTCAAAAATCTCCAGTGGCTACCAATCAATCTACGCATCAGGCAGAAACTCCTCACCCTCGGCTTCAAGGCTGTCCATCACCTCGCCCCCTCCTACCTCACCTCCCTTCTCTCCTTCTACAGCCCAACCGGCACCCTCCGCTCCTCTGCCGCTAATCTCCTCACCGTTAGGCCTCGTTCTCGCCTGTCCCGCCATCGACCCCCGGCCCACGTCATCCCCCGGGCCTGCAATGCCCTCCCTCTGCCCATCCACCAAGGTAGCTCTCTTCCTCCCTTCAAGGCCCTACTAAGAGCTCACCCCCTCCAGGAGGCCTTCCCAGACTGAGCCCCTTCCTTCCTCTCCCCCTCGCCCCCCTCTCCATCCCCCCATCTTACGTCCTTCCCTTCCCCACAGCACCTGTATATATGTATATATGTTTGTACATATTTATTACTCTATTTATTTATTTTATTTGTGCATATCTATTCTATTTATTTTATTTTGTTAGTATGTTTGGTTTTGTTCTCTGTCTCCCCCTTTTAGACTGTGAGCCCACTGTTGGGTAGGGACTGTCTCTGTATGTTGCCAACTTGTACTTCCCAAGTGCTTAGTACAGTGCTCTGCACACAGTAAGCGCTCAATAAATACGATTGATTGATTGATTGATTGATTGCCTGTTAACTATGGAAAGCGCATGGGCTTGGGAGTCAGAGGTCGTGGGTTCTAATCCCTCTCAGCCACTTGTCAGCTGGGTGACTTTGGGAAAGTCACTTAACTTCTCTGTGCCTCAGTTACCTCTTCTGTAAAATGGGGATGAAAACTTGTGAGCCCCACGTGGGACAATCTGATAACTCTGTATCTACCCCAGCACTTAAAACAGTGCTTGGCACATAGTAAGTGCTTAACAAATACCACCATCATCATTATTATTATTAACTACATTTTATACCTCCCAGGCCACCAAGCCATCATTTTCTTTCAGAAGAAGAGCACAGGCCTGAAAGTCAGAGGACATGGGTTCTGATCCCAGGTTTGCCACTGGCCAGCTGAATGACCTTGGGTAAGTCACTTAACTTCTCTGTGCCTCACTTTCCTCATCTTTAAAATGAAAATTCATTACCTGTTCTCCTTCCACGCCAGACTGTGAGCCCCATGTTGGACAGGGACTGTGTCCGGGCTGATTATTTTGCATCTACCCCAGCACTTAGTTCGGTGATTGACACGGAGTAATACAAATGCCCCAATTTTTAATGGCATTTGTTAAGCATTTACTATATGCCAGGCTCTGTACTAAGTACTGGGGTAGTTAAAAGATAATCAGGTTGGAAACAGCCCCTGGCTCACATGGGGCTTGCCATCGTAATCCCCATTTTACAGATGAGGCAACTGAGGCACAGAGAGGTTAAATGACTTTGCCCAAGGGCACACAGCAGACAAGTGGCAGAGCTGGGATTAGAGTCCAGGTCTCCTGACCCCCAGGCCCATGATCTTTCCACTGGGCCATGCTGCTTTCTCATTATTATTAAATTTGGCTTAGTGATGTGCCCATTGTCTGTGGCCAGAGGACTCAGGTTCAACAGTGAATCTTGTCCAATAAAGTGTTGGAATTTGCCAAGCGGAGGAGATAGCCCTTACGCTCCCTACTGAGCAGTCATCCTTCAGGGTGAATCCACACATTTCCTGCTCCTTTGGCTTTTTGCCCCAAGTGCTTGTCAATCAATCAATCAACTGTATTTGTTGAGCACATAGTGTGTGCAGCGCACAGAACTATGCATTTGGGAGTGTACAGTGCAAGAGAGTTGGTAGACACGTTCCCCGACGAGCTTACAGTCTAGAGGAGAGAGGCGGACATTAATATAAACAAATTATGGATCTATCCGTTAAGTGCTGTGGGGCGAATAAAGGAAGCAAATCAAAACAGAAGGGAGTGGGAGGACAGGAAATGAGGCCTTAGTCGGGGAAGGCCTCTGTGCTAGGAAAAGGATTCCCGGGCTCAGAAATATCTCCATGATTGCTGGGGCGCTGATCCAGCCTGCAATCACACCACAAGATGTTGGGGAACTGACGCAGCCATTCACCTGCAACAGGCTGAGAAAATAGGATGCCGCCCCCCTTCTCCCAGTCACCCCCCTGCCTCGGCAGCTGAAATCCTGGCTGGCGGTGGGGGAAGGGGGCTCGCTGGTGGGGGCCCGCACCAGAGGAGCAGCGCATTTTCCTAGGCTGCCGCCCCGAGGAACAAATGGTGAGGCTCTCTATCTCTCCTCCAAGCTCCCCTTCAGATGGGCTCTTCCTTTCCTCCCCACCTCTTCTCACCACGTAGCTGCAGCTGCCTTTAGGTGGAAGAGCCCTGGATGGCATCACCTGGCCCTTAGCCTGGCCCTCCTCAGCCTGGCCCTCCTCAGCCTGGCCCCCCTCAGCCTGGCCCCCCTCAGCCTGGCCCTCCTCAGCCTGGCCCCCCTCAGCCTGGCCCCCCTCAGCCTGGCCCTCTGCAATCCCCCACATTTCTACGGCCTGTCCTTCCAACCCGCACCCCCCAGGGGCTGGTCCGCTGCAGAGATCATGTAATGTTTTCCACAGGAGAAGAGATTCCACTTATTATGCACATGGAGGAAAGCTGGGAAATGTGCTATGGAAAAGCCCATTTCCCAACCCTGCCTCCGCCTCCGAAATCTTCCACCCAAATGCCAAATTCTCATTCCTCTGCTCCCAGCGTTCTCCTGCTTCCCCTTCCCAGGGAGGGATGCTGCCGATGGGTCGGGGTCCCGGTGGGCCGGGCAGAGGAGGGGGGAGGGCAGGAAGCAGGATGATGCCGATGGGTCCGTGTCCCGGTGGGCCTGGGAGTGGGAGGAAGAAAGCAGGATGCAGGAGCCTGCGGATGGGTCCGTGCCCGGGTGGGCCTGTGGGGGAGGGAGGAACAAGACACTGCCGATGGGTCCGGGTCCTAGGGGGCCTGAAGGGAAGAGGGGCAGACTCTGTTCATTGGTCTGCGCCCCGGTGGGCTGCGGGAAGGAGGGGGAGGGTAGAGGACACCGCCATTGGGTCCGTGCCCCGGTGGACTTGAGGGGTGGGGGTGGTAGGAGGCAGGATGCAGGATAATGCCAATGGGTCCGTGTCCCGGTGGGCCTGGAAGGGGGTGTTAGGGGAGGGGGGGACAGGTCACCCTATCTCAAAATAAAACTAAGGAGGGGGCCCCAAATGGCACAACACAGGGCCTCGCTGAATTGGGCAAGGCACAATGCCCTAGGCTCCGGACCCAGCTCCTGAGCAGCGCACTACGTCGTTATGTAACAAAGATGGGGGGGGGGGAGAGAGAGAGAGGAGAGAGAGAGAGGGAGAGGAGAGGGAAGGGAAGGCTACGTGTCTGTCTGCCCCTCTGCCCCCCGCCCAACCTGCTCAGAGGACACACTCAAGGAGGCGGGAGGGGGGATGAGGATGGGAATGAGGATGGGGTGGGGATGAGGGTGGGGATGAAGACAGGGATGGGAATGGGGGATGAGGATGGGGATGGGAATGGGAGATGAGGATGGGGTAGGGATGGGAATGGGGGATGAGGATGGGGTGGAGGTGGGGATGGGTAGGGCTGGGAATGGGGGATGAGGATGGGGTAGGGATGGGTAGGGCTGGGAATGGGGATGAGGATGGGGTAGGGATGGGAATGGAGGATGAGGATGGGGCGGGGAGGGGGTGGGGATGAGGATGGGGTAGGGCTGGGAATGGGGGATGAGGATGGGGTAGGGCTGGGAATGGGGGATGAGGATGGGGTAGGGATGGGAATGGAGGATGAGGATGGGGTGGGGAGGGGGTGGGGATGAGGATGGGGTAGGGCTGGGAATGGGGGATGAGGATGAGGTAGGGATGGGAATGGGGGATGAGGATGGGGTGGGGCTGGGGTTGAGGATAAGGGTGGGGCTGGGGATGAGGATGGGGGCCGGGCAGGGCCAGGAACGTAATTCCATCTGTGTCCAACTCATCCAATAGGCTGGTTCCCCCTGAATGTGAAAGCCCCCCCGCCCCCCACCCGGGGGCCCCAGGCCCGTCCCGGCCGCCCACCCCCGACCCCCTTCCCTCCCCCGCCCCACCGCGGTCTCCTCCTCCGCCCGGTCTTTCCCCCCCCCCCTCCCCCCGGTGCCCGCCCCCCTCCCCGGTGCCCCCCTCCCGTCCGTCCGTCCGTCCGCCCGTCCGCCCGTCCCCGCGGGCTGTCAGTCAGACTGTCTGTCTGTCGGGCTGTCAGTCTTTCATTCATTCAGTGGTATTTACTGGGCGCTGACTGTGTGCTGGGCACTGTCCTATGCGCTTGGGAAGTAGAATTCAGGAAAGGTGGAGGCCAGCCGTGCCTCCCCTCCCGGCCCGGCCCGGCCCGGCCCGGTGGGCGCCCTGTGGGTCCGGGGTGGTCGGTCGGGGGCAGGGCGGAGGGCGGAGGGCGGAGGGCGGAGGGCGCGGGGCTTGGGCCCCGGAACAGGCCCAGGCCCAGGCCCAGGCCCCCAGGACCGGCCCAGGGGACGGGACGGGAGGGGATGGAGGCCAGGCCGGCGCGGCCCGGGGCCCCTCCTCGCCCAATGTCTGGCACACCCTCCTCCTCCTCCGGCGGGCCTCCCTCCTCCTCCTCCTCCTCCTCCTCCCGGCGGGCCCCTTTGTGTATCCGCGGAGAAAACTGCCGCACACCCGGGGGGGGCGGAACAATAATAATAACGATGTTGGTATTTGTTAAGCGCTTACTAGGTGCGAAGCACTGTTCTAAGCGCTGGGGAGGGAGTACAAGGAGATGAGGTTGTCCCACCCCCCCAACACACACACACATCCAACACCCACATACACACCCCCCCAACAAGCCAGCCGCGGGTCCGGGAGGACGGTCACACACACCCACACACAAAAGCGCCCGGCCCAGCCCACCCACCCGGGGGATGGGTGTGTGTGTGTCTCCGGCCCATCATCTCCCGCCCTCCCGGGGACCGGGAAACAACCGGGAGCCACCCGGCCGGCTGCTAGCATCACGCATCACGGCTGCGGTGGACGGCAGGGGGGTTTTGTCGCTTTTCTCTTTCTTGGCGGGGGAAGATCAATCGCGCTGCCTTGATTTCCTCAAACCATCAGCCGCACAAAGGCCGCCCCCGGCGCTACACTCACCGTGATGCGCGGAATGTTTTTCTTCCCCTGATAAGACATCTCCCTCGGGTCAAACCGCCGGGGGGGCCGGCTTGGGGGGCCAAAAATGCCGGAGAAGAAACTCGACTTCGCAGGAAAGGGAAAGGAGCGGATCCCCGGGGTTGGCCGCGCCGGTTGCAGAGTGCAAAAATAAAAAATAAAAAATGGGGAGCCAAAGCAACCCCTTCCGTCTGTCTTTCTTCCTCTGCTCCCAGCCCAGCCCCAGCTTAGACCAGAGGAAAAAAAAAAAAAGGGAGAAAGAGACAGGGAGGGAGAGGCGGGGACGGAGGGGGGAGGCGACAGCAATAAAGGCTCGAGGAGACGGCGGCCCGCTGAGGCGCATGCGCCGCCAGCCACGCCCTTTTCTCGTCCATCCGCTCCCGGGGAGGCCGGCGCTGATTGGCTGGGCCGCGGGGATATGCAAATGAGGAAGGGCGGGGCGGCCGGAGCAGCGGTGCGGGGAGCCCGCGCTCCCCGAGCCTGCGCCCTGCTGCTGCTGCTGCACCGCTGCTGCACCGCTGCTGCACCGCTGCTGCACCGCTGCTGCACCGCTGCCGCTGCCGTGCCCCTCTCTTGTCTCGGAGGAGGCGGTGCGGTGGGGGCCGCGGGGCAGCGGGTCCAGATGCGGATGGGGCGGGGCGGGGGGGATTGATCAATCAATAATGTTGGCATTTGTTAAGCTCTTACTATGTGCAAAGCACTGTTCTAAGCGCTGGGGGGCTACAAAGTGATCAGGTTGTCCCACGTGGGGCTCACAGTCTTCATCCCCATTTTACAGACGAGGTAACTGAGGCTCAGAGAAGTGAAGTGACTTGCCCAAGGTCACACAGCAGACATGTGGCAGAGCCGGGATTCAAACCCACGACCTCTGACTCCAAAGCCCGTGCTCTTTCCACTGAGCCACGCCGCTTCAGTTGATTGATTGATTGATTGATTGGCCGGAGCGGAGGGAGCCCCCCGCCCCCCATCATCATCATCATCATCATCATCATCAATCGTATTGATTGAGCGCTTACTGTGTGCAGAGCACTGTACTAAGCGCTTGGGCAGTACAAGTTGGCGACATATAGAGACAGTCCCTACCCAACAGCGGGCTCACAGTCTAAAAGGGGGAGACGGAGAACAAAACCAAACACCCTAACAAAATAAAATAAATAGAATAGATATGTACAAGTAAAATAGAGTAATGAATTTGTACAAACATATATCATCAATCGTATTTATTGAGCGCTTACTGTGTGCAGAGCACTGTACTAAGCGCTTGGGAAGTACAAATTGGCCAGGTCCCCTCTCCCCACCTCTGCCTTCCCCTCTCCATCCCCCCATCTTACCTCCTTCCTTTCCCCACGGCACCTGTATATATGTATATATGTTTATACATATTTATTACTCTATTTATTTATTTATTTATTTATTTTACTTGTACATATCTATCCTATTTATTTTATTTTGTTAGTATGTTTGGTTTTGTTCTCTGTCTCCCCCTTTTAGACTGAGCCCACTGTTGGGTAGGGACTGTCTCTATAGGTTGCCAATTTGTACTTCCCAAGCGCTTAGTCCAGTGCTCTGCACATAGTAAGCGCTCAATAAATACGATTGATGATGATGATGCCTCCCCTCCCGCCCCATCCTTTCCCCCCATCCCCGCTCCCTCATCCGTTCATTCAGTGGTATCGATGGGGCGCTGATTGTGTGCGGAGCCCTGCCCGGACTAAGCGCTTGGGAAGGACAAGTGGGCAACGGATAGGGACGGTCCCTACCCAACAACGGGCTCCCGGGGTGGAAGGCCCGCCCTGCTCCGTGTCTGCCCCGTTGTCCGTCCCCGGGCCCCTAATGCCCCAGCGGGCCCTCCCGCCCCGCTCCCGGTGCCGGTGCCGGTGCCGGTCCCCGAGGCCCGGGGTCCCGGGAGCGGCTCCCCCAGCCCGCGGTGGGGTGATGCCGCACGGCCAATGGCTCCGCGCGGGACGGGGGCGGGCCGGGCCTCCTCGCAGCTCCCCCCTTCCTCCTCCTCCTCCTCCTGCTCCTCCTGCTCCTGCTCCTCCTCCTCGCCCTCCTCTCCCTCGTCTTTGCCGCGGCCGCTCGTCTGGCCTCCGCCCCGGAAAGCCTGGGGAATTCTAGCCGCCGGCAGGACCGGGCGGGCGGGCAGGCCGGGGGTGAGGGGGTGGGCACGGCGGGGCCGGGGGCCCTGCAGAGGAGCCGCACTGCCAACCGCCTGGCCCGGCGGCCCGGCGGCCCTGCGGCCCTCCGCCAAGCCCGGGAGCCGGGACGGGGACGGGCGGAGGGGAAGGGGCACGGGGGAGGGAGGGAGGGATGGGGAGGAGGAGAGAGAGACGGACTGGGGGGAAGGGAAGAGGAGAAGAAGGGCTGCGGGGGGGGGGATGGGGAGGGAAGAAGGGGAGAGGAAGGGATGGGGAAGAGAAGGGAGGGGGAAGATAGGAAGGGAAGAGGAGAATAAGAGGTGGGGAAAGGGAAGAGGAGGAGAGGAAGGGATAAGGGGAAGGGGAAGAGGAGGAGAGGGAGGGATGCGGGGAAAGGGAAGAGGAGGAGAGGAAGGGGTGCGGGGAAGGGGAAGAGGAGGAGAGGGAGGGATGCGGGGGAAAGGGAAGAGCCGGAGAGGAAGGGATGCGGGGAAAGGGAAGAGGGGGAGAGGGAGGGATGCGGGGAAAGGGAAGAGGAGGAGAGGGAGGGATGCGGGGAAAGGGAAGAGGAGGAGAGGGAGGGATGCGGGGAAAGGGAAGAGGAGGAGAGGGAGGGATGCGGGGAAAGGGAAGAAGAGGAGAGGACGGGATGCGGGAAAGGGAAGAGGAGGAGGAGAAGTGATGCGGGGAAAGGGAAGAGCAGGAGAGGAAGGGATGCGGGGAAAGGGAAGAGGAGGAGAGGAAGGGATGCGGGGAAAGGGAAGAGGAGGAGAGGAAGGGATTGGGGGAAGGGAGGAGGAGGGCAGGGTCCTTTCTGGTCCTGCTAGATGATGCTGAAAACAAAACCCATAAATCCAAGCCCTTGACCAAGCCTAGACTGTGAGCCCGCTGTTGGGTTGGGACTGTCTCTATGTGTTGCCGACTTGTACTTCCCAAGCGCTTAGTACAGTGCTCTACACACAGTAAGCGTTCAATAAATACGATTGATTGATTGATTGACCAAGGGAGGAGCATTGCTCATCCAAAGGGGGAAGACACTTTTGTAGCCTTCATGTTGTACAGGGTGGTGGGGATTCTGCAGAAGCCCCGCCTTGAACCTCAGGCTGCACTGCCAGGCTGCTCTAGGCTGCCCTGAGCAACTGAGGGGACAGCAAGCAGTCCAGAACACAATCAGCTTGGGCTACTACAGAAATATCCACACATGAGTGGGTCCAACTGCAAGATCATTTTTGAGTGTCAGTGCCACACAAAATCCTCCGTGTGTGTGTGTGTGTGGTGTGCGTGCACACACACGCACGCACACACAAACAGCCCTCTGCCTCCTTTGGGCTGTCCACATACTGAGTGAGGAAGCTGCAGAAAGAAGCTGCAGCTGGAACCAAAAGAGCAGGGGGATCAGTAACAGCAGCAGCAGACACCACAGTGCCAGACCACAGTGGCGACGACCCAGGCAGGCTGACTCGTTGACTCCCCTGTGGCCCTCTTGTCCCCTTTCCCACCTTCCTTTTGCCAGGCAAATAATAATAATGATGGCATTTGTTAAGCGCTTACTATGTGCAAAGCACTGTTCTTTGCTTAAATCGCTTAAGCGCTTAAATCCATGTCTGAAAACTGGAACTCAAATGTGCAGTTCGGAAGGCAAGATTTGCTGTTGCCCCATGAAAATGCCTTACAGCGACCCATTCTTGTCCCATCTCACGAGGTCCAAAGCCTAGAGGAACAATTCAGCCCCTTAAAACAGAGGGGAAGATGGAAATGCAGAACAAGAAAGCAAAACCGTCCACAGGGAGAGTCACCGCTCCACCCCATCTCCTCAGAAACCCAGGGCCAGGCCGGTTGGGTCTCCAGGCCCAACTATGTCATTCGGACTGACCATCTCTCAGGAGAGGCTGGGAAGGCAAGGCTGAAAAGGAGAGGGACAGACAATAAAAAAATAATAGTTATCATGGTCTCTGTTAAGCGCCAACTATGTGCCAAGCGCTAGGGTCGAATTGAGATAGGTTGGCATATATTGACTGGCTGCTCAATCCATTTTCCCGTCAGTGACAGGCTGAAGTGAGGCTGTATGGTGCACCTGCAAGGCCTCTGGGGTTTGCAGTATTTTTCATCCGAGCCCAGGAGGACTGAATCTCTGCATAAGTGGCAGGAACATCTGCCCAACCTGCTGCTTCAGTCTTCTCTCCTGGGGTCCTCAGACAGGCTCCTTATCAGAGAAATCCACTTCAACTGGCTAGGTCTCATTGCCAGGGGGAATATGCATTGAGCAATAGCCTGTCAGTCAATCATATTTATTGAGCGCTTCCTGTGTGTAGAGCACTGCACTAAGCACTTGGGAGAATACATTATAGAACAATTTAACAGACACATTCCCTGCCCACATTGAGCTTACAGTCTAGAGGGGGAAGCAGATATTTACATAGGTGCTGTGGGGGTGGGAAGGGGGAATGAATAAAGGGGGCAAGTCAGGGCAATGCAGAAGGGAGTGGGAGAAAGGGAAAGGAGGGTTTAGGCAACGTCTCTTGGAGGAGATGTGCCTTCAATAAGGCTTTGAAGATGGGGAGAGTAATTGTTGGACATGGAGAGGGAGAGCGTTCAAGGCCCAAGGCAGGTCGGTGGCAGGATGAATGCGTGGAGGTTACACTAGCCTCTGTGAATGTAGGGGTTGGGAGCGGAGGGGACAGGAATTGTAGGGGTCAGGCTTCCAAGAGCTCACAGCCCAGAAAACCACTACTGGGGGTCTCATCAAAGGCCTGAGATGAGGCAGGCGGGGGGCTCATGTCTCACACGGACACAGGGGCCATCTGCCCTCTCAATCAACCAGTTGTATTTATTGAGCACTCACTCTGTGCAGAGCACTGGACTACGCGCTTGGGAAAGTACAGTATAAGAGTAGACACGATCCCTGCCCACAAGGAACTTGCAGCCTAACGTCATTGCCCCTCCTCGCTCTGGAGAATGGATGCCAGAGCTCTGAGACTACAAAAACTGACCTTATGCTCCTAAACTCCTCCTCCTCATTCTGAGCAGTAACAATTCATCAGTTACATTCTCATGACCCCCAACCCTCTCCCCTAACCCCACTCACCCCTGCTAACTCCCACAGTGGTGAGAATGGTAACACCCTGCTCTCCGTAGTGCTTTGATTTCTCCACAGGGATTCACCTGAGTTAATCTCTTCCCTGGAAGGTAGTGAAAAGTAGGCAATAGTCTCCCCATTTTTCATAGGAGGAAACTGAGGTCCAAAGAGGGTCAGTGACTCACCCAAGATCAACCCAGCAGGCCAGAGGTGGAGTTAAGATTAGACCCCAGGGCTCCTGACTCCCAGTCCCGTGCTCTTTCTAATAGGCTACCCCCCAACCCCTGTTATCCTTGGAGATTAACCCCCCCCCCCTTCCCCCCCCCCCCCCCCCCCCCCCCCCCCCCCCCGCCACACACACACAAAGAGCTTCAGGCTAGGATACTCGAGGAGCCATAAGAAAACATGGCGAAGACATGCATGTATCAAACCAAGAGCCCAGTGTGGGAGGCAGAAAAAAACAGGGAAGAGCGGAGGAGGAAAGGGAGAACGGGGCTTAAACGGACTGCAGGATAAGCCACCTGTCTTGGCTATTCATTTGCTGAGATCTGTTCAGCTCCATATTGAGCATATAGAGGGAGAGAGCAGTGTGCTCTCTTTCATCAACCAATTCGGCTTTTGATCCTTTTCTATTTCCCAGAAACGAGTTTTGTCCCCCAAATAAGCCCCATGCAAAGAGTTTCCAAGAAGAAGTTAGGAGAAGCAGTGTGGCTCAGTGGAAAGAGCCCGGGCTTTGGAGTCAGAGGTCATGGGTTCAAATCCCGGCTACGCCAACTGTCAGCTTTGGGCAAGTCACTTCTCTTCTCTGGGCCTCAGTTACCTCATCTGTAAAATGGGGATGAAGACTGTGAGCCCCCCCATGGGACAACCTGATCACCTTGTTACCTCCCCAGCGCTTAGAACAGTGCTTTGCACATAGTAAGCGCTTAATAAATGCCATCATTATCATCATCATCATCATCAAGTCCCTCTGGCCGGCCGGACTGACTCGACTGGTTTTGTTTGCAGCACTGTGAATTTCTCCGCCTGCATCCAGGCCTAGTGTTTTGGTCTTTTGTAATCGAAGCTGCAGGAGCCTTTGCAGAGCACTGAGGCAGAGCGGCAGTGTTCCGATTCCTTGCACCGAGGGGCACTTGGCTCCACCTCGGGTGGCCGAACCTGGCCAAGGACAAGGCTTTGGAAGGACTTTGTCCACTTGATCTACGGGCCCCTCACCCCCACGCCAAAGTCCAGGTCAGAAAACCAAGTTAAGGGGTCTGCTGGTAGGAAGGCCTCGATGGGCTGAGTCTTCTGGGCAGGGCGTTAAAGGCTGGGAGTTTGGACCCACGAGAGACATCACGGCTGCAGTGCCCACCCCCATGCCAACCAGAGCCATCCCGCCTGCCTCCTGTCCCCCCAGCTCTGCTGTCCCCAGCCCTGCGGGACCTCCTCCCTGCTGAGTCCATCCCCTACCCCTCTCAGGGCCGGCTCCCCCCAGTCAACTGAGGCTCTCCCGCTGGTTTTCTCTAGACTACCCACCCCCTGCGAAGGTTCTAGCACCGGGCTGACACCCCAAGCTCCCTTTTCTCCTTGCTAGATAAAAGTGCCAGCAAATGTTTCTGGAAGGAACCATGTGGATTTGATGAGTAGTTAGAAGAAGTGGCCTTGCTTGGTGTCCTTAGAGCAGCTTTGGCAGGCTGAGGATTGCCTTTGTTGATTTGGTTTGACGGTGATCAGTTTCTCACAGCAGACTGCTGCTGGGCTGGAATACAGAAAGCAGTGGCCCAGGTGACTTGGAAAGAGACAGCCGAGCCAAGCCACACCCCCAATGGCGAGAGCTGCACAATGAGGAGGGGGTCCCCCCCCTGGACCGTACCTGGTCTGACCACGTCCTGGGCATCGTTCATCCAGGCAACAACCTACTGGCCTCTTGTAGTCGCAGCGTTGGCAAGAAGTGACGTGGTGGGATGGAAGAATGTTGAACTCCCAAAGTGGAGCCACACCCCACTGATGGCCATTACGGTAAATGCCGGTCCCCATCCTCCGCTGGCTTCTGATCACAGCGTGCTGGAGGGTCTCTGAGCATCCACAGGGTCCGGGAAAGAGCCAGCCATGGTACACGCAGTATCCCCATCTTCCACTGACCTTTCATGACAACGTTCTGGAGGGTCGCTGAGCATCCACAGGGCCCGTGGAGGAGCCAGCCATGGTACACGCTGTATCCCTATCCTCCACTGGCCTCCTGCCACAGAAATGAGTAGAGAATAATGCCAAGATTGTGAGACAGGAAGGATGGTGGTACTGTCTACAGTGACAGGAAAGTCAAGGGGAGCACAGGGTTTGGGTGGGAAGATGAGGAGTTCTGCTTTGGATGTGTTAAGGTTGAGGTGAAGAGAAGACATCGAAGAAGAGTTGTCTTGAAGGCAGGGGGAAATGTGAGACTGCAGAGAGGGAGAGAGATCAGGGCTAGAGATGAGGATTTTGGAATCAGCCACGTAGAGATGGCAGTTGAAGCCATGGGAGTCAGTGAGTTCCCCAAGGGAGTGGAGGCCCTGGTGGAGAATAGATGGGGACCCAGAACTGAGTTTTGAGAGACTCCCACAATTATGGGGTGAGAAGCAATGGAGGAGCCTGCGAAACAGATAGGAGGAGAAACAGGAGAGGACAGTGTCAGTGAAGGTGAGGTTGAATAGTGTTTCCAGGTGAAGGGGGTGGTCCACAGTGTTAAAGACTGCTGAAAGTTCAAGGAGGATTGGAATGGAGTAGAAGCCGTTGGATTTAGCAAGAAGGAGATCACTAGCGACCTTTGAGAGGGTAGTTACTGTAGTGCAAAGGGAGAGGAAGCCAGATCAGAGGAGGTCGAAGAGAGAATTAGAGGAAAGGAACAGGAGACAGTGGTTGCAAACAACTCGCTCAAGGAGTTTGGGGAGGAATAGTAAGAGGCAAATAGGCGACAACTGGAGGGAGCCATGAAGTCAAGGGAGGGGGTTTTTCAGATCAACGGAGATCTGAGCATGTTGGAAAGCAGTGGGGAAAAAGCCACTAGAGATTGAGCAGATGAAAATGGCCGCCCGGGAGGAAAGAAGGAAGAGGACAAGGACTTTGATAAAGTGTGAAAAGATCGGGTCAGGAGGGGGTGGATTTTGAGAGGAGGCAGGAGATTTCCTCTTGAGATAGTGCAGGGCAAGATGAGAGAGTTGAAGAAGGGTCAGGACAAGGGAGGGACTAAAGAGGAACAGGGAAGATTTTAGGGAGATCACTCCTGATGGTTTCAATTTTCTCAATAAAGTACGTGGCCTGGTCATTAGGGGCAAGAGGTGGCAAGGGTGGGGTGACAGGAGGTTTGAGGAGGGAGTTAAACGTCGGGAACAACTGGCCAGGGCAATGGGCATGGGAGTCAATAAGGATGGAGAAATAACATTGCCAGGTAGAGGAGAGTTAAAGCAGGCAAAGATGCAGCTGAGGTTGATGAAGTGGCCCGGTAGCTGAATTTCCACCAGCAACGCTCAGTGGCTCATGGACTGGAGCGAAGGAAACAGACCATGGAAGTGATCTGGTGCTGTGGGTTAGTGAAAGAGATTGGTGAAGGGTCTGGTCACAGCCGAGGCAGGCGAACTCAGGCAGCATTCTGTCTTTTTATACTTTAAATCCCTGGAACCTGTTCGTCTTCTCTAATAAAAACCATTTTCAGATTGTGTTTTGTCATTTCCTCACAACCTGGCTTTTGAATAGGCATTTGCCACTGAGCTAGCCCCTACTCCACACCCCCAGACAAGCACACGTGTGCAAGTGTGCAAATGCACACACACACGAACACACACACTCACTCACCTCAGCCCTTGAGTCTCCCAAATAGCAAACTCCACCCACTTACATACGTCCTCGTGACTGACTGCTCAGATTTCTACATGATTTCAGTTTTCTGGCTCTTTCTCTGCAGCCCTGCACTCTGAGCTGACGTCCACACCTGCCAGAGTCAGGCACTGCAGGAGGAGAAATGGACCAATGACCCCATTTCAGACAGTGGATTGGGATCAGGGGACCCCTAGGCCTTACTGGTGGGCCAGATGGTGATACTCTATCTATCAATCAGTAGTATTTACTGAGCACCTACTGTATGCAGAGAACTGAACTAAGTACTTGGGAGAGTCTAGAGAATCAGCAAGAGCTAAGTGGCAAAAGCAGGGACTTGGGAGTCAGAGAACATGGGTTCCAATCCCGGCTCCTCCACTTGTCTGCTGTGTGTCCTTGGGCAAGTCAATTAACTTCTCTGTGCCTCGCTTACCTCATCTGTAACATGGGGATTAATACTGTGAGCCCCAAGTGGGACAGGGACTGTGTCCAACCTGATTACCTTAGAACAGTGCTTGGCACATAGTACAGGCTTAACAAATAGCATAATAATAATAAGAAGAACAGAGTTAAAAGACATGATCCCTGCCCATGAGGAGTTCACAGTCTAGCTTGTGCTGGGCACTCTACCAAGGGCTTGGGAGAGTATAACAGAGTTAGTAGACATGATCCCTGCCCTCAGGGAGCTTAAAGTCCACTGTGTGCAAAGTACTGTACAAAATATTTGGGAAAGTACAAAAGAGTTCGGTAGATATGATCAGATCAGAGGAGGTCGAAGAGAGAATTAGAGGAAAGCAACAGGAGACAGTGGTTGCAAACAACTCGCTCAAGGAGTTTGGGGAGGAATAGTAAGAGGCAAATAGGCGACAACTGGAGGGAGCCATGAAGTCAAGGGAGGGGGTTTTTCAGATCAAGGGAGATCTGAGCCAAGAGGAGTTTACAGTCTAGTGGAGGAGGCAGACAATAAAAAAATGACTGGTAGGGGGAAGCCAAACCTCTCAGGGTCACACCTGGAGAGTTCCCAGTACTCTACCAGTCTCGACTACAGGAGGGAGAGTCAGGCAGAGACATGCCCATGCCATTCCTGGCTTGGGCAGTGGCTAGTGAGTGAAAGGAAAACTGCTACAAGTCAAAACTCACCTGTGCAGAGCAGCAGCAGCATGGAAGCGAGTCGAGGGCAAAGACTCAGGTTTACTGCACGGAAGGAGGCAATGGTAAATTGCTTCTATATTTTTAACAAGAAAACTCTATGGATACACTACCAGAACGATTGCAGATAAAGATGAGGCGCTCTGGGAGAGATGTGTCCATGGCATCACTATGGGTGGGACATGATTCAACAGCATAAGACAACAACAGGGAGAAGCCACAGGGTTTTCAAGACATGTACCTGAGTGGGTGAGGAGGACCTTCATTTCCTCTTTTCCCACTCCCTTCTGTGTCACCCTTGCTTCTGGATTTGCTCCCTTTTACTCACCCCTTTCCTCAGCCCCACAACACTTACGTACATATATGTAATTTCTTTATATTAATGTTTGTCTGCCCGTCCAGACTGTAAGCTCATTGTGGGAGGGGAACTTGTCTGTCAACTCTGTTATACTGCACTATGCCAAGTGCTTAGTACAGTGCTCTGCACACAGTAAGAGTTCAATAAATACGATTGATTGATTGATTGATTGCCTGGAGTGAGGGGAGGAGGGGTGAGTATCTCAAGCTCGAGGTGGGTGGGGGAAGATCCCCTGATGCTTAAACTCTCCTCTCCGCTTCCCCCTCAACCACGACTTTAAAAATGGTTCCCTCAATTTCCCCACGGCCCCCAGGCTCTCCCCAGAACTTGGACCCTAGAGGAAGCTGCTATTATAAAGTCAAAGTCCACACGCTTTGGACTGAAATGGTGAAAAATGTAAAACTGAAATGGTGAAAAATCAATAATGACCTGAGTATAGACATGCCTTGAGTCAAGGACTGATGAAGTCAAATACAGTAACTTCTGTTCTAGAGTATAATCTCCTGGTGATTAGGGAATGTGTCTACCAACTGTATTGTATTGTACTCTCCTAAGCACTTAGTACAGATCTCTGACCACAATAAACACTCAATAAATAACATTACTTGATTGATTGATTGATTGATTGATTGAGGGGTTGGGGCCATCCCAAGTTCCCTAACCACATCATAGGGCTCTGAGCGAGCTGCTGGTAAGCTGAAGGTCCATCGCTGAGGACCCCTGTGTGGAGGCAGTGTGGCATAGTGGCAGGGAAGGCAGTGGGTGTAGTGGGAGAGCTGCAGCCCTGGAGGTTGGAGGTACCAGATTCTAGTTCTGCCTCTGCAACCTGTCTATTGTGTGGCCTTGGGCAAGCCACTTAACCTTCCCTGTCTCAGTTTCCCCAACTGTAAAATGGAGATAACAAAACCTGGACCCTACCTGGCAGGGCTGCTGTGGGGAGTAAATTTTCAAAAAAACTAACGTAGGGTGTTTTGGCAATAAGAGCACCAAATAGAAAATCAGGTCTAATCAATCAATCATATTTATTGAGCGCTTACTGTGTGCAGAGCACTGTACTAAGCGCTTGGGAAGTCTAAGCACTTGGTACAGTGCTCTGCACAGAGTCAGTGCTCAATAAATGTCATTGACTGATGGATTGATTGGAGCAGAGAGCAATCAATCCATCAGTCAATGGTATTTATTAAGCGCTGACTCTGTGCAGAGCATTGTACTAAGTGCTTGGGAAAGTACAATATGACAGAATTGTTAGACATGATCTCTGGCCACAAGGATCTCAGAGATTAGAGGGAAAGACGTACATAGTCATAATTTATTTTGATGCTTAAGTTCTGTGGGAGTGAGGGTGGGGTGGGCATCAAGGGTACAGATCCATGGGCAGGGGTGGTTCAAAAGGGAGAGGCAGTAGGGAAAAGAGGACACAGTTAGGGAAGACCTCTTGGAGATATGCTTTTAATCAGTTTTTAAAGGCAGGGAAAGTGATTGACCGGCATATATGGAGGGGGAATGAGTTCCAGGCCAGAGGGAGGATGCGGGCAAAGTGTAAGCAGTGAGATAGATGAGACCGAGGTGTAGTGAGTTGGTTGGCATTGGAGGAGCAGCATACCCTAGTGGGTAGAGCACGGCCTGGGAAGTCACAGGACCTGCTGGGTGATCTTGGGAAAGTCATGTCACTTCTCTGTGCCTCAGTTACCTTATATGTAAAGTGGCTATTAAGATTGTGAGCCCCATGTGGGACAGGGACTGTGTCCAACCTGATTAACTTGTAACTACCCCAGAGGTTAGAACAGTGTCTGAGACATATTAAGTGCTTAACAGGTACCATAAAACAAATAAAACAATCTACTCCTGTGTTTAATACAGTGCCTGGCCCATAGTAAATGCTTAACAAATACCATTCAAAATAAAATAAAAAGAGTGAAGCATGGAGTTTGGGTTGTAGTAGGTAATCAATGAGGTAAAGTAGGAGGGGTCGAGCTGATTAAGTGCTTTAAAGCCAATGATAAGGAGTTTCTGTTTGATGTGGAGGTGGAAGGACAAGCACTGGAGGTTCTTGAAGAGCAGGGAGACATGGACTGAATGGCTTTTTTTTTTTTTTAGAAAAATGATCCATTCATTCAATCATATTGAGTGCTTACTGCAGGCAGCAGAGTGAAGTATGGACCAGAGTAGGAGGAGACAGGAGGCAGGGAGGTCAGCAAGGAGACAGGAGGCAGATAGTCAAGATGAGATAGGTAGAATATGATAAGTGCTTGGATCAGCATAGTAGTAGTTGGGATGGCTGGATTTTAGAGCTGTTGAGAAGGTAGAACCAACAGGATTTGGTGGTAGACTGAATATGTGGGTTGAATGAGAGAGATGAGTAGAGGATAATGCTAAGGTTATGGACTTGGGAGAAAGGGAGGATAGTGGTGTTGTCTGCAGTGATTGGAAAGGTAGGCGTAGGTTTGGAAAGGAAGTTGAGGAGTTCTGTTTGGATGTTTCATTTGAGGTGTCGGCAGGACACCCAGGTATAGATATCCTGAAGGCAGAAGGAAATGTGAGACTGCAGGGAAGGAGAGAGGTCAGGGCTGGAGATGTAGACTTGGGAATCATCCACATAGAGATGATAGTTAAAGTCATGGGAGCAGATGAGTTCTCCTAAGTAGTGGGTGTAGATGGACAACAGAAGGGGACACAGACTGAGCCTTGAGGGACCCCCACCATTAGAGGGTGGGAGGCAGAGGAGCCTGCAGTCAGTCAGTCAGTCAGTCAACTGCATTTATTATTAGTAGTAGTGGTAATAATAATAATAATAATTATGTTTTTTTGCTAAGCAAAGTGCTTACTATGTGCCAAGCACTGCTCTAAACACTGGAGTAGGTACAAAGTAATCAAGTTGTTCCATGTGGGGCTCACAGGCTTAATCGCCATTTTACAGATGAAGTAACTGAGGTACAGAGAAGTTAAATGACTTTCCCCAAGGTCACACAACAGACAAGTAGAGGAGCTGGGATTAGAACCCATATCCTCTGACTCTCAAGCCTGTGCTCTTTCCACTAAGCCATGCTGCTTCTATTGAGCACTTAATGTATGCAGAGTATTGTACTTAGCACTAAGGAGAGTACAATATAACAATATAACAGACCCAGTCCCTGATCACAGTGAGTTTACAGTTTAGAGGGACTGAGTAGGAATGGTCAGAGAGATATAGGAGGTTAACCAGTTGAGGAAAGTGTCCGTGAAGCCAAAATTGGAAAATGTTTCCAGGAGAAAAGGGTGATCCAAAGTGTCAAAGGCAGTAGAGAGGTCAAAGAGGATCATGATGGAGTAGAGGTCATTGGATTTGGCAAGAAGGAGATCATTGGTGACCTTGGAGAGGGCAGCTTTTTTGGAGTGAAGGGAGCAGAAGGCAGATTGGAGGGGGTCAAGGACAGATTGGAGGAGACAAAGGACAGACAGTGGGTGTAGACAACTCCCTCAAGGAGTATGGAGAGGAATGACAGGAGGGAGATGGGGTGATAACTGGATGGAGCTGTGGGGTTAAGGGGGGGGGGGGTTGGGTTTTTTTTTTTTAGAATAGGGGATACATGAGCATGTTTGAAAGCAGTGGGGAGGAAGCTGTTAAAAAGTGAACAATTGAAGATGGCAGTCAGGGAGGGAAGAAGGGAAGGGGCAAGTATTTTAATAAGGTAGGAAATGATGGGGTCAGAAGCGCAGGTGGAGGGGATAGATTTTGAGAGGACATGAGAGAGCTCTTGAGATACTGCAGTGAATATTGGGAGAGTTGAAGAGGATGATGGAGGATGCAGGACTGGAGAGGAGCAGGGAAGATAGGAGATCAGGTCTGATGTTTTCAATTTTCTCAGCAAAGTATCTGGCCAGGTCAGTAGGGGTAAGAGGTGGTAGGGCAGGGGGACAGGAGGTTTGTGGAGGAAGTTAAATACCTGTAACACCTGGCAGGGCTTTGGGCATGGGAGTGAATTAGGATGGAGAAATCTTCTTGTCAGGCAGAGGAGAGAACAGAACTGAAAGCAGGTAACTGTGAATTAAAGGTGAACGAGGTCAGAAAGATATCTGGACTTCTGCCAACAGCTCTCTGCAGCTTGAGAACAGAAGCCAAAGAAGTACACTTTGGAGGTGATCCAGAGTTGTGAGATAGTGGTACAAGATCAGTGGAGGGACAAGGGAGTGAGGGAGTTGAGTGAGGGACAAGGTCGAAGGTGGTGTTGAGGGCATCGATCTGTACGTCAAGAGGAGGAGGCTAAATAGGGAGAAGTGGTATTAGAATATTGGAAGGGGTCAAAAGGGTGGTGGCCTCTGTGGGGAAACAGGACAGACTTGATGGGGTTGGGGGTATGGGAAAAAGAGCAGGTGAAGAGGTTGTGGTCTGACAGAGGAATTTCAGAGTTGGTGAAGCTAGAGAATGTACAGTGACTAGAGATTATAAAGTCAAGTGTGTGCCCAGGGTGGTGAGTGTTTGAGGTGGGGTAGAGAAGTGAAAGGAGGTGGACAGTGGAAGGGTCATCAGGGACATCCACGTGGTTAACGATGTCCCCAAGAATCAATGGAGGGATGGAGAATGAGAGATGAAGATTAGGTATGGAGACCAAATACAGCATAGTGACTTTGGAAAATTAGAGGGCAGCCCAAGGGATTGTAGGTCTCTGAGGGGGAGTGGGACATATTCGGTTGAGGGGGTTGGGGGAGTGTTTGGGAGAGAAGGCAGGCCACGAAGCTGTGATCAGAGAAAGGACTTTCAGAGTTGGTGAGATTGGAGAAGCAGCATGGCCTAGCGGAAAGAGTGTGGGTTTGGGAGTCAGAGGTCGTGGGTTCTAATCCCAGCTCTGCCACTTGTCAGCTGTGTGACTTTGGGCAAGTCACTTAACTTCTCTGTGTCTCAGTTACCTCATCTGTAAAATGGGGATTAATACTGTGAGCCCCACGTGGGACAACCTGATTACACTGTATATACCCCAGTGCTTAGAACAGTGCTCGGCACATAGTAAGCACCTAACAAATACCAACATTATTATTATTATTATTGTTATTATTATTATTATTATTATTGGAAGTTGTACAACGAGTAGGGATGATGAATCAAATTGGCGAGTGGGTGAGATGGGGTTCAGCGGGAGGTCAGTGGAGTTGGGGTGTGAGAGGAAGTGAGTAGGTATCAGATAAGACTTGGGAACATCCCATGAACATTGAAGTCCTCAAGGATCAACATAGGAATGGAGAAAGAGAAAAGGAATGTGAGAGAGGGGTCAAAATAGCTCAGAAAGTTGGTGGTGCAGCCTGGGGGGCGATAGATGGCCGTGACTAGTAACTGGAGTGGGTGGTAGAGTAAGGAATGAGAGGGTAGGAGGCTATTCTCAGTTCAAGAAAATTGGAAATTCGTTTTCCATTTTTAAGTGAGTCCTTCGTGCATCATTAACATGGCAGCCAGAGGATGACGTCTGCTGACGCTGTTTTTACCTGCCCTGCTGAAGCCCTGAGACCGTCCTGATAAAGGAAATCAGACAGTAATAATAATTGTGGCACTTAAGCGCTTGACTATGGGCCTTGCACTGTACTAGGCACTGGCGCAGAGAAAGATAAGCAGATCAGACACAGGCCCCGTCCCACGTGACTCACGGTCCAAGCAGTCTTCTAGACTGTGAGCCCACTGTTGGGTAGGGACCGTCTCTATATGTTGCCAACTCGTGCTTCCCAGGTTCTTAGTGCAGTGCTGTGCACACAGTGAGCGCTCAATAAATACGATTGAATGAAAGTAGGAGGGAGCGCAAGAATCGACAGCCCAAAGTGTCAAAATCAGTAGTTCCCATCAGAACACTTTATTGGGATGTTGGCGAGAGAGAGCAGTTCCACTCTAGTCTTTGGTAGTCAACTCTGAGGAGCAGTGATGCCTCAGTGGAAAGAGCATGGACCTAGGAATCAAGGGACCTGAGTTCTAATTCGAGGTATGCCACTTGCCCTCTGTGCCACATTAGGCGAGTCACTTAACCTCAGTATCCTCACCTGTAAAAATGGGGATTCAGGATAGAGCACGAACCTGGGAAGTCAGAAGGTCATGGGTTCTAATCCCTGCTCCACCACTTCTCTGCTGTGTGACCTTGGGCAAGTCACCTCACTTCTCTGGGCCTGAGTTCCCTCATCTGCAAAATGGGGATAAAGGCTCTAAGCCTCATGTGGGACAGAGACTGTGTCCAGCCTGATTTGCTTGGATCCACCCCGGCACTTAGTACAGCGCCTGGCACATGGTGAGCACTTAAATACCAAAGTTAATGAACTCCTGTTCTCCCTCCCCCTTAGACTGTGAGCCCCATGTGGGACAGGGACTGTGTCCTATCTGATTATTTTGCATCTGCCCCCACATTTAGTACAGTAGTTGGCATATGGTAAGCACTCATGCAAATCACTTTTTACTAGCTGAAGATTAGACTTGTACTTCCCAAGCACTTAGTACAGTGCTCTGCACACAGTAAGCGCTCAATAAATATGATTGAATGAATGAATGAATAATATGGGCCTCAAAGAAAAGTAAAGAGAGGGATGGGGGGTGGTGATGGAATGGTATGAAAGCGGCATTGGGGAGTGTTGGGGAGTGTGAGAAGATGAAGCCCGGTTGAGAGAGGCAGGGGAGATACTGTCACCTGGGGAGAGCCAGGTTTCGGTGATGGCCTGGAGGAGCAGTGACTGGTTCAGGGACAGGTCAAGGATGAAAGAAAGCTTTCCTAAGATGGAGTGGGGGTTCTACCGGCCACACTTGGATGAGTCTAAGGGGTGGGAGGAAGGGAAGGCACGAGGAATGGAGGGGGGTTTGTATGGAAGTGAGCTGCTGAGGGTCAGCGGTGTGGGGGATATGGGAAGGGTGGCGCTGGGAAAGGATAAGGATGGGGAGGGGGGGAGGGGGGGAGGGAGCACAGTCAGGGTCTTCTCTTGGACACTCCGGGATCCCCTTGTAGTGTCAAAGACCCTTTGCCCTCAGTTCCCTCATCTGCAAAATGGGCAGAAGAATGTGTGCCCAAGCATTGGTGATTCAGTGGTAGAATTCTCGCCTGCCACGCGGGAGGCCCAGGTTCGATTTCCAGCCAATGCAAATGAGTTTTTCCCATCTAGACTGTGAGCCCATTATTGGGTAGGGATTGTTTCTATTTGTTGCCGACTTGAACTTTCCAAGCACTTAGTACAGTGCTCTGCACACATTAAGAGCTCAATATGATTGAATGAATGAATGAATCCACCACACTGCCTGCCCCAAGGGTCTAGAGAAAGAAGTTGGAGCTTCAGTTGTTGTTCTGGTCGCATGAACGGTCAGCCCTCCTGGAATGATGATGAAAGTCTAGGAACCTGCCAGCCAATCAATGGGATTTATTGACTGCTCACTGTGTGCAGAGCACGGTACTAAGCATTTGGGAAAGTACAATAAGACAGACTCGGTATATGCGATCCCTGAGGGAGACAGACACTAAAATAAATTTAAGATAAGTGAAATAGAGGAGTATAAGGCTATTTTACAGGAGTGTTGTGGGGCCGAAGTGAGTATCAAAGTGCTTAAGAGATACACGGTCAAATGCATAGTCGATGCAGAGGGGAGGGTGGATAGGGGAAATGAGGGATTAGTCACAGAAGGCTTCTTGGAGGATTGGAAAGTGTTGGGTTTGGAAATGGGGGTGTCACTGTCTAGAGAAGCAGCATGGTCTAGTGGATAAAGCACGGGCCTGGGAATCAGAAGGACCTGGATTCTAATCTCAGCTCCGCAACTTGTCTGCTGTACGACCTTGGGCAAATCACTTCACTTCTCTATGCCTCAGTTACCTCCCCTGTAAAATAATAATAATGATGATGATAATGATGGTATTTGTTAAACACTTACTATGTGCCAAGTACTTTTCTAAACACTGGGCTTGATACAAGGTAATCAGTTTGTCCCACGTGGGGCTCATAGTCTTCATCTCCATTTTACAGATGTGTAAAATGTACAGAGAAGTGAAGTGGCTTATCCAAGGTCACAAAGCAGACAAGTGGCAGAGCCAGGATTAGAACCCACGACCCGCTGACTCCCAGGCCTGTGCTTAAGACTGTGAGCTCCATGTGGGACATGGACTGTGTCCAACCTGATTGCTTTGTATCTACCCCAGTGCTTAAAACAGTGCCAGTACATAGTAAGCACTTAACAAATAACATTTAAAAAAAAAAGGAGAGAGAAGGCTCCAGTCCTTGGCATCCTCTGGGGTCACTTTGAGTGTGGCCCAGGAAGAAAGTCAAAAATAGCCCAGTGGTCAAGAGAATTTAGACATCATTCAGCTTTGCCCAACGGAAGGGCTCTGGCTAAAATAAACCATCACTGCAGGTAGACTCAGGAGATGAAAGTCACTGGCTGCCAGCCCCAAAGGCACAGAGAATGCCAACCAAGGAGAAGACCATCTTGCCAATAAAAATAGATTCCTCTTCATTCTCTCAGAAAACACGTCAGGCTGTAAACTTGGATTTGTCTTTTAAAGCAGCAGAAGATAGAAACAGGTTCTCTCAGCATCATCACAGGAATAGAAATTGAAAATGCAGTGAATTCTAGGGTGTCACCAGAATTTAGTAGTTGGCTTTGGGTTCTAATTCAGCATTACTCTGGAACTCAAGGACAGTCAATGTGGTCCCTTCCAGGAAACCAAGAAGAGAAACCAACTGGAGATGGAGAGGGTTTGGGTAATTTTGATTCTCAGCACCTGTGGAATAAATGCCAGGGAAACAGCAGTGTGACCAAGCAGATAAATACAGGCCTGGGAGTCAATAAGGACCTGATCCCGGCTCTTCCTTATTCTGCTGTGTGACGCAACTTCTTTGTGCCTCAGTAATCTCTTCTGCAAAATGGGGAATAAGTCTGTGAGCCCAGTGTGAGACAGGAACTGTGTCCAACCTGATTAGCTTGTGTCTACACCAGTGCTTAGAACAGTTTCTGGCACATAATAAGCTCTTAATAAATATCATTAAAAAATGCCAAAGGAAAGCCAACAAATACCGGGCCTGGTGAAGGAGTCAAGTCAGATGAGTTCAGTTTTACAAGTGGGTCCTTCAGATTTCATAGCCTTAGTGGTTACCAGATGTTTACTAGGGAAGCAGTGTTGCCTAGTGGAAAGAGCAGGGCTTGGGAGTCAAGGGACATGGGTGCTAATCTGGATCTGCCATTTGTTTGCTGAATGACCTTGAGCAAGTCACTTCTCTTCTGTGGGCCTCAGTTATCACATCTGTAAGATGGGGAATCGATGCCCTTTCTCCCTCCTACTTAGACTGTGACCCCCATGTGGATGGGCAGGTTATTCAGCTCTTTCAGCATGTGCAATACACGTGGCACAATAATCAGATATGCCCGTTCACCTGTCAATCAATCAATCATATTTATTGAGTGCTTACTATGTGCAGAGCACTGAACTAAGCGCTTGGGAAGTACAAATTGTCTGCCCTCCCTCCCATCTGCCAGCCCACTCCCCTGCCCAATTGCCCACCCCCCCATCAATCCACCTGCCTGTATGCCAGCCCACCCACTCTCCTACCCTCCCACCTGGTGTTTCCTCACCCATAGGGTTCACAGGCAGCAGGCAGTAAGGAGACAAAGACTTTGACACCACCTACACTCTATCCTGAAATATCCAGGCAGTTCCCTCCCTCTCTGTCGCTCTGTGGTCTCAGATGGGACCAGCAGACAGCAGACTGATGGTCCCAGGCCTGCCCAAGAGTTGGGTGGGCGCAGTGTCTTCCAGTAGGGAGAGATCACTGGCCCAGAGGAAGAATTCACATAATCCTGGATTCATTCACTTTGCCGCTTTGGTTCTCCTGCATAAGGGCTGACCAGTGCCAGCTTCAGGGGCAGGAGGGGTTGTGGGGCGGGAGGCCGTTAGATTTGTTGTGTTGTTGTGTTGCTGTGTTGTTGTTCGAAAGGCTAGTGATGGCATTTTGTCAGGGTATAATGCCTCCAAAAATGGACCTGGACCTGGATCTGGATCTGGACCTGGATCAAGACCACTGAACTCCAAGCTGGAGGGGTATGACTCAGATGAATCCAGGAATAATTTCAAACGTTGACTTACCTGGAGTGCCACCAACAACCACCCGGGGAAGTCAGCCCAGCCCTTTCCCACCATGGAGCTCATCTCGTGACTCAAGGAAAAGCCCCGAGGTTGAAAGGGTGAGTGGCAGGTGGTGATCAGGGGTTGTCCAGATGAACAGAGGTCCCCGTTGGGGTTGGGGTCCCCGTTTCTGCCCCTTAAGAGGGAGACAAATGGATAGCCGTCATAGACTGCAAGGGAGAGAAATGTGTGGCCAGGGTGTACTGGAAAGGAGAGGCAGTGTGGTCTTGTGGATAGAGCATGGACCTTGGAGACTTCCTTCACTTGTCTGCTGTGTAACCTTGGGCAAGTCATTGAACTTCCCTGTGCCTCAATTTCCTCATCTGTAAAATGGGGATTAAGACTGGGAGCCTTGTGTGGGACCCGGACTGTGTCTGACCTAATTACCTTGTATCTATTCCAGTGCTTAGAACAGTGCCTGGCACACAGTAAGTGCTTAAAAATATCATTATTATTATCATTTTTGTTATCACTATTATTATTATTATTATTATGTGGCCAGCATATCCTGAAGGGGAGAGAAACATGTGGCCAGCACATACTGGAAGGGGGAGAAACAGGCAGACAGCATATACTGGAAGAGAAAGAAATGTATAGCAGATATACAGTGGGAGGGAGAGAAAATACAGCTGATGCATACTGGAAGGAAGAGAAGCATATGGCTGGCATATAGTGAAAGGAAGAGAAACATGTGATTGGTGTATACTGGAAGGGGGAGAACTATATGGTTGATGTATACTGGAAGGGAGAGAAATAAATAATTGTGATAATAATAATAACTGTGGTATTTGTAAAGGAGTTACTATGAGCCAGGCACTGTACTAAGCAATGGGGTGGATACAAGCTAATCAGGTTATCATCATCAATCATATTTATTGAGTGCTTACTGTGTGCAGAGCACTGTACTAAGCACTTGGGAAGTACAAGTTGGCAACATATAGAGACAGTCCCTACCCAACAGTGGGCTCACAGTCTAAAAGGGGGAGACAGAGAACAAAACCAAACATAGTAACAAAATAAAATAAATAGAATAGATATGTACAAGTAAAATAAATAAATAAATAGAGTAACCAATATGTACAAACATATATACATATATACAGGTGCTGTGGGGAAGGGAAGGAGGTAAGATGGGTGGGTGGAGAGGGGGACGATGGGGAGAAGAAGGAAGGGGCTCAGTCTGGGAAGGCCTCCTGGAGGAGGTGAGCTCTCAGTAGGGCCTTGAAGGGAGGAAGAGAGCTAGCTTGGCAGATGGGCAGAGGGAGGGCATTCCAGGACCGGGGGATGACGTGGGCCGGGGGTCGATGGCGGGACAGGCGAGAACGAGGTACGGTGAGGAGATTAGCAGCTGAGGAGCGGAGGGTATGGGCTGGGCTGGAGAAGGAGAGAAGGGAGGTAAGGTAGGAGGGGGCAAGGTGATGGACAGGCTTGAAGCCCAGTGTGAGGAGTTTCTGCCTGATGCGCAGATTGATTGGTAGCCACTGGAGATTTTTGAGGAGGGGAGTAACTTGCCCAGAGCGTTTCTGGACAAAGACAATCCGGTCAGCGGTATGAAGTATGGATTGAAGTGGGGAGAGACACGAGGATGGGAGATCAGAGAGAAGGCTGATGCAGTAGTCCAGACGGAATAGGATGAGAGCTTGAACGAGAAGGGTAGCGGTGTGGATGGAGAGGAAAGGGCGGATCTTGGCAATGTAGGGCAGATCTTGGCAAAGGTTAGACACAGTCCCCTGTCCCATGTGTGGCTCACAGTCTTAATCCCCATTTTCCAGGTGAGGGAACAAAGACACAGAGAAGTTAAGTGTCTTGCCTAAGGTCACACAGACAAGAAGTAGCGGAGCCGGCATTAGAACCCAGATCCTTCTGACTCCCAGGCCCATGCTCTATCCACTACGCCACGATGGCCGATGTATACTGGAAAGGAGGGGAACATGTGGCTGGTGTATACTGGAAGGGAGAAAAATACATGTTGTTCATGATGTAAACATATGATGTTCCCAACGACCTTTCTGCTGCCCACTTTCTATCACCCCTCAGCTCCGCAGACCTCCTACTCCACCACACGTCGCCCACTTGCCCACAAATTCGATCTCATCATCTCTAGTCACTATACAATTTCTACTGCACCAACTCTGAAATCCCCCCATCTGAACACAACCTCTTCACTGGCCTTCTCTCTCACACACTCCCTCCCCGCAAATCTGTCCAGTTCCCCCACAGAGATCTCCAATCTTGAAGCAGTGTGGGCTAGTGGCTAGAGCTTTGCACACAGTAAACACTCAATAAATACGATTGAATGAATACAGCACAACCCTGGAAGTCAGAAGGACATGGGTTCTAATCCCGGCTCCACCACTTTTCAGCTGTGTGACCTTGGGCAACTCACTTCATTTCTCTGTACCTCAGTTACTCATCTGTAAAATGAGAATTAAGACTGTGAGCCCCTTGAGGGGCAGAGACTGTGCCCAACATGATTTGCTTGTATCCAGCCCTGTGGTTAGTACAGTGCCTAGCACATATAAGTGCTTAACAAACACCGCAGTTGTTATTATTTATTTAGTCTCAATGGCCAAACTATTCATTTATTTATTTTACTTGTACGTATTTATTCTATTTATTTTATTTTGTTAATATGTTTTGTTTTGTTGTCTGTCTCCCCCTTCTAGACTGTGAGCCTGTTGTTGGGTAGGGACCGTCTCTATATGTTGCTAACTTGTACTTCCCAAGCACTTAGTGCAGTGCTCTGCACACAGTAAGCGCTCAATAAATATGATTTAATGAATGAATGAATACCTTCCCTCCTCCAAATTGATGCTTTCAACACCACCTTATCGACTAAACTCAACTCCCTCACTCTCCTATCCCTTAGTTATTCATTCATTCAATCGTACTTATTGAGCGCTTACTGTGTGCAGAACACTGTACTAAGCGCTTGGGAAGTACAAGTCATCAACATACAGAGACGGTCCCTCCCCAACAATGGGCTCACAGTCTAGAAGGGGAAGACATACAACAGAGCAAAACAAATAGATAGGAGTCAATATCATCAGAATAAATAGAATTATAGCTATATGCACATCATTAATAAAAGAGTAGTAAATATGTACAAGTAAAATAAATAGAGTAATAAATATGTACAAATATATGCAAGTGCTGTGGGGAGTGGAAAGAGGTGGGGGGGGCGATGGGGAGGGGAGGAGAAGGAGGAGAGGAAAAAGGGGGGGGCTCAGTCTGGGAAGGCCTCCTGGAGGAGGTGAGCTCTCAGTAGGGCTTTGAAGGGAAGAAGAGAGCTAGCTTGGCGGATGGGCAGAGGGAGGGCATTCCAGGCCAGGGGGAGGACGTGGGCCGGGGGTTGATGGCGGAACAGGCAAGAACGAGGCACAGTGAGGAGGCTAGCAGCAGAGGAGCAGAGGGTGCGGGCTGGGCTGGAGAAGGAGAGAAGGGAGGTGAGGTAGGAGGGGGCGAGGGGATGGACAGCCTTGAAGCCGAGAGTGAGGATTTTTTGCTTGATTCGAAGGTTGATAGGCAACCACTGGAAATTTTTGAGGAGGGGAGTGACATGCCCAGAGCGTTTCTGTACAGAGATAATCCCGGCATCAGAGTGAAGTATAGACTGAAGTGGGGAGAAACAGGAGAATGGGAGATCAGAAAGGAGGCTGATGCAGTAATCCAGTTGGGTTAGGATGAGAGACTGAATCAGCAAGGTAGCGGTTTGGATGGAGAGGACAGGGCGGATCTTGGCGATGTTGTAGAGGTGAGACCGGCAGGTTTTGGTGACGGACTGGATGTATGGGGTGAATGACAGAGAAGAGTCAAGGATGACACCAAGGTCGCAGGCTTGTGAAACGTGAAGGATGGCAGTGCCGTCTACAGTGATGGGAAAGTCAGGGAGAGGGCAGGGTTTGGGAGGGAAGATAAGGAGCTCAGTCTTGGACATGTTGAGTCACCCACAATCTCATATCACTAACCCACAGCATTGGATCACCTCCACAGAAGTGAGAAGCAGCGTGGCCTCATCGATAGAGCATGGGCCTGGGCTTCAGAAAGACTTGGGTTCTAGTACCAACTCCACCACTCATCTGCTGTGTGACCTTGGGCAAATCACTTCACTTCTCTGTGCCTCAGTTACCTCATCTGTAAAATGGGGATTAAGGATGTGAGCTCCCTGTGGGACAGGGACTGTGTACAACCTGATTAGCTTGCATCTACCCCAGCACTTAGAACACTGCTTGACAAATATTAAGTGCTTAACAAATATTATCATCATTATTATTATCACAGTCCACTTCCATTGCCCCTGTGCACAAGCCATAGAGAGCTGGTGGAGGAAATAATAATAATAACAATAATTATGGTATTTGTTAAGCGCTTACTATGTGCCAGGCACTGTACTAAAGTGCTGGGGTGGACACAAGCTAATCAAGTTGGACACAGTCCTTGTCCCAAGTAGGGCTCACAGTCTCAATCTGCATTTTACAGATGAGGTAACTGAGGTCCAGAGAAGTGAAGTAACTTGCCCGAGGCCAAACGGCGGATGAGTGGCGGAGTTGGGATTAGAACCCATGGCCTTCTGACTTCCAGGCTTGTGCTCTATCCACTACACCATGCTGCTTCTCAGCATCCAGATATCAGGCTGACTTTGTCCAGTTCAATCAATCAGTTGATTAATCAATCAGTCATATTTATTGACCGCTTCAAGTTCATCCTTGTCTGCTCTAACTCTGCCCTCTCCTCTAGGAGGAGAACCGAAAGAGGACAGTGTCAGTGAAGCCGAGGTTGGTTCAACCTTTGCAGCAGTGCTAAAATCCACCCTTTCTTCTCCATTCAAACTGCTACCACGTTAATCCAATCACTTATCCTATCCCACCTTGATCACTCCATCAGCCTCATCGCTGATCTCCATGCCTCCAGTCTCTCCTCACTCCAGTTCATACTTCACTCTGCTGCCAAGGTCATTTTTCTACAGAACTGTTCAGTCCATATTTCCCTACTCAAGAACCTCCAGTGGTTGCCTATCCAACTCTGCATCTAACAGAAACATTGGCTTTAAAGGACTTAATTACCTTGCCCCCTCCTACCTTAGCTCCCTGATTTCCTATTACAAACCCTTCGAGCACACTTCACTCCTCTAATGCCAACCTACTCACTGTACCTTGTTCTCATCTGTCTTGCTGCTGACCTCTCCCATGTCCTGTCTCTGGTCTGGAATACCCCCCCTATTCGAATTTGATATATGATCGCTTTCCCCACCTTCCAAGTTTTATTGAAGGCACATCTCCTCCCACAGGTCTTCATTCATTCATTCAAGCATATTTTTTGAGCACTTACTGTGTGCAGAGTACAGTACTAAGCGCTTGGGAAGTACAAGTCAGCAACATATAGAGACTGTCCCTACCCAACAACAGGCTCACAGTCTAGAAGGGGGAGACAGACAACAAAACAAAACATGTAGACGAGTGTCAAAACCATCAGAATAGATAGAATTATAGCTATATGCACATCATTAAGAAAATAAAGTAGTAAATATGTACAAGTTAAATAGAGTAATAAATATGTACAAATATGTACAAGTGCTGTGGGGAGGGGAAGGAGGTAGGGTGGGGGGTGGTGATGGGAAGGGGAGGAGGAGAGGAAAAGGGGAACTCAGTCTGGGAAGGCCTCCTGAAAGAGGTGAGCTCTCAGTAGGGCTTTGAAGGGAGGAAGAAAGCTAGTTTGGCAGATGTGTGGAGGGAGGGCATTCCAGGCCAGGGGAAGGATGTGGGCCAGGCGGGACAAGCAAGAACAAGGTACAGTGAGGAGGTTAGCAGCACAGGAGCAGAGGGTGTGGGCTGGGCTGGAGAAGGAGAGAAGGGAGGTGAGGTACGAGGGGGTGAGATGATGGAGAGCCTTGAAGCCAAGAGTGAGGAGTTTTTGCTTGATTCATAGGTTGACAGACAACCACTGGAGATTTTTGAGGAGGGGAGTGACATGCCCAGAGCATTTCTGTACAGAGATAATCCGGGCAGCAGAGTGAAGTATAGACTGAAGCAGGGAGAGACGGAAGGATGGGAGATCAGAGAGGATGCTGATGACTAGGCCCTCATTTCCTCTTCTCCCACTCCCTTCTGCATTGCTCTTATACTTGGATTTGCACCTGTTTATTCGTCGCCCTCACTCCAGCCCCATGGCACTTATATTCATATCCATAATTTATTTACTTATATTAATGTCTGTCTATCCCTCTAGAATATAAGCTCATTGTCAGCAGGGGACAACTGAGTTGCTACTAACTCTCTTATATTGTACTATCCCAAGTGCTTACTACAATGCTCTGCATATAGTAAGCACTCAATAAATATGATTGATTGCTTGTTTGAACATATGGCTGGCGTATACTGGAAGGGGGAGGAACAGATGGCCAATGTAGATTGGAAGGGAGAAAACTCTATTACTAATGTACACTGGAAGGGAGAGAAACTGATGGCTGATGTATGCTGGAAGGGAGAGAAATGTGTGGCTGACATATATTGCATGGGAGAGAAACTTGTGGCTGACATACACTGGAAAGGAGAGAAATGTACAGCTGACATATTCTGGAAGGGAGAGAAAAGGGGAGATATCAGCATGTCGGAAAGCAGTGGGGAAAAAGCCACTGGAGATTGAGCAGTGAAAAATGGCTGTTCGGGAGGGAAGAAGGGAGGAGGCAAGTGTTTGGATAAGGTATTAAGGGATGGAGTCGGATGAGCGGGTAGAGGGGGTGGATTTTCAGAGAAGGCAGGAGATCTCCTCTTGAGATACTGCTGGGAAAGATGAGAGTGTTAAAGAAGGGGCAGGAGGAGGGAGGAACTGGAGAGAAGCAGGAGAGAAGCAGCATGGCTCAGTGGAAAGAGCACGGGCTTTGGAGTCGGAAGTCATGGGTTCGAATCCCAGCTCCACCACAGGTCTGCTGTGTGACCTTGGGCAAGTCACTTAACTTCTCGGAGCCTCAGTTACCTACCTCATCTGTAAAATGGGGAGGATGACTGTGAGTCCCATGCGGGACAACCTGATCACCTTGTATCCCCCCAGTGCTTAGAACAGTGCTTTGCACATAGTAAGCACTTAACAAATGCCATTATTATTATTATTTTAGGGAGATCACATCTGATAGGTTCAATTTTCTCAATAAAGTAGATGGTCAGGTCTTTAGGGACGAGATGGGGGAAGCAGGGGGGCAGGAGGCTTGAGGAGGGAGTTAAACATCTGAAACATCTGGTGAGGGCAATGGGCATGAGTGTCAATAAGGAAGGAGAAATAACCTTGCCAGAGAGAGTTAAGCATGGAAGGATAAACTTGAAGAAGATGAGGTTGGCCTGATACCTGGATTTCCACCAGCAGAGTTCTGCAGCTCTTGCACAGGAGTGAAGGAAGAAGACTGTGGAGCTGATAATATTATTATATTTATATTACATAATAATAATAATAATGACAGAGCTCCTTAAGGTCAGGACTCATTTCTACCAATTCTACTGCACTCTAATTAATGGTATTTTGTTAAGTGCTTACTATGTTCCAAGCACTGTTCCAAGCACTGGGATAGATACAAGGTAATCAGTTGGACACAGACCCTGTCCCGCATGGGGCTCACAGTCTCAATCCTTATTTTACAGAGGACGTAACTGAGGCTCAGAGAAGTTAGGTGACTTGCCCAAGGTCACCCAGCAGACAGGTGGTGGAGCTGGGAATAGAACCCACGATCTCTGACTCCCAAGCCCATGCTCTAGCCACTAGGCCATGCTGCTTCCCATGCTGCTCTACTCACTCAAGTGTTTAGTACAGTGCTTTGAACACAGAAAGCCCTCAATAAATACCAATGATTGACTGATAACGGTGGAATTTTTTAAGCCAAACACTATACTAAGCACTGAGGTAGTCACAAAATTATCAGGTCGGACACAGTCACTGTCCTACGTGGAGTTCCCATGCTAAGTAGGCAAGAGAATAGATATTTAATTCTCATTTTACTGATGAAAAAATTGAGGCAGAACAAAGTGAAGTGAATCGGCCAAGTCCCCCAGCAGATAGGTAGAAGAGCCGGAATTAGAACCCAGATCCATTGACTTACAGGCCGGGGCTCTTTCCACTGTTCCTGTGATTGCCAAGGTCCCAGGACCAAGCCTTCCCTCCTGGGGGCTCTGACAGTTGAAGCAGTGATCACCGGGTACATCTCATCATGAGAGAAGTCAGTCCTGGAACAGTGGTGCAAGATTCAGGGGTTCAATTCGGGACTCCAGTCAGAGCCCCTGCACATCCAGGTGTGGTGGTCCAGAGCCCTGGCACCTCCATCAGATACAGACTCCTTACCATTGGTTTACAAGCACTCAGTCGTACCTCCTTCAAGAGGCCTTCCTTGGCAAACCCCTCATTTCCCCTACTCACCATCCCTTCTGCTTCACCTCGGGAAGCAGTGTGGCTTAGTGGGTAGAGCCCGGGTCTGGGGGTCAGAAGGACCTGGGTTCTAATTCCGGCTCCGCCACTCATCTGTTGTGACCTTGGGCAAGTCACTTCACTTCTCTGGGTCTCAATTATGACATCTGGAAAATGGGGACTGAGATTGGGAGTACTATTTGGGACAGGGACTTGGCAATTACTTTGTATCCATCCCAGCGCTTAGTATAGTGCCTGAAGCAAAGTAAGTGCTTACCAAATACCACAATTATTATTATTGTTATTATTATTATTACCTAAGCACTTGGATCTGTACCCCTTAAGCACTTGATATCCACCCCACCCTCAGCCTCACAACACATGTACATATCCTTATACTCTGCTATTTCTCCTTTCTGTAATTTATATTAATGTCTGTCTCCTCCTCTAGTCTGTAAATTCATTGTGGGTAGGGATTTTGTCTGCCAACTCAGTTGTATTGTACTCTCCCAAGTGCTTAGCACAGTGCTTTATACACAGTAAGTGGTCAATAAATACCACTGATTGATTGATTGATAGATGCACCCTCTCCACCAACCTGGACTCCCTTGATCCCTCTTCCTGCTCCAGGCCCAGCCCTGGCTCACTGTCCCAGTCCACTTTCTTCGCCCCTGGGCTCCTGCACATTTGAAGACAGCTGGCAGAGATCCAGTCTCCGGGCTGACTTCTCCCACTATTAATTCACAACTTCCTGTAATTTCTTTTAATGGTATTTGTTAAGTGCGTACTATGTGTTGAGCACTGTTCTAAGTGTTGGGGTAGATACAAGTCAATTGAGTCGGATACAGTCCCTTTCCCACATGGGTCTCACAGTCTAAGTAGGAGGGCAGAGGATTTAATCCCCATTTTACAGATGAGGTAACTGAGACAGAGTAAAGTTAAGTGATTTGCCCAAGGTCACACAGCAAACAATTGGCAGGGCTGGGATGAGAACCCAGGACCTCTGACTCCCAAGCCCATGCTCTTTCCATTAGGCCACGCAGCTTCTCATTATAACCTGGCTGTTTTCGGCTTGATGACACTTCTTGTCCTCCCTCATTGATTCACACGCCCACGACCCCCACCGACTCTTCCAAACCTTCAGCTCCCTCTCGTAGTCCCCAGCCCACCATCCCCTACACCTCCCTCCTTATCCCAAGTGCTTTCTTGGCAAAATCAAAACCACTGATCATGAACTTTCCTACTTCTCCTTCCTCATCTTTCTCCTGCTTCCCAGCTGTCTCCTATGAGGAGATCTCCCACTGCTCCATAAATTCACCCTCTCTCCCCCCAACCCTCTCCTGGCTCTCCTCCCCTCCATCGCTGCCATCTTCCATCTCTCAGTTTCCAATGGCTCTTTCCCCTCTGCCTTCAACCCACTTAAGTCTCCTCCATTTTATGACAGCCTCTCTCAACCCACGACCCCCTCTGGCTACAGCCCCGTCTGCCTGACCAACCTTCTTACTTTGATTGTGATGCCAGGGAAAGCCCCACTGCACTTTCGTACATATCTGTAATTTATTTATATTAATATCTGTCTCCCCTCCCCTAGACTGTAAGCTCATTGTGGACAGGAAATATTTCTGTTTATTGTTTTTTGTACTCTCCCAAGCACTTAGTACAGTGCTCTGCACTCAGTAAGTGCTCAATAAATATGATTGACTGAGTGAATGAATGCTCCCACTCTTACCCAAACTCCTAGAACAGCCATATTCACTCTGCCTTCTCTCGTCATCAGATTCAATCCTTCCCCACCTTCTGCCCCCGACCTAATCTTTCCTAACAGGTCTCTTCACCGGCCATTCCCCAGCTCACTGCCTTTGATCCTCCCAAGCCAACCTTCTAGCCGTACCTCATTCTCAACTCTTCCCCCTTCCTTTCCCTCACTCATGCTCTTCTTCCCACCTGAGACTCCCTCCCTCCCCACATCGGGCAGACTCTGGCTCTCCCGACACTCAAATCCCTCCTAAAATACCATCTCTTCCAACAAAATTTCCTGGGTTAATTTCCCCCTGTGCCACATCATCCTTTCAACCAACTCAAGAATTTACGAACCCTTTACACTCTCCTTAGCACTTATGTCTAGATGTCCATTCAACTAATTCATTTCTCCCACTCTAATCATAAATATACTTCTGCTTGTCTCACCAGGAAATGACTTGCTATGACTTGCTCCCTTTAATCAATCCCTTTCCCAGCCCCACAGCATTTATGTACATATCTGTAAGTTATTTATTTATATCAATTTCTGCCTTCCCTTCTAGACTGTATGCTTGAGTGGGCAGGGAATGTGCCTGTTTATTGTTCTACTGTACTCTCTCAAACACTTAGTACGGTGCTCTGCACACAGTAAGCACTCAATAAATACCATTGACTGACTGAGTGAAAATGCGTAATTAGTTATCCTGTGTTTCCCAAGACCTTGGTACTGTGCATCAACCCAAATAGAAACTCAGTAAATGCTACTACTTCTGCTATTTTAGCTATCCAGCAAGGGAGATGGCATTGGGTCATTAAGAACATATGGCTTCTGTAAATCTGTTTTCAACTTGCCCTGACAGAAACTGCCAGTGTCTCTAAAACAGTTATAACCATTTATTCTTTCGATTTTACTATACACTTGTGAGGTGCTTCTACACACTTACTTATCAATATATCAACCAGTAGTATTTATTGAGCATCTGCTACCTGCACTTGACTGTAGTAAGCCCCTAGCAGAGTACAGTAGAGTTGCTGGACATGATCCCTGCACTCAAAAGCTTGCAGTCTAGTGGGAAAGACATTAAAATTAATTACAGGTAGGAGACAGCAATAGAGTACAAAGATATGTATGTAAGTACTACAGTTCGCAGACAGTGTGGGGAATGGGGCAAGGGAAAGCTTAGTACACAATTGCTTAGATTTTTTTATAGTTTTTTTTAAATGTTTACTATGTGTCAAGCACTGTAGATACAAGTTAATCAGGCTAAATAATAATACTAATAGTAATGATTGTGGCATTTGTTAAGCATTTGTTTGTATATCCCTAGCACTGTTCTAAGCACTGAGGTAGATACAAGTTAATCAGGTTGTACACAGTCTCTGTCCCAAATAGGGCTCACAGGCTCAATCTCCATTTTACAGATGAGGTAACCAAGGCACAGAAAAGTGAAGTGATTTGCCCAACGTCACACAGCCGATAAGTGGTAGACCTTCTTACTCTCAGGCCCATACTCTACAGTCCCTGTCCCACAGAGGGCTCACAGTCTAAATAGGAGGGTATTGAATCCTCATTTTGTAGATGAGGAAATTGAAGCACAGAGACGTTATGTGACTTGCCCGAAGTCGCACAGCTGGGAAATGATGGGGTCAGGATTAGAATCCAGGTCTCCTGGTTCCCAAGCCCATACTTTATCCACTAGGCCATGCTGTTTCACTTAGATGATGTGGAAATGTTGAAATGGAAGTTGGGAAGTAAATACGATGGGAAGTGGAAATCCTATTTAGGAAACGCCGCCTGGAAATGTGATATCAGAAGAATTTTTGTGGGCAGGGAATGTGTCTGCCAGCTCTGTTGTATTGTAGTCTCCCAACCATTTACTGCAATGTTCTGAACACAGTGAGCCCACAATAAATACCACTGATGATGATGATGAGGGAGTTTCAGGCAGAAGGTAGGATGTGAGCAAGAAAGAGGTCAGCACAGAGAAGTTATGTGACTTGTCCAAAGTTGCACAGCAAGGAAATGGTGGAGTCAGGATTACAATCCACATTAGATTCTAGGTTCTAATTAGAGAGAGATGAGAAAGAGGTATGGTTGAGTAGATTGGCTTGAAAGCTGTGATTTGATGAGAAAGGAATGAAATATAGCCCCACAGCACTTATGTACATATCTGTAATTTATTTATTTATATTGGTGTCTGTCTCCCCCTCTAGACTGTAAGATCGTTATGGGCAGGGAATGTGTCTGCTATATTGTTATATTATACTCTTCCAAGAGCTTAGTACAGTGCTCTGCACCCAGTAGGGCTCAATAAATGTGACTGACTGACTAATAATAATTATAATAATTGGGGTATTTGTTAAGTACTTAATATGTACCAAGCACTAGTCTAAGTGCTGGGGTAGATACAAGGTATCAGATTGAATGCAGTCCCTGTCCCTCATGGGGCTCACAGTCTTGACCCTCATTTTACAAACGAGGTAACTGAGGCACAGAGCAGTTAAG
This sequence comes from Tachyglossus aculeatus, assembly GCF_015852505.1. Lineage (NCBI taxonomy): Eukaryota > Metazoa > Chordata > Mammalia > Monotremata > Tachyglossidae > Tachyglossus > Tachyglossus aculeatus. The sequence goes on along the minus strand of NC_052070.1, from coordinate 1,778,416 downwards.
TGACTTGCCCAAGGTCACAGAGCAGACATGTGGCAGAGCCAGGATTAGAACTCACATCCTCTGACTCCCAGGCCTGTGTGCTTTCCACAGACCATGCTGAGGGGGAGTGTTGATTGAGTGCCTTAAAGTCAATGGTAAGGCATTTCCGTGAGATGTGGAGATTGTATGGGCAACCATTGGAAATGTTTGAGAGATGAGTAGACTTGCACAGAACCATGTTTTATTAAAAATAATCCAGTCAGCAAAGTGAAGTATGACCTGGATAAGGGAGAGGCTGGAGGTAAGGAGGTCAGCGAGGAAGCTGATACAGAAGTTAAGGAAGGCTATGACAAGAGCTTGGACCGGCGTGTGGAAGTTTGGATGGAGGGGAAGGGGAAGATGGTGGATTAGGATGTTCAGGCTGCCTTGGGTTGTGAGAGGCACAGCGGGGCCCAGTCCAGAAAGGAAGAATGGACTAAAGAGGCATCTCCCCTTGGGGACCCATTAAGGGAGAAGGGATCACCCAAACACTAGGATATTGATGTTACATTAGCCACTCACTGAGAAGCATCTTGGCAAAGCCATTTCCTCCTTTCTCAGAGCCCCTTGGGAGCCAGCAGCCTGTAGACAAAGATGAATGATTCAAAACCTGGGTCCTTCCAGGCCAGGATCATTAAGAATCATTCAGAGGCCCCTTCTCCTGGAAGGCAGAAAGAGAATGAGACAAAGGAGATGCATCCCCGCTCCACTAATCCTGGGGCTTCTACTATACCTGAGGATACCTCTCCTCCCAGGCCTTTCTGGAGGCAAAAAGCAACTTAGTCCACCTGGTAATAATAATTGTGGTATTTGTTAAGAGATTACTATGTGTCAGGGCACTGTACTAAGAGCTGGGGTAGATACAAGCAAAGCTTGCTGGACACAGTCCAACAGTACCTTGCTCTGCATACCATACACTGTAAGTTCTTTGAGGGCAGGGATCATATCTACTAACTCTACTGCAAGATGTAGTCGATAAAGCACAGGCCTAGGAGTCAGAAGGCCATGGGTTCTAATCCCAGCTCCTCCACTTGTCTGCTGTGTGACCTTGGGCAAGTCACTTCACTTCTCTGGGCCTCAGTTAACTCATTTGTAAAATGGAGATTGAGACTGTGAGCCCCATGAGGGACAGGGACTGAGTCCAATCCGATTTGCTTTGTATCTACTCCAGCACTTAGTACAGTGTCTGACACACAGTAAGTGCTTAACAAATACCATAATGATTAATTATTGTTATTACCGAACTCCCCTAAGCTGCGAAGTACCATGCTCTGCATGTGGCAAACTGTAAGCTCCTTGAGGGCAGAACAGTACTTTGCACATAGTAAGTGCTTAATAAATGCCCTTATAAAAGAACTGAGTTTACTAATTCTACTCTCCCAGGCACTTAGTACAGTGCTTTGGACACTGTAGGTGCTGACTGACTGACAGGCTCATACAATTTAAAAGCCCTAGACTGGTCATCTGGTTAAGATGTAAGCACTTACCAGAGCTGATGAGGGTCACCCATGGCAATTTTGGGGTCTCCTTCCCCTCCCCGCCAACAAGTCATATGTCAGTTATTCAGGAGCATTTACTGATCTCTGCCATGAGCAGAACACTGAAATAGGCATATAAGCGCCTGATGATGATGACTGAATGAATGAATGAATATGAGAAGCTAGTTATAATGTACAATTAAGACCTGCCTTTAAGAAGCTTGCAATCTAATGGAGTAGACAGGCCAACCACACATACACAAAGTACAACGACCTGGATCAGAACAGATTCATGAGTTCACTAGCAGAGACTTTACTTTCCCTAATTAGTTCCCAGCACCCGTTATGTCAACCCCTCAGTAACCTTTAAAACATACCTACTTACAGACCATCCTTAGACCCTGTGCATATCTATGCTTATTCTATTGTTCCAGTCAGTCAGCCAATCGTATTTATTGAGCATATACTGTGTGCAGAGCACTGTACTAAGCCCTTGGGAGACTATAACACAAGAATAAAACAGATACATTCCCTGCCCACAATGAGCTTACAGTCTAGAGGAGGAGACAGATGTTAATAAAAAGTAAATAAATTACAGACATGAACACAAGTGCTGTGGGGCTGGAATGGGGGTGGTGAATAAAGGGAGCAAATCGAGGCGGCACAGAAGGGTGTGGGAGATGAAAAAAGGAGGGCTTAGTCAGGGAAGGCCTCTTGGAGGAGATGAGCCTACAGTAACGCTTTGAAGTAGGAGAGATTAATTGTCTGTTGGATATGAAGAGGGAGGGCATTCCAGGCCAGAGGCAGGCCGTAGGCGAGAGGTCAGCGACAAGATGCTCTGGGCATGTCACTCCCCTCCTCAAAAATCTCCAGTGGTTGCCTAACAATATTGAATCAAGGAAAAATTCCTCACTCTCGGCTTCAAGGCTCTCCACCACCCCGCCCAATCCAACCTCACCTCCCTTCTCTCCTTCTACAGCCCAGCCCGCACCCTTCACTTCTCTGCCACCGCTAACCTCCTCACTGTGCCTCGTTCTCACCTGTTCCACCATCAACCTCTGGCCCACATCCTACCTCTGGCCTGGAATGCCCTCCTTCCACACATCCGCCAAGCTAGCTCTCTTCCTCCCTTCAAAGCCCTACTGAGAGATCACCTCCTCCAGGAGGCCTTCCCAGACTGAGCCCCCCTCCTCTTTTCCTTCTCCTTCCCTCCCTTTCGCCACCCCGCCCTACCCCCTTTTCCTCCCCACAGCACTTGTATATATTTGTACATATTTATTACTCTTTTTTATTAATGATGTGTATATAGCTATAATTCTATTTGTTCTGATGGTATTGACACCCAACTGTCTACTTGTTTTGTTTTGTTTTCTGTCTCCCCTTTCTAGACTATGAGCCCATTGTTGGGTAGGGACCGTCTCTATATGTTGCCAACTTGTACTTCCCAAGAACTTAAGACGGTGCTCTGCACACAGTAAGTGCTCAATAAATACTATTAATTGAATGAATGAACAAATGAATGAGATAGATGAGATCAAGGTAGAGAGAGAAGAACTAGCATTAGAGGAGTGAAGTGTGTGGGCTGGGTTGTAGCAAGTAGTGAGGTGAGGTTTGAGGGGGCTGTGAGATTTGGATCCCACATGGATGTCACATTCAGTTCCTTGAGCCATTCCAACATTCGTTCATTCATTCAATCATATTTATTAAGTGCTTACTATGTGCAGAGTACTGTATTAAGTGATGGGGAAAGTGTAATATGGCAATTAAGAGTGACAATCCCTGCCCACAACGAGCTCACAGTCTAAGGGGGGGAGGCAGACATCAATACAAATAAACAGACATCAATTTAATAAATAAAAATACAGGTATATACGTAAATTCTGAGGGATTGGTTGTGGTGCTGGGTGGGGGGAGAATAAAGGGAGCAACGCAGAAGGGAGTGGGAGATGAGGAAAAGTGGGCCTTAGTCTGGGAAGGCCTCTTGGAGGAAATGTGCCTTCAGTAAGGCTTTGAGGGGGAAGAGAGTGATTCTCTGGTGGATTTGAGGAGGGAGGGTATCCCAGGCCAGAGGTAGGATATGGACCAGGGGTCGGGGGTGAGACAGGCAAGATGGAGGCACAGTGAGAAGGTTAATAATAATAATGACATTTATTAAGCACTTACTATGTGCAAAGCACTGTTCTAAGCGCTGGGGAGGTTACAAGGTGATCAGATTGTCCCACGGGGGCTCACAGTCTTAATCCCCATTTTACAGATGAGGTAACTGAGGCCCAGAGAAGTGAAGGGACTTGCCCAAAGTCACACAGCTGACAATTGGCGTAGCCGGGATTTGAACCCACGACCTCTGACTCCAAAGCCCAGGCACTTTCCACTGAGCCACGCTGCTTCTCTAACAGCATTAGGTTAGCACCAGAGGAGTGAACTGTGTGGGCTGGGATACAGAAGGAGAGAAGTGAGATGAGGTAGGAGAGGGCAAAGGGATGGAGAGCTTTAAAGCTAATAGTGAGCAGTTTTTGTGTGATATAGAGGTGGATAGACAGCCACTGGAGATTTCTGAGGAAGGGGGTGACATGTTCTGAACATTTCTGTAGAAAGATGATCCGGGCAGCAGAGTGAAGTATGGACTGGAGTGGGGAGAGGCACGAGGTTGGGAGGTCAGAAAGGAGTACTGATACAGTAATCTAGGTGAGATAGGATGAGTGATTATATTAAGGTGAGAAGCAATTTGAATGGAGAGGAAAGGGCTGATTTTAGCGATGTGAAGGTGGGACCTACAGGATTTGGTGACGGATTGAATATGGGAGTTGAAAGAGAGAGAAGAGTCAAGGATAATGCCACTGACAGCCAGACTCAATATCAAGTGACAAGATAGGATCATGAATAATAAAGATCAGGTATGCAGTCAGTTCTCCTAGCATTGAAAAGGATGAGGGACAGCAGGAGAACCCAACAGCTGCTGGATGGAGAGCTGAGAATGGGAAATGAAAGCCGGGAGGGCAGAGGAAGCAGCATGGCTTAGTGGCAAGAGCATGGGCTTGGGAGTCAGAGGATGCGGGTTCTAATCCCGGCTCCACCACTGTGTCTGCTGTGTGATCTTGGGCAAACCACTTTACTTCTCTGTGCCTCAGTTACCTCATCTGGAAAATGGGGATTAAAACTGTGAGCTCCATGTGGGACAACCTGATTACTCTGTATCTACCCCAGCGTGGCTCAGTGGAAAGAGCACGGGCTTTGGAGTAAGAGGTCAGGGGTTCAAATCCCAGCTCCACCTCTTGTCAGCAGTGTGACTTTGGGCAAGTCACTTAACTTCTCTGTGCCTCAGTTCCCTCATCTGTAAAATGGGGATTAAGACTGTGAGCCCCACGTGGGACGGCCTGATCACCTTGTACCTTCCCCAGCGCTTAGAACAGTGCTTTGCACATAGTAAGTGCTTAATAAATGCCATCATTATTATTATTATTACCCCAGTACTTAGAACAGTGCTTGGCACATAGTAAGCGCTTAACAAATGTCATTATTGTTATTGTTATTGTTATTATTATTTTAGGGACTCTGTAAAACTAAGCCTCAGACAGTGTTAATCCCAGCTGACTGCTGGGAGTCAATAGCTGAGGAGAGACCAGACCCGCACACTGCCATCAAGAAGGGAAACAAGGAAGTTGTGATTTATGGGAACTCAACATGGAGCAGCCTTTTTATATGCATAATGTGGCCGGGACTATGGGCTTCTCTTCGGTCACACACACACACACGAACAGGTGAACTCTACTGTCAGTGGAATCTTCTTCGAATATAGAGGACGACTCTGTACAAATTTGCTTCAAACCCTGGCACCTCACCCTGACAGTGTCCCCAGGCTGGGTCTGTAGGTCAGGTTCTGAGATTCTGTTGTCACGATCCCCGCAGTCGCTCTTCTCCTTGCTCCTTACCTGCTGCTTCTCTCCTCCGGCTCCCTGCCTGACAATCTCAGAGGCACAATTTTCCTTCCCTCCCTGGACTCTCCAAGGTCTCGCACCTGGTAGCCTCATTTATCTTCCCGCTGGGTCCATTCTCACTTATTTGACAGCCCTCCCTCCTCCTCTTCCCTCCTAATGATCTAAGGTCAAGAGTTCCCATGACATAGACACATCTTGCCAATGATGCTCAATCCCCAGAATGTATCTTTCCATTAAATAGAAATCTCATCCATCAGACAGATGTTCCATACTTTAAAAAAAAACCCTTTAGGACCTGGCCGATCCCTGTCTAGCTGAGATAGTCTATGTGTGGTCCTGTTTAGGAGCAGGTGGATGACCTGAGCTACCTGTAAACCCCCCTAGAAGTCCTCAACCCCCAGGCAGCCTTGCTGAACTCGTGTGCTACCTGCGCCATACCTCGCTGAGAAAGGGCAAGAGAAGGATCAGAGGCAGAGTAGAGACAGGGCAGGGGTGGGAATAGGGCAGGGCAGGATTAAGGGCAGGATCAGGGGAGGGGCAAGACAGAGGGCAAGGGGAGTTGGGGGCAAGGGGACCTGGGGAAAGGGAGGAACTGGGGCCAAAGGCATGGTCTAGTAGCTAGAGTCATAGGACCTGGGTTCTAATCCCGGCTCCACCAACTGTGGCACTTACTAAGCGCTGGAGTGGATACAAGCAAATCAGGTTGGACACAGTCCCTGTCAATCAATCAATCAATCAATCGCATTTATTGAGTGCTTACTGTGTGCAGAGCACTGTACTAAGTGCTTGGGAAGTACAAGTTGGCAACATATAGAGACAGTCCCTACCCAACAGTGGGCTCACAATCTAGAAGGGGGAGACAGAGAACAAAACAAAACGTATTAACAAAATAAAATAGACTAGATATGTACAAGTAAAATAAATAAATAGAGTAATAAATATGTACAAACATATATACATATATACAGGTGCTGTGGGGAAGGGAAGGGGGCAAGGTGGGGGGAATGGAGAGGGGGAGGAAGGGGAGAGGAAGGAGGGGGCTCAGTCTGGGAAGGCCTCCTAGAGGAGATGAGCTCTCAGTAGGGCCACATGGGACTCACAGTCTCAATCCCCATTTTACAGATGAGGTCAGTGAGGCACAGAGACGTTAACTGACTTGCCCAAGGTCACCCAGCAGACAAGTGGCAGAGCTGGATTTAGAACCCACGACCTTCTGACTCCCAGACCCGTGCTCTATCCACTACTTCTTGAGTGCAGACAAGTGGTACCCGCTACCACTTGTCTGCTGTGAGACCTTAGGCAAGTCACTTCACTTCTCTGGCCCTCAGTTCCCTCATCTGTAAAATGGGAATTAACATTGTGAGCCCCATGTGGGCCAAGGGACTGTGTCCAACCTAAGTGGCTTGAATCCACCCCAGTGCCTAGCAGAGTACCTGTCACACCGTAAGTACTTTACAAATACCGTAAAAATTAAAAACTAGACTAAAGAACTAGGTACAACGGGAAGCTGGTGACAAGAGAAAGATGGTGTGGGGCACACAAACCCTGCCCCAGCCCTGCCCTAGTTCACCTTACGCCCATCCATCCCTGCTTGGGGGCTGACCAGGGGCTGACCAGGGGCTGGCCGGGGGCCGACTGGGAGCCCACAAAGAAGCCTCCAGATTACAGCCTTTAGGACACTCCCGCCAGCTTGCTAGCCTCCTCCTTCACATATAGCCACCATGAGAGCTCCAAGTTTTCAAAGTCACTCATTCCTCAACCTCTCCTCAAATCCAGAACAATAACGAAAAAGCACGTTGGAGCCACTACCCTGCCTACCGAAGCAGTTATCAACAGGTTCCTCCTGGACCCCATTGTGCCATAACACAGACTCCATTTTCTTACGTACTGTAAGATCCTTGTGGGCGGGGACTGTATCTACCAAGCGCTTAGTTCAGTGTTCTGCGCATGGTAAGCATTCAGTAAATATCACTGATGGATTGGTTCATTTAAAATGACCAACTCCAATAGTGGGAACTGAAAGAGATGAAAATGTGTGTCCTGTTCATGAGCACATACAACAGATCACTTTTCCAATTAGCCAGGCACATTTTCTCTTTCCTTTGTTCCTTGGAGACCAGAGAGGATAAATAGATTATGCCTCAGACATGTAAATGGGATCTGAGATGTGGTTCCTGACAGATTAAACTAGACTCTGAAGTCCATTAATTTTGTTCTGCTGGTGGAAGGAGCCTGGAGAGAAGATTGCCCTTGTTTTCTCTCATATCAGCCCTCCTTCCCTCCCTCCCTCCTTCCACGCCCTGCCCATTCTCCAGGTGAGAAGAGAGGGCACTAGTGAAGTCAGGCCCAGGTCCATGAGATGGGGGCCACCCCTGATCAACTTAGCTAGCCAACCTGGGCAATCTAGCTAGCCAACTGGAACACCTGATCAGTCTTCTCAACTTGGTCAACCAAGGTCACTAACCTGGTCAACCTAGCTGGCCAAGCTAGTCAGCCTAGTTAGTCAACCTGGCCAACCTGGTCAATCCACCTAGCTCTCCAACCTGCTCAACCTGTTCAATCTGTTCAACCTGGCGAATATAGCTAGCCAACCTGGCCAACCTAACTAGTCAACATAGTCAACCTAATTAGCCTACTTGATAAACCTGGTCAATCTGTTCATCGTGGCTACCCTGATCAATGTAGTCAGCCAACCTAGTTAATCTAGATAGCCAGCCTGGTACACCTGATCAATCTTTTCAACCTGGCCAACCTAGTTAGTGAATTTCATCAATCTATCTAGCTAATCTAGCCAACCTGGCCAACCAAGCTCACCAACCTGAGCAACCTAGCTAACCAACCTGGTTAATCTAGCTAGGCAACCTGGCCAAACTAAAAACCCAACCTGGTCAATCGAGCTAGCCAACCTGAACAACCTGGTCAGCCTAGCTCACCAACCTGGTCAACCTGGATAGAGCATATTGGATTGAGCACAGGCCCAGGAGTCAAAAGGACCTGGGTTCTAATCCCAGCTCTGCCATTTGTCTGCCCTGTGACTTGAGAAAGTCACTTCACTTCTCTGTATTTCAGTTACCTCATCTGTAAAATGGGAATTAAGACTGTGAGCCCAGGGAATGTCACAGTTTATTGTTGTATTGCACTTTCCCAAACACTTAGTACAGTGCTCTGCACACAGTAAGCACTCAATAAATACAACTGAATGAATGAATGAATGTGGGAGAGGGACTGTGTCCAACTTGATTCATTTATATCTACCCCAGTGCTTAGTACAGTGCCTGGCACACAGTAAGACCTTAACAAATACCATTTAAAAAAAAAAACAGCTTGCAAACGTGGCCAACTTGACAAGTAGCAGTTCTGCTGCAAACTGTAAATTATTTGTGGGCAGGGATTGCATCTTCCAACTCCATTGCATTGTTCTCTCCCAAGCACATAATGCAGTGCTCTTCACAAAGAAAGCACTCAATAACTACCATTGTTTGATTGACTGATCCTGGCTTGACGCCAAAGTGGAGAACAAGATGGAGGTGATGAATCTCTTTCAGCAGCAGCACGGACAGACCAGATGTCTGCAGCCATTCTGCCCTTCATCCAAACACAGTCTTGAATCCAAGGGAGAATCAGATAGAAAAAAGGGAGGACACACAGTGTGACCCAGCTCTTCTCCTCTGCCAGTCGGGGAGTGGAGAGGAGGGGAGAAGACAGAGGAAGAAGGGAACTAATCATAATAACTGACTCTGTTCTCCTCTTCCTTCAGACCCTAGAGGGAGGCTCAACTTTCCCAGGGACCAAGGAGAGAAGAGCCTTCCCCACTCCATCACTGCACTCTCAAATGGGCAACTCCAGCTCCTAAAGTTGGGGGGAAACCAGACAATCAGTGTCTACTCTCAGAATCCCCCGGTCCCTCATCCAGCATGGCCTAGGGCTCCACCCTCTTCACTGTTCAAGAGCTCACTCAGATAGAGTGGGCCTGGAGCTAGAGGGGAAAGGAACCTCTCCTGCCCCTCCCCCATACCTTCCTCCTCCCGCCCCTTGTTAACTCCCCAGTCTTTTCCAGCAGTATCTTAAAAGGAGATCTTCTGCCCTTTCTCAAAATCCACCCCCTCCACCTGCGCATCTGACCCCATCCCTTCACACCTTATCAAAACAACTTGCCTCCTCCCTTCTTCTCTCCCTGACAACCATCTTCACCTGTTTGCTCTCCAATGACTTTTTCCCCACCGTGCTTTCAAACATGCCTGTGTCTCCCCTATCCTAAAAAACCTGCCCTTGACCCCACAGCTTCCTCCAGTTATTGTCTCATCTAACCTTCTACCATTCCTTTCCAAACTCCTTGAGTGAGTTGTCTATACCAGCTGTCTCTAGTTCCTCTCCTCCAATTTTCTCTTTGACCCCTTCCAATTTGACTTTGTTCCTCTTCTCTCCACAGAAACCACCCTCTGAAAGGTTACTGATGATCTCCTTCTTGCCAAATCCAATGGCCTCTACTCCATCCTAATCCTCCTCGACCTCTCAGCTGCCTTTGACAACCAACCCTCCTCCTGGAAACATTATCCAACCTCAGCTTCACTGTCATTGTCCTCTCCTGGTTCTTCTCCTATCTCTCTGACCACTCATTTTCAGTCTTTTTCATGGGCTCCTCCTCTTCCTTCCACCCTCTAGATGTGGGTGTCCCTCAAGGTTCTGTTCTGGGTCCCCTTCTATTCTCCATCTACACCCACTCTCTTGGAGAACTCATTTGCTCCCGTGGCTTCAACTACCACCTCTATGCAGATGATTCCCAAATCTACATCTCCAGTCCTGATCTCTCTCCCTCTCTGCAGTTTCAAATCTCTTGCTTTCAAGACATTTCTACTTGGATGTCCCACGGTCACCTCAAACTTAACACTATCAAAAACAGAACTCCTTATCTTCCCAACCAAACCCTGGCCTTCCCCTTACTTTCCCATCACTTTAGACAGCGACCAGTCAATCAATCAATTGTATTTATTGAGTGCTTACTGTGTGCAGAGCACTGTACTAAACGCTTGGGAAGTACAAGTTGGCAACATATAGAGACAGTTCCTACCCAACAGTGGGCTCACAGTCTAAAAGGGGGAGAAAGAGAACAAAACCAAACATACTAACAAAATAAAATAAATAGAATAGATATGTACAAGTAAAATGAATAAATAAATAAATCCTTCCTGTCCCACAAACCCATAACCTTAGCATTATCCTTGACTCCTCCCATTCAACCCAAATACTCAATCTATCACTAAATCCTGTCAGTTCAACCTTCACAGCTCTCTAAAATCCACCCTTTCCTCTCCATTCAAATTTCTACCACCTTAAACCAAACACTTATTCTATCCTGCCCTGATTACTGTATCAGTCTCTTTGTTGACCTCCCTACTTCCTATCTCTTCCCACCCCAGTCCATGCTACCCAGATCGTTTTTCTACAAAAATGTTCAGTCCATGTTTCCCCATTCCTCAAGAACCTCCAGTGGTTGTCCATTCACCTCCGCATCAAACAGAAACTCCTTACCAACGGCTTTGAAGCACTCAATCACGTTGCACCCTCCTACCTCACCTAGCTACTCTCCTACTACAACCCAGGCCTCATACTTCACTCTTCTAATGCCAACCTACTCACTGTACCTCCATCTCATCTATATCACCACCGAACTCTCACCCACGTCCTGCCAATGGCCTGGAATGTCTTCCCTCTTCATATTCCACAGACAATTGCTCTCCCCACATTCAAAGCCTTATTGAAGGCACCAAGGCCTCATTTCCTTTCCTCCCACTCCCTTCTATATCACCTTTGTGCTTGGATTTGCTCCCTTTAGTCACCCCTCCATCAGCCCCACAGCCCTTATGTACATAACTGTAATTTATTTATTTATATTAATGTCTGTTTCTCCCTCTAGACTGTAAGTTCGTTTTGGGCAGTGAATATGTCTGTTATATTGTTATATTATATTCTCCCAAGTGCCTAGTATGGTGCTCTGCATACAGTAAGCACTAAATAAATAAGATTGATTGATTGATCTGGGTTCCCCATCAGTCCTCCAGATCACATGCCAAGCCCCTCCCCGGCAGGACGCTGTTCCAGGAACTACAGACAAGAAGAGGTGTGGTCTATGAAAAGAGACCGGATCTGAGAGTGAGGGGATCTGGCTTCTAATCCTGGTTCTGCCACTTTCCTGCTGTGTGACCCTGAGCAAGTCACTTGATTTTTCTGTGTCTCTGTTTCCTCATCTGTAAAATGAGCATTCAATATCTCCCTACTTCTTAGACTGTGAGCACCATGTAGGACAGGGAATGTGTCCAACCCAATTTACTCGTATCTACCCCAGTGCTTAGAACAGTGCTTGACACATAGTTTGCAGTTAAATTTTTAAGAATCATTATTAACAAAGGAGGAGATGACAGTGGGCTGGAGGAACCTGTCCATGGTTTTTGGAATAGAGGCAGCCAGGAAACTCCCTGAATCTAGGGTCTCATGCTGCCGCCTTCTGCTCAAAGAGTAAAAGCTTTTCCATCCTTTCAGGTAGGTCCCACCACTGTACCAACATCACAGGTGATCCAAAAGGTCTTCCTCACCCTGATGGTGACCTGCTTATTCCTGGACGCAAAAATGGGATTTATTCTTATCTACAAATGTAGTTCCTCTCAGAATAGTGAAATTCCCTCCTGCGGTCAAATATGACACTCTGATAATGGGCTGTCTGGGTCACCCTCCCCTTCCCAATCTCTACTCCTCGCTGCCGCACCGATTATTTCCCTGAAGCATCACTCAGTGCAAATTCTTCTCAAAACCTCCCCCGGCTCCCCAAGTCTCTCCACATCAAGCAAAAACTCTTCACTGTCGGCTTTGGGGCTTTCCGCCATCTACCCGCCCCCACTTACCTATCTGCTCTCATCACCCACCATTCCCTCAAATCCTTGAGCAAACTTCTAGTTGTCCCTTGCTCTTGACTCTCCCCACTCTGTCCCCTCCTTCATGCTGTTTCCCTGGCTTGGAACTCCCTCCCTCCCCACATCAGACAGATCACAGCTCTCACTCAAGTCCATCCCTTCTAAAGTCAGACAGTGACCCACTGGTCGACATTGGGGGCAGCGGGGCCACCCGCCTGAGCTGTACTGGTTGGGTTGCCAGGTGGAACCTGGGATCCCAGCCAGGAGCATGCCCAAGCTGGCTGACAGAGGGGGAGGAATGGGGAATTGGAGCTTTCCTGGTTTAAGGGTGTGTGTCCTCTGTGATGAGAGGAGGGAGGGCTTCTTTCCTGCGGGGACTAGGATGCAGGTGCATGGTGGAAGGGGCTGCAGTGCTGAGTCTGGCCCGAAGGCGGGAACGAGGGCGGGTGTGTGCACCGTGCGGAGAGCTTGGGCTGCTGCTGCCATGGGGTGGGCATCCCCTGGGCATCCCCTGCTCCCTCTCCTCAGAGATCGGAGCCCTCGTTCCAGCCCCTCTTCAACCCCTGACCCCCTGACACAGGTGCTCAGAAGTTTGGCAGAGGTCCAACCCTGTCCAGTGATTCCTTCACCTCCAGCTCCCCAGCTTTCATCCCCACAGCAGGAGGACACACTCTCTGCCCCGGGTACTCTGGAGTCTGGCAGGGGGCCGAACATCCCCGGTGACTCCTTCTCCTCTGCACTAATCCCCACGGCAGGGGAACATGCTCTCTGCCCATGGACTCTGGGGTCTGGTGGGGGAACGCCCCTCCCTGGTGACTCCTTCTCCTCCCGTTCCCCAGTGCTGTGGGGCACACACTCTGCCCTGTGGACTCTGGCATCTGGAGGGTGGTCTGACCCTCGCCAGTCCTTCCTTCCCCTCCATGCTCATCCCCACTGTGGGAAGACATACACTCTGCTCTGCATACTATGGAATCCTGGGGAGTCTGACCCTCACTTGTGCCTCTTTCCCCTGCCGTTCTCCACTGCTAATCCCCACATTGGTGGGGGAACACATATTCTCCCCTGTGGACTCCGGAGTCTGGTGACGGCCCAAGTCTGGCCCCTCGCCTCTGCCCCATTTTCAAGCCCTGGGCCCTGGCCATGTGGTAGCTGAGAATTCATTCATTCATTCATTCAATCGTATTTATTGAGTGCTTACTGTGTGCAGAGCACTGTACTAAGCACTTGGGAAGTACAAGTTGGCAACATATAGAGACAGTCCCTACGCAACAGTGGGCTCACAGTCTAGAAGGGGAAGACAGAGAACAAAACAAAACATATTAACAAAATAAAATAAATAGAATAAATATGTACAAGTTAAATAAATAGAGTAATAAATACGTACAAACATATATACATATATACTGGTGCTGTGGGGAGGGGAAGGAGGTAAGGCGGGGGGGACGGAGAGCGGGAGGAGGGGGAGAGGAAGGAGGGGGCTCAGTCTGGGAAGGCCTCCTGGAGGAAGTGAGCTCTCAGTAGGGCCTTGAAGGGAGGAAGAGAGCTAGGTTGGCGGATGTGGGGAGGGAAAGCATTCATTCCAGGACAGGGGGATGATGTGGGCTGGGGGTCAACGGCGGGACAGGCGAGAACAAGGCACGGTGAGGAGATTAGCGGCAGAGGAGCGGAGGGTGCGGGCTAGGCTGTAGAAGGAGAGAAGGGAGGTGAGGTAGGAGGGGGCGAGGTGATGGACAGCCTTGAAGCCCAGGGTGAGGAGTTTCTGCCTGATGCGTAGGTTGATTGGTAGCCACTAGAGATTTTTGAGGAGGGGAGTAACATGCCCAGAGTGTTTCTGGACAAAGACAATCTGGGCAGCGGCATGAAGTATGGATTGAAGTGGGGAGAGACAGGAGGATGGGAGATAGGAGAGGAGGCTGATACAGTAGAATCCAGGATGGCAGGCTGTAGTAGGCCCCACCAGGAAGAGCAAACCCTGATGTCAGCACCCTGTGATTGGCTGAGGGAATGAAGGGAAGTAGCATGGCATAATAGATTCCTCCTTCTCCTTCTATGACAATTACTGCTACTACTGCTACTGCTACTACTCCTGCTACTGCTACAAGTATTATTACTGCTACAATTACTGTTACAATTCCTACTACTGTCACCGCTACTCCTACTACACTAACTGCTACTACTACTGCTATTGCCAGTGCTATTTCTACCACTCTACCACCACTACCATTACTACCACTAATAATAATAGTATTCGTTGTATCAGGTACTGTATCAAGCCCTAGGGGTGGATACAAACAAATCAGGTTGGACACAGTCCCTGTCCTATATGGGGCTCACAGTCTCAATCCCCATTTGACAGGTGAGGTAACTGAGGCACAGAGAAGTGAAGTGAAGGTAACACAGCAGACAAGTGGCAGAGCCGGGATTAGAACCCATGACCTTCTGACTCCTGGGCCCATGCTTTATCCACAGCGCCATGCTGCTTCTGTTACTATTATTACTACTACCATTATCGCTATTACTACTACTACTTCTGCTGTTACTCCTGCTATTACTGCTGCTGCTGCTGCTACCACTACTACTACCACTACTTCTACTCTTTCTATCATTCCCACATCTCCAAGTAGGATCATTCCAGACCAACAGAAATACACCTTGTATTGGAATATCAATCAATCAATCAATTGACAATAAATATCACTGACTGATTGATTGAGCACTTACTGTGTGCCGAGCACTGTACTAAACACTTGGGAGAGTGCAATGCAGTAGAGTTGGTAGACATGATCCCTGCCTACAAGGTGTATACAGTCTACAGGCGTACCTTCAGTTGTGATGTTTCCTCACCTGTAAAATGGGGATTAAATTCTACTCAGATTGTGAACCCCATGTGGAACAGGGACTGTATCCAACTGGACTGACATATAATCTATCTATCTGCCACCATGATTAGAACAGTGATAGACATGTAGTAAACACTTAACAAATATAATAATAATAGTTATTATTATTATTTCCCAAGGTCCAGATAAGTGATGGAGGAGATGATCTTCCAAGATCCATTCTCCTCCCTGGGGAGGAGGGAAAGCTGCCTGTAGAGAGTGGGGTGGGGTTGACTGAGGGGAGGGTCTCTGACCATTGGGCCAGAGGGCCAGTGGGCAAGTCATCTGAGCATAGCCTTGGCCCTGCAGTGCCAGGCAGGTTGGGCGTCAGAGGGTTGGGGGAATGGGCAGGGGTGGGGAGTATTTGCACACATGGAAATTGCTCTATTTAGAGTAGAAGCCCCTTGTAGGAAGGGAGGGAGTGGTTCATTTGGGTGTTTGGAACAACCCAATCGTTTAGTACAGTGCAATGTCCCCAAAGAGTGCTCAGTAAATGCCATTATTACTACAGTCACTCAACAAGCGTCACCCTGCTCTCCTCAGCTACTTCCTGACATGGACTGGAAGCTGCTGCACGTGGAGCTAGTTCCAAGTTTCATGACACCCCAAGCCTCTACTTGGATATACGGCTGAAAATCTAAACTTCAGGTGTCCAAAATAGAACTCCTCATCTTTCCTCTTTCTTCCCCACAACTTTCCCATCACCACCATCCTCCCTGTCTCAAAATCCCACGATCTTGGCATTGTTAATCACTCAATCAATCATATTTATTGAGCACACACTAATAATAATAATGTTGGTATTTGTTAAGCGCTTACTATGTGCCAAGCACTGTTCTAAGCACTGGGGAGGATACAAAATGACCAGGTTGTCCCATGTGGGGCTCACAATCTTAATCCCCATTTTACAGATGAGGTAACTGAGGCACAGAGAAGTTAAGTGACTTGCCCAAAGTCACACTGCTGACAAGCGGCAGAGCTGGAATTTGAACCCATGACCTCTGACTCCCAAGCCCATGATCTTTCCACTGAGCCATGCTGCTTCTCTGAGCCACGTTGCTTCTCTGAGCCACGCTGCTTCTCTGCACACACTGTGTGCATAGGCCTGAACTAAGTCCTTGGGAGGGTACAATATAGAAGCATTGGTAGACACATTCAGTGCCCACAGTAAGCTTACATTCTAGAGGAGGAAACATTCATTAATATAAATAAAAGGTGGCTATGTACATAACTGCTATGGGACTGAGCAGGGGTGGTGAATAAAGGATGCAAATCCAAGTGCAGGGACAACACAGAAGCAAATGGGAGAAGAGGAAATGAGGGCCCAGTCAGGGAAGGCTTCTTGGGGGGGAAAAGATGTGATTTTAATAAGGCTTTGAAAGTGGGAAAAGTAACCATCTGTGCCGATTTGTACCTCCCAAGCGCTTGGTACAGTGCTCTGCACACGGTGGGCGCTCAATAAATACGACTGATTGAATGAATGAACAAATGCCAACTTTATTATAATGACAATAATGGTATTTATTGAGCGCTCCCTGTGTGCCCGGCACTAGTTCCCAGCGCTGGGGGAGATACAAGCCTTCCCCTCCCCACAGCATGTGTATTTATATTTTTACAGATTTAGTACTCCATTTTACTTGTACGTATTGACTATTCCATTTATTTTGTTAATGGTGTGCAGTTTGTACATATTTATTACTCTATTTATTTTACTTGTACATATTTATTCTATTTTATTTTGCTAATGTGTTTTGTTTTGTTGTCCATCTGCCCCTTCTAGACTGTGAGCCCACTGTTGGGTAGGGGCCGTCCCTATATGTTGCCGATTTGTACTTCCCAAGCGCTTAGTACAGTGCCCTGCACACAGTAAGCGCTCAATAAATATGACTGAATGAATGAATATGAAGAGGGAAGGCATTCTAGGCCAGAGGCAGGACATGACCCAGAGGTTGGAGGTTGGAGGTTGGAGAAGCAGCGTGGCTCAGTGGAAAAAGCACGGGCTGGGGAGCCAGAGGTCATGGGTTCTAATCCCGGCTCCTCCACTTGTCAGCTGTGTGACCTTAGGTAAGTCACTTAACTTTTCTGGGCCTCAGTTCCCTCATCTGTAAAATGGGGATGAAGACTGTGAACCCCATGTGGGACAACCTGATTACCTTGTATCTACCCCGGTGCTTAGAACAGTGCTTAGCACATAGTAAGCGCTTAACAAATACCAACATTATTATTATTATTATATAGATGAGATTGAAATACACTCACTAGATTGGCATTAGAGGAGTGAAGTGTGCAGGCTGGGTTGTAGTAGGAGAATAGCAAGGTGAGGTGGGAAGGGGCAAGGTGATGGACGGCTTTAAAGCCAAATGTAAGGAGTTTCTGTTTGATGTGGAGGTGAAGGGACGACCACTGGAGGTTCTTGAGGAGTGGAGAAACATGAACTGAATGCTTCTGTAGAAAAGTGATCTGGGCAATAAAGTAAACAATGCACTGGAGTGGGGAGAGATGAGGCTGGGAGGTCATCAAAGAGGCTGATAGAGAAATCAAGGCAGGATAGGATAAGAACCTGGATTATAGTGGTAGCAGCTTGGATGGAGAGGATGAGGCAGAGTTTAGCGATGCGGTGAAGGTTGAAACACCAAGATTTGGTGATAGATTGAATATGTGGGTTGAATGAGAGAGATGAGTAGAGGAGAACACCGAGGTTATGGACTCGTGAGACAAGGAGTGTGGCTAAGTGGGTAGAACACAGGCCTGGAGGTCAGAAGGATCTGGGTTCTAACCCCAGCTCCACTGTGTGCCTGCTGCGTGACCTTGGGCTAATCTCTTCACTTCTCTGTGCCTAAATTACCTCATCTGTAAAATGGGGATTAAGATTGTGAGCCCCAGGTGTCCAACCCAGTTTGCTTGAATCCATCCCAATGCTTAGAACAGTGCCCGGCACCTAGTAAGTGCTTAACAAATACCTCCATTATGATATGATTATCATTCTTATTATTAGGGAAGATGGAGGTGCTGTCTACAATGAAGGAAAATCAGAGGGAAGAAAGGATTTGGGTGGGAGGATAAGGAGTTCTGCTTTGGACAAGTTTAGTTTGAGGTGTCGACCTGGTCATCCAAGTAGAGATGCCCTGAAGGCAGGAGGAAATGGGAGACTGTAGAGGAGAGAGAAGAGGGAAATGTAGAATTGGGAATTATCTGTATAGAGATGATAGTTGAAGGCATGACAGTGAATGAGTTCTCCAAGGGAGTGGGTGTAGATGGAGAATAGACGGGGATCCAGAAGTGAGACTTAAGGGACTCCCACAGTTAGGGAGTGGGAGGCAGGGGAGGAACCAGAGAGATAGGAAGAGAACCAGGAGAGACAGTGTCAGTGAGGCTGAGGTCGGATAATGTTTCCAGTAGAAGGGAGTGGTCGACGGTGTCTAAGATGGATGAGAGGTCGAGGAGGATTAGGATGGAGTAGAGTGGATTTGCCAGGAAGGAGATCGTTGGTGAGCTGGTGGAGTGCAGTTTCTATGGAGTGAAGGGGGCAGAAACCAGATTGGAGGGGGTCAAGGAGAGACCTAGAAAAGAGACTCGGGAAGCAGCACGGGTTTGGGAGTCAGAGGTCGTGGGTTCTAATCCCGGCTCCACCACTTGTCTGCTGTGTGACCTTGGGCAAGTCACTTCACTTCTCTGGGCCTCAGTTACCTCATCTGTAAAATGGGGATTCAGACTGTGAGCCCCTGTGGAACAGGGACTGTGTCCAACCTGATTGTCTTATATCTACCCCACCACTTAGAATAGTGCTTGGCACATGGTAAATGCTTAAAAAATACCATCATGATTATTATTATTATTACTACTGGATAGAGGAGAGGAAGTGGAGACAGCGGGTGTAGACAACTTACTCCAAGGAGTTTAAACAGAAATTGTAGGGGGGAGCTGGGATGATAATTGGAGGGAGCCATGGGGTCAAGGGATGCTTTTTTTTTAGGATGGGTTGACATGAGGTTGTTTGAAAACAGTGGGGAAGAAGTCAGTGGAGTGCAAACAAACAGTTGAAGATGGCTGTCAGGGAAGGAAGCAGGGAGGGGGCAAGGTGTGAGGTGTTTTAATAAGGTGCGCAGGGATGGGGGTCAGATGTGCAAGAGGTGGGGGTGGATTTTGAGAAAAGGCAGGAGATCTCCTCTTGAGCTACTGCTAGCAAAGATGGAAGAGTTGAAGAAAGGAGAGGAGGTGGGAGAGACTGTAGAGGAGCAGGGGAGATTTTAGGTAGATCACACCTGATGGTTTCAACTTTCTCAATAAATTATGTGGCCTTGACTTATCTCTCCTTTGAGCCGCCTATTGTGTCTGTCACCAAATCCAGTTGGTTTTACCTTCATAAAATGTCATAACATCGCTTCAGTAGCCCTTTGCCCAGATGGGTTTAGGTTGCACAAAGATTGAACAAGTCACACTTCTGAGCTCACAGTAGTGGAATGGACAGGCTGCATGATAATAATTGTGGTATGAACTATTAACTATTATTAACTATTATACTAACATAATCAGTCTCTTCTGCTCCTTCACTGGTCCAAGCATTTGTCCTATCCCGCCTCGACTACCGCATCAGTCTCCTCGCTGACTTCCCTACCTCCAGCCCCTCCCTTCTCCGGTCCCTATTTCACCCAGCTGCCCATATTTTGCTGAAAAATCTTTCTGCACACATCTCCTCCTTCCTCAAAAATCTCCAGTGGTTGCCCATCCACCTCCCCGTCCAACAGTAAGTCTGATGCAGTAAGTGCTTAGAGAAGCAGCGTGGCTCAGTGGAAAAGAGCATGGGCTTTGGAGTCAGACGTCATGTGTTCAAGTCCCGGCTCTGCCAACTGTCAGCTGTGTGTCTTTGGGCAAGTCATTTCACTTCTCTGGGCCTCAGTGACCTCATCTGTAAAATGGGGATGAAGACTGTGAGCCCCCCATGGGACAACCTGATCACCTTGTAACCTCCCCAGCGCTTAGAACAGGACTTTGCACATTGTAAGTGCTTAATAAATGCCATCATCATTATTATTATTAAACAGAAACGAGGGCACCGAATCATCTATTTATTTTATTTTATTTTATTTTATTATTTTATTTTGTTAGTATGTTTGGTTTTGTTCTCTGTCTCCCCCTTTTAGACTGTGAGCCCATTGTTGGGTAGGGACTGTCTCTATATGTTGCCAATTTGTACTTCCCAAGCGCTTAGTACAGTGCTCTGCACATAGTAAGTGCTCAATAAATACGATTGATGATGATGATGATGATGATCTTGCCTCCTTCTACCGGACCTCACTGATGTCCTACTACAACCCAGCACACACTCTTCACTCCTCTAAGGCCAACTCCTCACCGTCTCTTGATCTCAACTCTATCCAATGTCTCCTTACTCACACCTTTCCTCCTGCTTGGAACTCTCTGCCCCTTCCTATCCCACAAACCACCACTCCCATTTTCAAAGCCCCACCTAAAATCACAACTCCTCCTGGATGCTTTCCCTGACTGAGCTCTCATTTCTCCGCCCTAGTCTCCTTCCCTTCTACGTTGCCTTTCATACTGGACTCTGCACCACTCCCAGCCCCACAGCACTTAAGGCCAGCTCCATATAATCTGCCACTTCTGCTATCTGTAATTCATTTTAATGTCCGCCTCCCGCAGTAGATTGTAAGCTCCTGGAGGGCAGGGAAAGTACCTACCAACTCTATTGTGTGGTTCTCTCCTAAATGCTTAGTGCTCTGTATGCAGTAAGTGCTCAAAAAATGTGTTTGATTGATTGATTGATTGGGAGCTGCAGAGACCACTGAGTCCCATGACAGATGGTCATGAAAGAGAGAATTTGGTGATTGGTGATCTCAGCCCCTGCTGTGATTCTTTACTTAGCATGTTGGACTCTCGTTGTTCGTGCCGATGCAGAAGTAGCATGGCGTAGTGGATTAAGCACGGGCCTGGGAGTCAGAAGGTCATGGGTTATAATCCTGACTCCACCACTTGTCTGCTGTGTGACCTTGGGCAAGTCATTTCACTTCTCTGGGCCTCAGTTCCCTCATCTGTGACATGGTGATTGAGACCGAGAGCCCCACATGGGACAGGGTCCGCGTCCAACCTGCTCAGCTTGGATCCACCCCAGTGCTTAGTACAGTGCCTGGCACATAGTAAGCACTTAACAAACACCACAGTTATTATGATGTGGCCTGTCCATTCCACTACTGGGAGCTCAGAAGTGTAACTTGTTCAATCTTTGCCCAACCTAAACCCATTTGGGCGAAGGGCTATTGAAGCAAAAGGTTCAGTGTCGATGCCGACTTCTACTGAAACCTCTCCATTCGGGATTGGCCCATTTGAGTGGAGTATTTGTGGGGAAGGTTAGGGAAGTCAGTGGCAGTCATCCCTTTCCTAAAATAAGTGTGTTTTCCCTCTCTTCAAACAAGTGATTTTTCCCGGTCAGGATCCATTGTTCCTGATTGCGTTCATGTAGCGTGCTGTGAAACCTCATGTCAAATCGGGAGAACGATGGCACCGGCCCCCTGGGAAACAAACTCAGAGGAAAGCCCCCACTGCGCCCTGGGGTTGCGATGGATGTCGTAAACCCTGGGGCCTGAAGAAGATGTGTGTGAGGGAGGGAGCCACATGGGTGAGGCAGCTTGTGAGTTGTCTTTGGGGAATGAACCAGAGTTTGGCATTCGGTGTTCTCCGTCAGCCTTTTCCCAGATAACATCCTGAAAGTCCTCTTGGACTGTCCGTTCGCAGGGGTTCTGGGCCTCTCCCGTCTCTGGTTTCTGGCTCTGCAGGGGCCTTTCCACGGCTAACCAACAATCATCAGGTTCATTTTCCGAAAGCTCGATAAGAGGCTGCGACCCTTCGATCGTTCCTTCAGTCACCCCCTCCTCCCGTCCCCTACCCACTCCCACCCCTTGCCTCCCCCTATCCTCCACGCCTCCCTCCCAACTCCTACCCTCCACCCAGCTGGCCCCGACCATCTGGCTCTCCTCCCTGGGCAGGGCCTCTGGGGGGGATGCTGAGCCGATCTTGGTTTCATGGACCGTGAAAAGCATCCCTGTTTCTAGGAGGGGTCCCGATCCTCTGGGCATCCCTGGCACACAGGAATAGCCCAGGAGAGACAGCGGGAGCGGGGAGAAGTGGGGGGCTCGGAGGGTGAGGGGACTCCCGGCCCCTCAGAGCGGGTGGAGTGCGTGGGGAGGGGTCCTCGCTGGGCGGGGGGAAGGGGTCGCGCCGATGGCCTCCAGGCTAACGGCTAGCCGGGACCCGACAGGGGAGGGGATGGAAGGGACAGCGGAGGCCCTGGAGGTGCGGAGAAAGGGCGGGGCCCCGGCTGAGCCACCGGCGGCCACAGGAAAGGGCCCGGAGCGCCGGGAAAACGGGCGGCTCCCCCGCAGCGCACCCGGCCCGCCTCCAGCGCCGCCTTTTCCCACGGTTCCTCCGTCCCCGGCGAGGGGGAAAAGGGGGCGCGGACCCCGGCCGAGGGCACGGGCTCCGGAAAGGTGCCAGGAAGAAGGGAGAGGGAAGGCGGAGGGGTCAGCAGGGAGGAGGGCAGAGAAGCAGCATGGCGTAGTGGCTCGAGCCGGGGCCTGGCAGTCGGACGGTCAGGGGTCCTGGTCCCGGCTCCGCCACTTGTCTGCTGTGTGACCTTGGGCAGATCATCTCACCTCTCCGGGCCTCAGTTCCCTCATCTGGAAAACGGGGGTTGAGATGGTGAGCCCCGTGTGGGAGAGGGACTGGGTCCCACCCGATCTACCGTGTCCCCTCCAGCGCTTAGCACAGTGCCTGGCACCTAGCAAGCGCTTAACCGGTAGCACGATGATGATGATGGTGATGGTGATTAAACAGGGAGGAGGGGTGGGGGATGGGGGGCAGGCTGTGGTTCTTGGGCTGCGTCTTGTCCCTCGGCTGGCGGTCGGCCGGCCTCCCGGCTTTGTCCGGCCCTGTCCGGTCCTGTCCTGTCCTGTCCTGTCCTGTCCTGTCCTGTCCGGTCCTGTCCTGTCCTGTCCGGTCCTGTCCTGTCCTGTCCGGCCCTGTCCGGTCCGGTCCGGTCCGGCCCTGTCCGGTCCTGTCCGGCCCCGCCTCCCCCCCGCGTCCCGGTCGTGCCCACGCACCTGTTGCGGGAGGTGGTGCGGCGCCTCCTTGGCCGAGGCCCGGCGGCCGTCCGCCTTCCTGCCGGGCCGGGCCG